>NC_061096.1:34264979-34306950 GCF_015104395.2 Macrobrachium nipponense
TCTTTGGTTAGGCTGCGTGAATCAAGTTACCCTGCACTCGAACATGTTTTTTAACTATAAAAATATGACTTGTTGCTCAGTTTTACAAAAATGCTTGTTACTGAGTTATACACACACACACACACACACACACACACACACACACATATATATATATATATATTATATATATATATATATATATATATATATATATATATATATATTTGTAAGTGCATGTTACCTCATTACATTTGTGCATGTTAAGCTGACGATTATAAGATATTTCATAAACAGTAGCGTGATGGCTTTCTGGTGGGCATTTAAGTAGTTTTGTTGGAACGGATCGTCCAATGTTTAGTCGTTAATTATACGATAAAATTTCGGCATGTTTGCTAGAAAATTTCGAAGATTTACGGAAGCAGACCTCCTATTGGTTTCCCTGATAAGTGGCGTAACACCGGAACAATCTGTTTATTATATCTTGAACTGACATCGTTGTATAGCTAGCCTATAGTAGTTTGGAGGTGAGGTAATAGGGTAGCCATGAGTATAACATTTATTGCATTCCCGTAGCACTTTGAACAACCGCCGGGTTCTGATAGTACAAGAGGTTGTGTCTTGCTTTGGGTCGTCTGGCTGCTGCTCTCGTCACAGTCTCGTGTATTAAAGGTGATGGGTCAAAACATTCTAGTTCCTCAATACATTTATTCTTGTCCCGCCGTGGAATGCGCCAACTGGCAACATTCAGTTTCTGAGATTTATTAGTAAACTTTATTTTAATTTTTTGCCTTATCTGGTAGTTTAGGTTAAATATTGTTACTTTGTATGAAGCAGTGAAGTTACAAGCTTTTCCATTCTTTCTTAATACGAGGGAAGTTGATTATCATAAGGGGTTTCTGTTCAGTGAGAGGATTTCTCCCAAATAAACATTAATTTTCAGAATAAATCCCAGGAAATTGTAAGTCATAAAAAAATCACCAAAAAATATACGGAATAATTTCTATGCAAAACAGTTGAACATGCATTGAACGCACTTTATCATAACCAATGTTCAGTTTTTCGTAAAAACTAGTTCCAAGCACAAAATCAACAGAGACTGGCATTTGCTTTCAAAATATTATGGTATTCTTAGAACAATTGTATAAAATACTAATAAAATTGTAGAACCGTAATCCAAAGTCGCTCAGTGATAGAACCCAACGATGTCCTTGTTAGGATCAACGTATACTCACGGTCTAGGTATAGGTATATACCTAGACCGTGGGTATAGCTTGTTTAGGATAGCAGATGTTATACAATTATAGTTAGTTTATGTGAAGAAATACTTAGCAAAACTAAGACCGTCGAGAATATTGCCTAACGAAATTTACAAAACAAGAAATATAATTGAAAGTGAAGTACCGGATCTCTCGTTCTTAGTTATGTCATTGACCCCAACCACGGTTTGGGTGATAGCCTTCCTGTGAGCAATGACCTCAGACCACCGTTATACCAAAGAGACCCTCCTTCACCATATACCCTTAATGGTAGAAATGTAACAAAGAGCTGATTATGTTTAATGTCAAGATGTCAGGCCGTTATTGGGAACAGAATCGAACATTGACCTAGTGAATGACCTTGGCCAAGGTTGTAGCGGTAGTCTTGTCTTTGTATAAAGTACTTGCCAAAGACGTGACCTTTGCCAAGGTTACTTTGATAGTCTTGGCACGAGACCTGACATCAGCCAAGTTTATGATTATTATTTTAACTTACCATAGAAAAGGTTATAGTGACATGACTGCCAGTTAGAAGTGGGTCATGTCAGTGGTAACGTCAGTTTGATAATGATAATCTTTTGGTCGTTAATTAAAAATGTCTTGACTGACCATGGCCAATAACTGTCCTTGGTCAAGGTTATAAACGGCAACCTTTGCAATGTTATAATTGTTTGCCCTCGAAATGTTCTGCCGACGACCTTCATTCAGTGTTTCAATGTCTGCGTGTTGTCTACTGCCAACTATGTGTAAATGTGTGAGTCTTGGAATATATTTTTGCAATAGCTGGTTTGCGCTCAATTCACTTTAACGTCACTGCATTGTTAGACCGAGGAGAATTCAGTATTCGTTTTTTGTTTAACGTTCTAGTCTTGTTTGCATTTGGTACTACTTTTTACACGAAAGTATCAGGAAATTGTCTTAGGTTTATGAAACTTTGCACACTAGTTTTTTATCGCGTATATAGTACTCCATATTGACTGTCAAATCCACTCTTGCATATTAGTGTTTTTTCTTGAACCACTTCGCTATCAGTAGTATAATTTCCAAGTTGTAGGCCTAGTGATTTGATTCGGAACCTGTCATGTTAGATTAAACCTCTTAATCGGAACCTTCTTACCTGCTTTTCTTTTCAAAGTTCCCCGATGAAATTCCACACTATGAGTAGTAGACCACATTCTTTTCCTTCCTCATCCCACTTCTTGGCCCCAGTGTTGCCAAAGCGCGGACAAACGACCAAAAGTGCGGAGAAGATTCGAGGGGGAGTCATCGTATGGAGAGCTGCGGACTGCACTCCTCATGTATGCGGCGCTGTGGGTCCGCATATATATTTATGCTTTTATAACTTTTTTCCATTAATAAAAATGATTGAAATTATATATATTTTCTGAAAATACTAACATTTTTGAAAAATGAACTATTTTCACTAGTCTCGAGTGTTCATGCGCCAATATCAGATACGTACTATCATACGATTGTCAAGAACCGATTTTGACAACAGCAGATAACGTAACCCAAACGTGATGTCTTACAATGCATTCATTCTTTAGGTCCAGTTATCCTCAATTTGCCTTTGTAATTATATATATATATATATATGTATATATGTATGTATGTATGTATATATATATATGTATGTATATATATATATATATATATATATATATATATAATGTTAGTAAAATTTGGTTGATTTGGGAATTGATCATAGGGTGAAGACGGGCTTACATCATTGTAAACTTAGTCATGTTTAATGAGTTTTCATTTATTTATTTATTTAGAAAACAACTGCAAATATGAATCAGGCAATTGCATTAGTTGAAGTGATTCAACTGATTATAACCGAATAAGTTTTGATATCAGTATGCTATGAAGTGGTGTATTATTATAATCGTGGATTTTCTTTATATTAATGTAGCTTATTGATAAAAAAAGGACCAATTATGATGTGCTCTTTTCCAAGTTTTTGAAACTCATAGCCCCAAATAAGGCATTCGTTTGGCTTAGGATTGCCACAAGTATACCATAAATCATGCATAATATGCTGTCCATTCTCTTGGGGAAATATCTCATTTCAAAATATCCGTATCATAAAAGGGGGCATGTAGACCTACATGTTTCATATCGTTTTTGTCTGTTTACAATTCTTATGGCATTGATTTTAAGCCTAGACCTATGTTATATATTAGGTTATTTATTATTATTATTACTTCAGCAAACGTTTTGATTTAACATACAGCATGTTACCTAAAGTGATAAATGAGGCTTAAAAAAGAAAAGAAGGAATAAACTACTTATGAATATCGAAGGATTTATATAGCTTGTCAACTTACTCTTTGGGGAAAGCAAAGAAATGACTCTGTGGGGAACGCAAAGTAATGAATGAAAAGCAACCGTTTTTAGTAAAGAAATACATTTCAGTGCAGTTTTTTTTAAACTTCCCACTTTTAGCTGAAAACTTTATGAATAAATTTACTTGCCCGTGTTCACTTTGTGGCCTAATTTACGTATCAAATCATATATAACATTCAGAACTATAAAACAGTAATTATACACACACATTATATATATATATATATATATATATATATATATATATATATATATATATATATATATATATATATAATATATATCTCGAATGTAATAGATCAGCTTCAAGACTGAACACTGTCCGCGTGTCTCGTTCGATTCTAAATTTGACTATCATTAAAGTTACGTAATGTTTCAGAAGATATGAAGCAACTGAATTTCGGAAAGGGGAAACTCGAACTCTAAAAAGGTTTAATTAGTAAACCCAACTTAAATACTGGTAAAGATACGGTTAATATAATATAAGCAGGGTGACTATTTAGTCTAGTTAGTGTAGTAAAATAACATTGCTTGGCAATTGACACTACAATTCCCGGCGCGGAGCTAGTTTCTCGGTGATGTGCGGACTTCGCGGCAACCCTGAAGTTCTGGCATCTAGTTTCCCAAAGGCGCGGATTTGCCCGCAGGTACTTACGGAAGCCCTATAAATATGCTCTGCGGTCATGTTACCGTACTGTGAAAGCACTTTGTCTTTCAAGATAAGCAGTGTTGTGTGACTACTGTTAGCAGTAATCCACTCGTTAATTTTAGTATTGAAACCGGGCAAACGTTCGTCATGCTTATCGTTCTTCCAAGATCGTCTGTAGGCCTATCCCCCGGTTCATTTTTGGAGGCTTCACATAGGGTTAATAAGGTTCATCAGGCGGGCCACATTTATCTTCCTTTTCGTAACTGTTTTTTAACAGCTATGCTTAAATTAATATCTTCTTAAAATAACACTTTAACGCTTATTAGTTCATTAATAGTCTGGCTGTCGTGTACGAATAGGACAAGTGTAAATGGCCATTAATTTTGTCGACAAGTCTCTGCCGGATAAATTATTTATAAAATAAAACTCACATGATAGTCTGATAACGATGTTTATGGCATCAGTGTTGCCATACCCATATCTTATAAGATTTTGTCGAATATCCTCTGCTGACTGCTGTGTATAACCAACTAAGAAGAGATAGTACATTGAGTAATAAAATTGTGAAAAATAAACAAACATGCTTTAGGTAGTGGCACGTTCTTACCCGCATCATCGGCCTCGTTTGCAAGTGAAGCCCTTTAATGATGGTGATGGTAGGTGACTAGACCTTTGTTAGCTGGTGTTGCCATGGTAACTGTATGACTGGTTGCTTTTATGAATATCCTTCGGGTAAATAACTAAGCTAGGTTCTGTAGCCAGTATTTCTTGCTACTTACCAAATTGTTATATCATAGTTATTGTTAGATATGGCAGTTTGCAGTCTGTTATTAATTGAGAAAAGCACAGATGAAGGGCGTAGACTGTGATTTCAGACAACGTTACACAACACAGGAGAGAGAAAGAGAGAGAGCCCTGTTTTATCTAAACTGATGAAATGAGAGTCTAACGTACGTAGAGGTTGATCTTGGCGTAAATTACGACTACTAAACACCACACAGCCTTGAAACCCCACCAACTTGTGCAGCAGCTCTCTCACAGAAGAGGATACCAAAGTTACATTCGGTATGGTTAGCTTGACTACGCATTCTTTTTTTCTTTTTTTTATGAAGTCTTGATTTAGATTTATGGCAAGAGTGTAAGTATAAGCTGAGTTAACTCTTCGTTAATGTATAATACTATGGGAGATAGTATAAAATAAATAGATGACTGGTTTCAGCTTTATATATTTTGATTACAAATGGGAGAGTGAATTTTTGCCTTATACAAGAGATCAGCGAGTTTGACATGACCTTCCAAAATCTGCAAGAGTGAATAGCAGATAAAATTCGACTATTCTTTGTGTGTGCATGTGCGTGTGTCACAGGCAAATAGGATTGTCAGCTAAGTTGAGATAAACATATCTAAATTGTCACTGTTATAGGCTCCTGTCTGCGGTAGAATTGAAGGGGCTTGGTGTCACTGCTCAAAAGTAACATTTTCTTAGAGAGAGAGAGAGAGAGAGAGGTGGTGGGGGGGGGGAGGTGAGAAAGCAATAAATTGAGGATGAAGTTTGCCACAGTTATGACCATATTTTCAGAGCAGAGGAGAGGAAAAGTTTTGACAAAGTGAGAGAATGTTAGGGAGAGTAGAACAGTAGTAGTACTTTACTCTCTGAATCGTGTGTGTATATGAAGAGGAATGTGATAAGAGATAATTATCAGTAAAATGCTTCTACCCCTTAGGAATTTTAGGATACCTCGTGGAACCCCTCCTTTTTGGTGAATTCGGTTATTCGTAGAAGTTGCTGAACGCACAGAGATGGACAGACATGGGTCATGGGTAGGGTGACCAGACGTCCCTCTTTACGGGGGACAGTCCCCCATTTCGAATCTATGTCCCCCAAAAAATCACTACCTTCAGGGGACGTAGTACTAATGTCCCCAGGGCTTTACGGAGTTTGCCCGTCATGTGTCCAACATTGAATACCCAAATTGTAATAAATGACTAGTTGTGTTTTTTTACTATTCATAGAATCATGCCCATAAGTTTCCTTTTTATGCTATCAAAACATATTTTACTATTGATAGTAGCACTTGCTCTGAATAAATGCTGACTGAATCATACTTTCTCATTTATTCAGAGTGTGTGTGTATGTATATATTATATATATATATATATATATATATATATATATATATATATATTATAATATATATGATATATATATATATATACATATATATATATATATTATATATTGTGTGTGTGTGTTAGGGTTTTGCTTATAATATAATATATATATATATATATATATATCTATATATATATATATATATATATATTATGTCCTTGATAGTAATGCGGTGTCCCCCCTTTACATCTCATATAAATGGTCACCCTAGTCATGGGTAGCTGGGGGAGGAAGGCTTAACTTATGGGCGATTGGGCCTAAAAGGAAGTGGTATGACCGTGGAGAAAGCTGATCAAAGACGCCGACCTACAAGAATAACGGAGCGTTGGAAGAGGAAACACACATTTTATTTAATATATATTGGATTTGTTTCACTTGTATGTAATGCTCATAGTAAACCGATGAATCACTTAAATGGAAATTCCCTTTCGTTCTGCGTAGGTGTGTGTTATGTAGGTATACGTGAGAAAGACAGACTTGCGTGTCTACATTTGATGGCATGCCTGCAATAAGTCACGTCCCACTAAAGCTTTGTATTCACATTAAAGATTAATAAGGGTTATTTCTCGGAAATACTATTATCACCGAAAGCTTTACCACCTGAGACGAAGGTCAGGGTACCAGTGTGCTTGGTTCTTTTCGTATGTATGTTCAGACAAAATAACTGAAATAAAGTACTCGCTTAGCCAAGCACAACTCTTCAGCTGTGTCCGAGGATTTCCGGTATTTTGATAGTTTATCTCGAGGCAAAACATAATTTTACGTTTTGTAATCGTTTCTGAAAGGAGAATCGTGGGGAATTTTGTTCCTCGGAAAAAAATAATTGTTATTCCCCTGTACTTGGTTTATCCCATTACATTAATATGGTGAAAGTTATACCTAAGCGAACATGAACGGACAACACGTTTTTATATACCACTATAATAAAGGATACAGTTACAGAATGATATACTACAAACTACATTAAGCAAAAATAACAACATATGGTACTAGTGTTTAAGACTGGGGAAGATAGTGGGTGTGACTAGGCGCCGGGGAGGAGGAAAGAGTCCGCTCATAGGCAGCATCGATCGATCCTGCCATGTAGTGTGTCACGTGCTCATTGCAGGCGTGGCCTCGTTGCATCAACCCACCCCGATCCAGGAGAGACGTGTAGGAAAACAGGCGGCGACCTTAGTACCACCTGTAGAATCACCTTTACGGCGAAAGGTCGTTGCATGGTCTAATTGTTGTCGGAACTTGGTTTCGCGTATGAAGAACGAATATTGTCGATGAAGATAATCAGAGAAAAAGTTTTCTGTGATTTTCCTCATTTTAGAGAAAACGTTTCAATATCTTCCAAAACGAAGCCTGTTCCTAATAAAGGGGAGACTCCAGGAGGAAAATAAAGCAACGGCGACAAACATTTGTAACTTGACAGCTGCATTAAGGATGATCCCCAGTGCAAAAAGCAATCATGTTGGTCAGCGAGGTACGAATGTCACAAAATAGTAGGGGTTGTTATTTGCAGCAGCAAATCTATTTACTATATATTTATTTACTATCGTATTTACACGTGTTTTTTATGCCCCATTGATTGATTTTCACAACAATGAATTTTACAAGGCTTGACTAATCAACAGCAGAAAACGATTCAAATTGCCTATCTTAAGCACTTAATCTTATCTGTGGAGAATTAGAGTGGTTTGGGCTAGAACGCTAATTGTCAAAAATGCATTATCTATATCCTGGCCATAAAGTCGTATCCCACAAACGCCCACTTTTCTTTTGGGTAACAGCACTACTCTCGTCGAACATTCTAAGTTTTGGTGAACAATACCAAGTTGCGTGTGACCTGAAGGTCGTTGCATCAGCTGTCAGCGTGTGCCTAGGATCACGTAAGACACGCCTCCGCTGACGCAACGTAGGGCGTGCAATGACGAAACTCACGAGACCGGCTTGAGTTTACTTTTGGAGACGAGTCGCAGACTGCCGCTCAGTTTCGTAGGAGAGTTCGACCAGTGCGTACCGTAGTGACTAGCGACGACCCACCTCAGGTGATTAGTCTATTTCTTGAGTTGTTACACTTTGTTTATATAGTGAGTAAAATATATATATATATATATAATATATAAATATATATATATATATATATATTATATTTATATATATCATATATATATATATAATATATATATGTGTGTGTGTGTGTAGTGTGTTTGTGATACGCATTACTTAGATTCTTATCTGATAGTCAAAGAATGATTTCACACTTTCCTCAGATAAGAAAGTAATGTAGAAAGTTGTGCCTAAGCTGTTTCGCGATGCGCATTTCACATGATTTCGTCCTCGCTCCTTTAAAGCAATGAAATAAAAAAGTTAAATACTTCGAGAAAGAGAGAGATTGTAATAACTTGAGTAGATTAGCGTAGCTGCTAAACCGCTAACAGTTTTTGAAGCCTGATTTGGAAATTTGAAGATTGATTTGATTTTGAAGTTGTTTGTTTTAATTTTCGAGAGAAGAAGAGAGAATAGCTTGCATTCTGGGATGTTGACGTATTCGCTGGTGTCACCGCAGATGTTTATAACCTTGATGTTTTGTACGTATTCTCTCTCTCTCTCTCTCTCTCTCTCTCTCTCTCTCTCACACACACACATTTTGTTTAGTATCATTAACATAGGTTTCTTTTCGTATACATTAATCTCAACAGAAGCTCTCTCTCTCTCTCTCTCTCTCTCTCTCTCTCTCTCTCTCTCTCTCTCTCTCTCTCTCTCTCTCTCTCTCTCTCTCTCTCATTGACAGTTGTGATGAATACCCCACTTGCAACATATTAACATTTCAATATTCTTAATTAGATTGAAGAGTAATGGCACTGAGATTTAATTAGTCGCATTGCTCAATGTGAATTATTCAAAACATTGATACGGGGAAAAAAACTAACCTGAAATAAATACATAGATCAGGTCGTGCATTCTTAATGAGGGAAATGAGTATGAGCAGTTGGTGCGCTGGTGTAATATCACACACACATATATATATATATATATATATATATATATATATATATATATATATATATATATATATATATATATACATATATATATATATATATATATATATATATATATATATATATATATACATATACATATATATATATATATATATATATATATATATATATATATATATATATATATATATATGTACATATATATACATATTTTTATATACTATATATATATATATATATATATATATATATATATATATATATATATATATATTATATACATATATATATATATATATATTATACTATATATATATATATACTATATATATATATATATATATATATATATATATATATATACATATATACATATATATATATATATATATATATATATTATATATACATATATATATTATATACATATATATATATATATATATATATAATAAGTATATATATATACATATATATATATATATATATACATATATATATATATATATATACTATATATATATATATATATATATATATATATATATATATATATATATATATATAATCAGCACGAAGGTGGACCATGGAAACGCTCTAAATTTATTATAATTTTTTATTTCCTAAGTTTCGTAATAATTTTATCACATTATCGGGGAATCTGTTAAATAAATATTTCTTACCTTAATTCAATATTAAACTTAACGAAAGTTCCGTATATATTCCCCGCCCCCGGAGCTTTCTCCTTCCATACCCCATGCACCCAAATAATACCCGCATGGCGATGACGGAGAGGCCAAGGGCCCTATATTTAGGCATCATCCAATGCACGGCACCCGTCATAAGGATGGCACGTGAGTCTCACGCTTTGCATCCATACGTTGGTCGCGTGACCGGATTCTTCTTCTATCTGTTTATCACCGGAACTTGAGGCAAAACTCGTGTTGTGCATATTTATCATAGATCTCTTTAAGAAGAAAGCGTAATAAATTCAGGAATAGAAATATAGATATTTGTGAGCCTTTTCTCGTTATTTTTTTTAGAGTAGCAGACAACGGGCGTGAAAGAGAGAGAGAGAGAGAGAGAGCGCGTCGCTAGTTTTCGAGAGCCAGAAGCACTCCCTCGTCATTCAGATTCCCTTTGGGCCCCACAATCGATGGTTAAGAACTTCCTCCGCCTCGTGACTTTCGGAGATCGCGGCCGGCGGCGCCTACAGCACGGCAAGGAGGTCACCTCGAGTGTCACTTTGAACTCGAGTGTGATCTCCAACTGGCCTTCGAGTTGTAACTCGAATGTCTGCGATAGTGCGAGCACGGTCTGCGCCGTGAATCGGAGTGCACCTAGGCGAGGAGTACCTGAAGGCGGCGGTGACCCGTGCCCTAGTCTGGGGGTTCAGTGGACGATGATTCGTCTGTACGCCCGGCTTTGGAGAGCAGTCGCTGCTAAGCAAGGTGTTTTGAAGAGGGAGAATTAAGGTAGGGTGAATAAATGAAGCAGAATGTAAAAAAAATTTGTCGGGGGAACTTCAGAAAATTCAAGCTCGGTTTTATTAGTGAATTTGAATTCGGTTTCAAAGACTTGTTTATAAATGGTGACATCTGTGCTGTGTTATTTTGACAGAAATACTTACTTGCTAAAACACGGACGCCCATTGAATGGGTTTGTGAAATGCTTTTAAGAGAAACATCGGAAAAAAGTGATTATTTAATCAACTAACACCACAATTTTTTCTTATTTGAGATTACCATTATCTACTTCAGTCTTATTTCAAGGCTTTACTACGAAGGCGTCACTGGTTGTTGAGCTCGCTATCTCACTGATCAGTGATAGTTCCTGGCCCTTAAAGAAGTTAAGAGATCAGTGATTGTTAGAATTCAGTGAATGATTCCCCCCCCCCCCTCTCTCTCTCTCTCTCTCTCTCTCTCTCTCTCTCTCTCTCTCTCTCTCTCTCTCTCTCTCTCTCTCAATAATTAGGGATGACTTAATTCTTAGACAGTTACGCAAGCGTTGATGTTTATTTATAAAGTTTTAGAGGAATATGTCTCTCTCTCTCTCTCTCTCTCTCTCTCTCTCTCTCTCTCTCTCTCTCTCTCTCTCTCTCTCTCATGCGAGGATTCTTAATCTTTAATGAAAGATACACGGCCGCTCACGTAGTGCCCAATGTCTCGGGGAATTAAGCAGCAAAGATATCGAACGTTTTTTGCATAAGCTAGTTTCATAAATTTCACCCCACCCCCTGCCAGCCCGCCAATTCCCCCCCCCTCCTCCCCCCCGCCTACCCCCTAACCACCCTCACCCCTCCACCACCACACATGGCCAAGCCCGCCAATTTCCCCCACCCCCCCCCCTTCCCCCCTCCCCCCTGTAACCCCTAACCACCCTCAAACCCTCCACCACCACACACTGGCCAACTCATTCCGGTCAGAACTAAGTTTTAGTTGAATTTGAATTACGCCTCGCGACAGGGAAATTTATTGAATTAATATATGTCTTTTATGGGACATAAGTGTTGAATATTTTGTCATCAGTTTATCAATATGGTTCAGTATGGCAATTCGCTACGTTTTAATTTTAAGTTATCTGCATTCTGCTTGCTCTTGTGGACAAGTCTAAAACGAGCCATTCATTACCCGTAGACTTCTCTCTCTCTCTTACTCTCTCTCTCTCTCTCTTCTCTCTCCTCTCTCTTCTCTCTCTCTCTCTCTATCTCTTCTCTCCTCTCTCTCTCTCTCTCCTCTCTCTCTCTCTCTCTCTCTCGTCTCTCTCTCTCTCTCTCTCTTCTCCCTTCTCTCTCTCTCTCTCTCTCTCTGAAATCTGTTGCTTATAGGCCTACGAGTCCGGAGGTTGACACTAGGCCTATTCCCTTTCCCACGTGCCCTTTTCTTGAGGGACTATATTAGGGAAAGGGCTCGTTTTGGCATCTGACAACTTAAATTTACACCAACAGCCAACCACCAATATATAAGAATAACAATTTGTTCCTATGACCTATGTGGAAGTGAGTTACGCTATATCTATCAGCGAAGCTGTATATATATATATATATATATATATATAATATATATATATATATATTATATTATTATATATATATATATATATTATATATATATATATATATATATATGTATATGTATAGATATGTATATATATATATGTATATATCTTAATATATATATATATATATAATATAGATGGTATATATATGTCTATATATAGTGTATATATATATATATATGTATATATAATAGTATATATATATATGTATATATATATATATATATATATGTATATATATATAGTATATATTATATCTATGATATATATATCGTATATAGATATATATATGTATATATATATATATATGTATATATATATGTATATATATATATAGTCTATATATATATATATATTATATGATATATATATATGTTATATATATATATATGATATATATATATGTATATATATATATATGTATATATATGTGTCTATATGTATAATATTATGCTATAGTATATATATAATAATATATAATATAATATATATATATATATGTATCATATGTATATATATATGTATATATATATAGTATATATATAATGTATATTATATTTTATTAATAATATATATGTATATATATGTATATATATATATATATATATAGTATATATTATATGTATGTATATATGTTATTATATAATAGTATATATATATGTCATATATATATATATTTAAATATATGTATATATATATATATATATGTATTATATAATATTATGTACTATATAATATGATATATATTATCATATATATATGTATATATATATGTATATATATATGTATATATATAGGGTATATATATGTATATATCTATATATATATTATATATCATGTATTATATATATCCATGTATATATATATGTGTATATATATGTTATATATATATAAATATATATGTATATATATAGGAAATATATATATATATATATATGTATATATATATGTATTATATGTATTATATAGTATATATATACTATATATAGTCGTATATATATAGATATATAATAATGTAGATATGGGTATATATATGTAGATATACTATATATACTATATATATCTATATATATATATATGATATATATAATGTATATATATATATATATATCTATATATAATATATATATAATGGATATATATTATGTATATATATATATTTTATATATATATATATATATTATTATAATATATATGTATATAATATTAAATATTTATATATACTCATATATATACTATTATGTATATATATATTCTTATATATATATTATTAATGTAAAACCTTATTATGTAATATAATGTGTGTGTTATCGTAGAAATATGTGAAATCAAATCCTGCTGAGGCGACTAAGTTGAGGGCATGGTATTAAATGATGTTTATGTAGCTAATAAGTGATAACAACAACAATAATCATACAAATTTCGATGCATCGTAGCAGACGTCTTGGAGCCCCTCCTGTCATCTTCGGCTGCATTTCCTGGTTTTATTTTGGGGGGGCTTTCTGTCGTCCGCCATTCGGGCCATCTAGGGCCCTCATTCATTTATTTGTCAGTTCTAGCTCATATTTTTCTGGAATAACTCGTCCTTTCGTGTCATAACTGGTTTCGAAACATTAACGCCTCGTCGTCTACCGTATCATTCTTCCATTAACATTTGGCTCGGTACAGGTGTCATGGAAGCCTGCCAGTTTTAGGAGAGCCGCACCATGCCCCCTAACCCTCCAAGGACTATTGAAGAACGTTCTCTGTGATCACGTGAGACAAAAAAGTCAACTATAAGCAGTCGATTTTTTCTTACTAGCGTGACATCCACAATCAATTTTCTGTTAACATTGAACAGATTTATGCAATTGTAAAGTAACAATGGTACCAATATTGTTGCTGTCGCCATGATTACGTAATGGCGATATATCACTATTCCGCGGACGCTTTGTAACTTCGTGTAGACCAAAGCACAAAAGCTTTTGATCATCCTTAAAACACGGAGGATTTGGTTATTTTGTCGTGACATTATTGACCAATTAACTGGACCTGACTGACTCTATAGACACCTAAAAGTAAACGTAATTTATAATGACAAATAAGTTTGTCATTCAGATAAGAATGATTGAATTGCCATAAGATAATTCGGTTTATAATGGTCATCATATTATGTATATATCAATCATTCTCGACGAAACATCAACAAAAACATCTCGAAGAGTGAAATTTGAATGTTACGAAAAACATCGATACTGGTTACAAAGTGTGTGAAGACATACTGTTAATAATAATAATAATAATAATAATAATAATAATAATAATACACTTTTCATGTGGATTCTTAAAGAATACCCTTTTCGATTTTAAGTTTTGGTCTGTGTGATGTCCTTTGCTTTTGAGCATTGGGCCGTTTACAGTGTCAGTGTCTGTTACATGCAACCACGGACACACCTTGAACTTTAGCTGGAAGCAAGATGAATCTGGTTTTTGAGAGGTGCCATATTCTCTCTCTCTCTCTCTCTCTCTCCTCTCTCTCTCTCTCTCTCTCTCTCTCTCTCTCTCTCAAACGATAAACCACCCAAACACCTTGATATTTAGGTTTAAGGGGAATAAAACTGCTTGTTAATTATATATTGCCTCTCTCTCTCTCTCTCTCAGCGCAGCATGCTTGAGTTGCAAGCGTGCTGTTCACTCTGAACCAAGTATGCCTGTTCATTTGAGGCTTACGCAAGTAGACTACGAATTGGCACGACACGTCTTCTCCGTAAAAATAAAAGAGCAACTCGTGTTGTTTTAATATAATGACCTTATTTTCTGCTATGTAAATCGAGAAAAGTAAATATCTTTCTTGGATAAATGTTCCTAAAAGATGTTGAATCGGTCTAGCGTAGCTGCAGTTTGATTTAGCGTCTATATTTAGCAACGCTAGGGTGGTATCACCAACTGGCGGTGGTACTCGACCCCCCTTAACACACTCTCTCTCTCTCTCTCTCTCTCTCTCTCTCTCTCTCTCTCTCTCTCTCAGGGAGGAGTATCATGGCCGCCTCTCTGGATCACCTTGATTCAAGGCCAAGGTTTTTATCCGCGAGTCACCCTCCCAGACTCCCAGTCCGTTGCCACCTTCTCGCTCATGCGTTATCAATTGGCATTTCTTGCATTTTGTGCCTGGCTTGATCGTGACTTGATTGTGGAGTGTTGACAAGATTTTCTAGCATTGCATAAGCTGAACTGTTTCTGCGTTATCCCTGCCAAGAAATTTGGGGAACTTTGTCGGGTTGGAAACCACGATCTCATCTTCTCAATAGGTGCCTGTTTTCTTGGTGTTCTGTGAGGTACTGGGTATTTTATATATATATATATATATATATATATATATATATATATATATATATATACATCGAGCTACAAATGTCCTATAATATCTAACTATATGAAAATGTATTAATTCCGAGGTAGAGCCAATTAGATATTAAAGGACATTTGTAGCTCGAAGTATATATATAATATATATATATATATTATATAATATATATATATATATATATATATATATATTATTATACATCGAGCTACAAATGTTCTTTTAATATCTAATTTCGCTCTACCTCGGAATTAATACATTTTTATATAATTAGATTTATTATATAGGACATTTTGTAGCTCGATGTATGTGTAGATTCACGGTAATGTGTTATGACTCATATAATGGCTACGTGCTGTCAAAAGCACTACGATACTACCAAGTTCGAGGTGGGTTGATGCCGTCTCCAAACAACGAATACCTGAGCGCGACAGGTATTTGGAGGTGAGAGGGGGCATGAACTTGTCTCTTGCGGTGGTGCTGTGGGTTAAAGCTTCACTGTCGTCTTGGATTTTGTTTGGTTTCGAGGGTTCGCGCCTGGGAGCCGACAATTCTCTTAACGCCTGAAAAAAAATCCCCTTTGATTAAGCATATATGAAAATATATTAATTCCAAAGTAGAACGAATTAGATATATATATATATATATATATATATATATATATAGATATATATATATATATATATATATATATACACATACGTGTGTAAAACTTAAAATATAATTGCGAAGTTTGTGTACGCATCAAATGATGGTGTTTTTAATTGATAAGTTTTGAAATTCGTTTTTCGTAACATTTTCCTCAATGCTTTTAAATCATCGCCAACTTGATGTAGGCGAACATTTGTGCCGAATTCAAACTTAAAAAAAAAGGTAATAAGTTAAAGTTAGCAGTTACGAGGAAATACATCATCGTCTCCAGCGCCGTGTGAGGAAAAGGTTGTCTGCTCTGTCTTCCCCGTCTTCCACAAACCTCACACTTGACTTGGTTCTCCAACTGCTCCGGTGCCCAGAGCAGACCAGCCGGCGTTGCAAGTACCATTCTCCCAAGGGTTGTTCAGTGACGTGTCCGAACCATTTCCACCACCTTTTCATCGTTATCTCATCTACATAACATTATTTATATTCCCGTATAGTATTCCTTTATGTCCATTATCTCGTCTACATAATATTTTTATTTCTGTAGATTCCTTCATGTTATTATTTCGAACCCATTTCTGCCTTATTCTGAAATCGACAAAATTTTCGCTAATGTTTTACGTTCATACCAAGATTCACATCCGTACAGTAAAGCAGGTCGTGTTCGGTTTGAATCTATTTGCTTTCCCAATCTTATTCAACCTGCCCATTGTTTGATTGACCTTCCCTAGTCATTCACTTAATTCCAAATTAGATAAGCATCACTTAGTATCATTGGTCTTCCGTAATACTTTCTGCATCTTGTGCGTTTTTTTTCCATTCCTGTGTGCATATTTTCCCTCAATTTTGTGTGTGTGTAGGTGTCCCATCCGTCTAGATATATGATGCTTTCTACTAAGTAAGTTTTGCTCCTTAAAATCAAGTTTCTATAGTTTCTCTTAGTCTTATTCTTCTCTTCGAAGTTTGAGTCCTTTTTTCATTATGAAATCTTTGAGAAACTGGAAGAGCAAAAAACGAAAGTGCAATTATATTCCATCGTAACACCCCAATATTTATTGCAAATTCATTTGACAAGACTCCCTTCAACATCAATTTGCATCTACGTTCATGGATACCATAGTGACGCAAAACCCTCCATGATATTGGTCTGTGGACGCTGTCATACACTTCTTCGTAACCAACAGAATCGGGTTTGAAATCATTTACTCTGCCACACAATATGTCTTGACACAAAGTTTGATCTGTGCAGTTCCTGCCTTTTCTAAATTCTGATTGTTCCCCTCTTGCCCTTATTTCAGTCTTTCTCCAGCCTGTTGAGAATATGTAAGTGCACTGTACCTTGGCTGTGACTTCCATTTGTCAGCCTTTGCTGCCTCATTCCATACAGCAAAACCTTAAATTCTGACAACTGTAGTGTAGCTGCAAGTAAATGGCATTGTATTGTATTACCACATGTGATTTATTGCACTTCAGTTGTGGACAGTTCATTGCACAGCAATTTTAAACTTTCACAACTAAAATGGAGTCTTAAATATTTCGGTATTTTATCAGATGTCTTTAGAATTTAGTCTATTTCGGACCCAAGGTGGAGAAGGACTTGGCCTAGTAACTTCCTCAAAATATACTTCCTAAAAACCTAAAGTGTAGCACCTGAGAGACTTGTGGTTGTGGGTATAGTAGTCATATCAGCATTAAGAGAGAGGGACGGGAATGAAAAACAGATTGGGAGCGAGCCAAACATCAGCGGACGTGAGTATAGTGTCAATGAAAGAATCCGTTCCCCGCGTTTGTGACGTAATCGGTGCATTTAGTGTTTCCTTGTGTAGCTGCTCAGTGAGGTGCCATTCCGCTACATAGCGAAAAATGCTGAATTTAGCAACTCTACTTTTGTCGCTGAATTAAGATGGCCTTTTGCCAACGCAGGTTCTTGATCGTACGAGCAGCTTAATATAGAATGTAAAGATCCTTCCAGTTGAGTAGGCATGCGGAGACGTTGCTGGTTAGTTGCCCTAATCCTGTTGCTAAAATGACTCTCTCTCTCTCTCTCTCTCTTTCTTTCTTTCTTTCTTTCTTTCTCTCTGGAAAACTTGCAAAATAATCTCTTATTTTTATGATAATAATTTCCAGGGTAGTTGTGGTCCGATAATAAAAAATACCTCTCTCTCTCTCTCTCTCCTCTCTCTCTCTCTCTCCTCAATCTGCGTCTCCTCGAATCTCCTCATCTCTCTTCTCTCTCTCTTATATCTTTCTGTAATGTTACTAATATTCTTTTATTTTCCGTCTTGTCTCCAATTTTAATGGCAAGAAAGATATGGGTGCGTGGGTGGGGGAGGGGGTTGTGGGAAGGAGGGTGATACTGAATTAGCCTTGGCCCAGAGTTTGACAACTCTATAATTGGAGGGCAAGATTTTTGAGATGCCTTCTTGGCCTAAGTCAAGCGTGTAATGATGTCTACCTGGCTTAGCTTACAGTTGTAGTCATTTGTATGTTACTAATCGGTGCCTATTTTAACACTTGTTCTATTGGTCTTGGTTTCTGTAATAATAAATCCCCTTAAGGGGGTCTGCGCTATCGGTGCAGCTCACGTGGTGCACTGTAGGCACTAAAGGGTCTTTGCAGCGTATCTTCGGGCCCTAGCTACAACCTCTTTCATTCCTTTTACTGTACCTCCGTTCATATTCTGTTTCTTCCATCCGACTTTCCACCTCCTCTAACAATTGTTTCTTAGTGCAGCTGTGAGGTTATCCTCCTGTTGCACCTTTCAAACCTTACTATCAATTTCCGTTTCAGCTGAATGACCTGATAGGCCCCAGCGCTTGGCCTTGGGCCTAAACTCTATACGTATTCCAGTCTATTCTGTAGTAATTATAAAAGAAGAGTTTCTTCCTCAGGTAAAGCATCAAGATGGCCTCCATCCCAGAGATGTTGATGAACGAGATCCAGCCCCCTCTGCAGACCTCGGGGGGCAAGGTGACCGTCGTGGGTGTCGGGCAGGTGGGTATGGCCTGTGCCTTCTCCCTCCTGACGCAGCACATCTGCTCGGAGCTGGCTCTCGTCGATGTCATGGCTGATAAGCTCCGGGGCGAGATGATGGACCTCCAGCACGGTCTCACTTTCCTCAGGTGAGTTTTTTTAATGGATTTATGTTTTCCGAAGGCTGACTTTGCCACATTTCGATCTTTTTAGTGATTAAATTCAGATATTTATTTGTGTTTTGTAATTAGTATTTATTTACATTTAATTGTTATATGCTTTTCTAAGGTTGACTGCCACATTTCGGTATTTTTAATGATTATATTCAGTAACGTATTTTCTGTAACTATTTATTAACCATTAATTCATTTATTTTGACAAAGTGTAATAATTGGTTTCTGGTTAGTCAAATTGATGATTTAATGGCCTTAGGGACGAGTCTTAAGGACACGAGTCTTACAGATTGGAGGATTTGTGGGTCCCTGAGTAGGGTAACCATTTGCAGTCGCATGGACTTAATTTTCCTTTGCTATCAGTCTTTTTACAAATGATCCATTTCTCTGGATGGAGGCTTTTACGAAGTTCATATTGAAAGCTGTTCCTGCTCATCCGTAGTTTGTTCACAACGTTAAGAATATTTTTTCTTCTTCATTGGAAGCTGTTATTATTACTAATTAAACTATCTTTTTTCAATTAGCTTTTTTTTTTTTACTTACCATGAACGCTGTTTTTTTTTTTTTTTTTTTTTTACTGACCAGGAACTTTTATTTTATAACTGACCAGGAACTTTTATTTTAAAGCTGGCCAGGAATTTTGTTTTTCCTTTTTTAACTTAATGGAACTTTTATTTTACGACTGGCCTGGAGCTTATTTTTAATTGACCAGAAACTTTTCCCCTCTTTAACTGACCAGGAATATTTTTTTTTCTAAATGACCAGGAAATTTTATCTCTTTAACTGGCCGGGAATATATTTTTTTTTAAGTGACCGGGAATCAATTTTTCTAATTGACCAGGAATCTTAATTCTTTTAACTGACCTGGGCCCGTATTTATCAAAGCTCGCAAATCCTTAAGAGTACTCTTAAATCATTAAAACACTCTTAAAGTTATGAAAATTCTTAAGAAAGAATTTTACGAAGCCTCTTACGCGCTATGAGTACTCATATCTCAGGCCGAGATTTAAGCGTGGTGAGGGGTCTCCTAAGTACTTAGGAGTTTCTCATAGCGGTAGTCACAGACTGTAAACATGGCAGACGAACAAGAACACCGCGTTTCGCCCCGCCCCCCGAGATTTTCGTCCAAGACTGGATATATTCGATGTGTATGACGACAGTGAGTTTTTTTAAAAAAAAGATATAGAGTTGATCAAAGTGGCCCCCTCATGTAAGTGACTGACTTGATCAGAGAGGCGATTGCCAACCGCACAGAGAGGTTTTCTGCGGTTTCTAACATATCAGTCTCTCTCTCTTCTCAAAATTAATGGATTGATTAATTTGATCTCATATATTGGCACAGGATTTAGACACGAAGGGTCAAGAATGGAATGAAAATTAAAAATCCTTAGAGCGTTTTTTTTTTGGTTAGTAGCGAGAGAGGAGCACTAGGCCTATAGTACTAGTGCTTCACCTCTTCCATGTCATATTTGTGTACACACATATATATATATATATATATATATATATATATATATATATATATATATATATAATATATATATATATATATACATATATATATATATATATATATATATATATCTATCTCTATATATCTATGTCTATCTCTATCTATCTATCTCTATCTATCTCTATCTATCCCTATCTATCTATCTATTTCTATCTATCTATCTATCTCTCTCTCTATCTCTCTCTATCTATCTATCTCTATCTATCTCTCTCTATCTATCTATCTATCTATCTCTATCTCTATATATCTATCTATCTCTATCTATCTATCTATCTATCTCTATATCTATCTATCTCTATCTCTATATCTATCTATCTATCTCTATCTATCTATCTCTCTATCTCTATCTATCTATCTATTTATCTATCTCTATCTATCTATCTATTTATCTATCTCTATCTATCTCTATCTATCTCTCTATCTATCTATCTATCTATCTATCTATCTCTATATCTCTATCTATCTATCTCTATATCTATCTATCTCTATCTCTATATCTATCTACCTATCTCTATCTATCTATCTCTCTATCTCTATCTATCTATCTATTTATCTATCTCTATCTATCTATCTCTATCTATCTCTATCCCTCTATCTATCTATCTATCTATCTATCTCCCTCTATCTATCTATCTCTATATCTATCTATCTCTATCTCTATATCTATCTATCTCTATCTATCTATCTATCTATCTCTATCCATCTATCTATCTATCTATCTATCTATCTCCCTCTATCTATCTCTATCTCTATATCTATCTATCTCTATCTCTATATCTATCTATCTATATCTATCTTTCTATCTATCTATCTCTATCTATCTCTCTATCTCTATCTCTATCTATCTGTCTATCTCTATCTCTATCTATCTATCTCTATCTATCTATCTATCTATCTATCTCTATATATCTATTTCAATCTATCTCTATCTCTATATCTATCTATCTCTATCTATCTATCTATCTCTATCTATCTTTATCTATCTCTATCTATCTATCTATCTATCCATCTCTACTTTTGAATTCAACAATAATATACAGATCACAAGGTTAATATCATAATTAATGAATATATTGAATTTTTAAAATACTTTTTTTTATTAAAATAATAGCGAAAATCGTATATTCATGGGTCGTAGCACTATATTTTCCGCTATTGTTAGCGAGATCTTCGCTTAAAAGTTTCTCCTAAATATACCGTTTTTCATAGCTAAGAGATTCTCTCAGAGCATTGATAAAACACTCTTAGAAGTTCCTCTTAACTATGAGTGATTGAGTGACTTAAGAGAGAATATTTATGAGATGTCATAGGAGCTATGATAAATACCGGCCCTGGAGCTTATTTTTAACTGGTCAGCAATTTTTTTTTTTTTTTTTTTTTTTTTTTTTTTTTTTTTTTTTTTTTTTTTTTTTTTAAGCTGATCAGCATTTTTTTTAAGCGGACTAGCGACCTTTGATCTTTAATAGCTGACCAGGAACCTATTCTCTCATTTTCAACTGACCAGGAACGTGAAAATCGAGGCCAGCACAGACTTCTCCGTGACCGCCGGTTCTCGCGTCTGCATTGTGACCGCTGGAGCCCGCCAGAGGGAGGGCGAGTCCCGCCTCTCTCTCGTCCAGAGGAACGTCGACATCTTCAAGGGCATCATCCCCAACCTCGTCAAGCACTCCCCCAACTGCATCCTCCTCGTCGTTTCCAACCCTGGTGAGTTCGTCTTGGGAATAGGGAGCAAGAGCTCTGGAAATAAGATTAGACAGGAATTTATGCAGTGATTCTCTTCTCCACTAGTAAATATCCCCACGAAATTGATAAATTTTGCCAGCACTCGCAAATAACAGCAATAAGGATAACGGAGAAATAAATCCACAATTATGTAAATGTAGTACGTATATTTAAATTCAAAACTTTAGGGATAGCTTTCGGGAATTTTTTTAATAAGGGGAACCGAACAGATTTCCGAAAGCTAGCTTTAAATTTTTCAAATATAGATATTATATGCACATTTACATAACTGTGGATTTCTTTCTCCATTTGAAGACTCGTGCTACTATGAGGATTTCTTAAATAATAAGGATAAAATTATCATTGGGGAAGATTTTTCTGATAATGACGGAACATGAATTCCCATGGGCTATTGTTTCTATATAAATATTATATTTATCTTGACCGTTTCCCCTGTTCCATTCCCGATTTTAAATCTCCTTACTCCCACTGCTGCCTCAAACAGACCCAAATCTGTTAACAAGTATCACATCTTTGACTGTCGGGAAGGGGTCACTTTTAAAGTCACTTTCTTTTAAATTCATTTTCTCCTTTACTGTTCTCCTTCACAGTTGACGTTTTGACCTACGTGGCCTGGAAACTGTCTGGTCTGCCCAAGCACCGCGTCATCGGCTCTGGAACCAACCTGGACTCCGCTCGTTTCAGATTCCACTTGTCCCAGAAACTCAACGTGGCTCCCTCGTCCACCCACGGCTGGATCATCGGCGAACACGGCGACTCCTCTGGTGAGTTAGAAATAGAAGTTAGGCTACGTTTGTATTTGCGACAGGGGATCAATCAACGAATTTGCCACCAAGTTCTAACTTGGTGGCACAGCATGTGGTGCACTAACGGCTCTCACTAACCCCACCCCCCTGCGGGGATTATTATTATTAGTACTATTAAATTTAAGGAGTGTATCAGATAGCTCCTTAGATGACGAATCTGTCGATACTAAAAATAATAAAGCTAACCTCGCTTGTAATAAGTAACGAATAGTAATGTATTCCGCCACAAGCTCTGCTTTGTGGTAGCAGTTTTACAGGGTGTCCATAAAGTCCCAGTACCATTCCGAGCAATAAATACTTGTAATGGTACTGGGACTTTATGGACAGCCTTTATATTGCGACCAATTAAAACGTAACTTACTGAACAGAACTCACAATTAGAACTCCAGCAACATAAACATTCCCAAGTTCTAACTTCTGTGCCTTTTTCTTATAAACACGCATGGAAAATAGAGCTTGGAATGTTGATGTTGCTGGAGCTCTTAATTGTGCGTTATGTTCAGTAAGTTACGTTAGAATTGGTCGCAATATAAAGGCTGTCCATAAAGTCCCATAAAGTCGTCATCTAAGGAGCTATCTGTTACACCCCTTTTAATAGTAATAATAATAATCCCCGCAGGGCGGAAGTGCACCTCATGCTGCGCACTGTAGTCATTACTTGAGGTTCTTTGCAGCCAGCGTCCCTTCGGCCCGTAGCTGCAACCCCTTTCATTCCTTTTACTGTACCTCCGTTCATGTTCTCTGTCTTCCATCTTACTTTCCACCCTCGCCTAACATTTGACTCGTAGTGCAATTACGAGGTTTTCCTCCCGTTACACATTTTAAACCTTCTACTGTCAATTTCCGCATCTGCGCTGAATGACCTCGTTGTGTCCAGGGCTTGGCCTTTGGCCTGCATTCTATATTCAATTCAGTTCATTTCAATCAACTTTTTATTAGTGTTACCGTTATGATAATGAAGTTCAGCCTAAAGATTTTGTCTGTAGAAGCATAACCCTAATAATACTCTGATCTCCCAATAAACAATACGTGCTCTGATCTCCCGCTCAGTCCCAGTCTGGTCAGGCGTGAACATCGCCGGCGTTCGTCTCCGTGACCTCAACCCTCTGGTGGGCACACCCGAAGACCCCGACAAGTACAACGAGATGCACAAGGAAGTTGTCAACAGGTATGTCAACTTTCCCCTCGACGTACGATGTTCTTGATTATTAAAGAAAGCAATTTATTCTGTTAGATAGTTCAAGAAGTGTTAGCTCTTAAGAGGAATCAAAATTTTGACGTACATAATGGTAAAATTGAATATTAGTTGCTTCTATAGTTTAAAGTGAATCTGTTTTCTTTACGTAATTTTATTGAGTTTTAGCATGACATTTGTCTCAGGCCTTGAGACTTAAGACAAATGAGGGATAGATATTTTTGGAACTTATTTTTTACCCCAAAAATAGTGGTCCTTTTAAATGTTAACCAAAAATATTGGTTGGGATCAAATCGGCTGATTTCAGTAACATTGTGGCAAATTGAGCATTTTTTATCCATTTTAATTAGCTAAATGTTTTATATTTTGCAGCTAGAATAAACTTCGTGACTTTCAAAGAAAAATATATTAAATCATAGTGTACCTTATTCAGTATATCTTCATATATTTGAATAATTTGCGGAATTATTCATGCTGACTTTATGTTGGAAAATGTATAACTTGAATTATTTGTGTAAAGTTAAGGGATGTGAAAAAGTTTTGGATTTTGCCTAGAATACTTAATGATAATCAGTGATTTAGAACTTCAGTATTACTAAACATCAAGAAATATGGTGAAGTAATTTAATTGGTGCAAAAAGTATTATTTATTGTGGTTCATATCTGAGTGTCGTATTAGGGGCTTCAGCATCAAAAATGAAGAAAATTTTCTTGCACTAAATTAAGTGTTAGAAGAACTAATTCAGATTTTTAGTATGCTATAGTATCATTCCCAAAGATTTCCTTTTTTATGATTGATTTTTAACTTTGTTGTGGAGTATTAAAAAAATGGACTGGGCTATTTAGCAAAGCTGAATAATTGTTCATAAAAATGCCCCTAATTAGAAAACACTTGGGTTAAGAACGGGCAAGAATATGAATATATTTGATTGCAGTATGTGGATAGTATTTACCATAATGTAGTCCTTAAGGCTTTGCATATCACAGAAGCAGGCCTACTTATAATTATTAGTTTACTAATCTTAGTATATTATTTGTGCAGGCTTAATCCTTAGAATTTCATGCCATGTTTTTCAGTAGTTTCTTTATTTTGTAGCTTTTGACATTTCACCTATTTTTCTTTAGGACGTATCGAGTTGCTAACTTTGTGATAGACAAGTAGAAGTATTTTTAACATATAATTGAAGCAATGCCTTTTTTTTTTTTTTTTTTTTTTTTTTTTTGTCATAGATTAGAAGTCTTCCAACTTGTGTGTCTGGGTGAATGCTAGATTTCCAGAGAGCATAATTATGCGATCTTGAATGAAATTGTATTTACTGTAATAGCTCCGTAACCTATTCTTTTTCTGTACCAAAAGAGGTAAGGTTTTTTTTCTTGGGGAAAATTAAGGAACTTAATTTATTTTTTTCTATTATGGGGTAAATTAATAATATTAATTTTATATATAATTAATATATATATATTATTTATATTATATTATATATATATATAATATATATAGTATCTATTATATATTATATATATATATATTATTTAATCTATATATATATATTTATTATATATATATTATATATATATAATTAATATTATATATATATATTATATATATATTATAATAATCGGTTTCTTCTTGAACTCCTTTACATTTGCCCTTGGGTGGAATTGTGAATGCGAATGACCTGCATGATTTTGTTCGTTGTAATGATGAGATATTTTCCTCTGTAATTTCAACAAGATCTCTTCGTCTCATTTTTATAACACGCGTCGTCTTTTTTACTGCCATTAATTTATTAATTATTTAATGTGAATTGAATTTTTCTGTCGAAGTTGAATGTCTCGATGACTACAAAAGCCCCTCTGTATTCAGCTCGCTTTAGACCAGAAACGCCTTTGTTTTCAGTGTGAAAGCTTTTTGAATAAAAATTAGAGAAGCGATTTGTTAAATGTTCATTGAAAAGTTGGGGCCAGAACGCATTCCATTTGCTACGTAATAGTCCTTTAATCTACTTAGAGAAGCACACTGTCAAAATTATAAAGAAATTCTTTTTGAGCGAGCATCTTTAGACCTAACATGCTAAGTATACAAGACTTTTTTTTGTTGTGTATGTTTAAAATTACCTTAGTGTATTTTAAATTAGATCATAGTCATTCAAAATGGAACGTATACCCCAGTCACATTCTCTAGAATGTCTTTTCTCGTCTTTGCAAAGATGACGGTGATAATACAAATGTTAACGTAAGTTTAGCATCCTCCCATTCTATATCTCCTGAGTAGCAAAAAAGTTGTGCTGAAGTTGGCGGAATTTTTAGATTTCATTCTTTGGCAGAAAACTGCGTTAATCGATTTAGTGTCGTATGCGAGATCGGTGAGTTTGGGAGTACTCAGTTGATGTACTCAGTTGATCTTACAATATTCATATATTTTTTGCGCTCCAGTGCATTCGTGTAACGTGAAACAAAAGGATTATTTTAGTGACTTAATTTCCGAGACAAATCCTCGACAAAAATAGCCTTCATCATTACACGTCTGAAGCTATCCCTGTTAGTTCCTTGCATCCGGTTTATTTTTTTTTTTATTTATTTATTTATTTTTTTTGCATGGCTTCCCCATAATACATCGCTGCCAATAAATATTTGTTTTTTATAGAAGTACCATAACATCTGTAGGACTATATATACCTGATGAATACTTGACACTCAATTGGAGTTAGGTTGAAGATTACTGCACAATTGTAAGTTAAGACGGATTACATCTTTATAAGTAAAGGACTAGACTAAAATATTTAGCAACATTGGTAACATCCAGTACTTTTTACCAATATAATGGAAGATATCAGAAAATTGTGTTCACTAGAATTTAAGTCATATGCTGATTATTGCTCTACTTAATGAAAGAAAACAAAGTGGTACACACATACAAACGCGCACGCGAACACACCCACTAACACACACACACACCCTGTGATTTTTCTCCTATTTTTAACGTTGGTTTTACAGACTTAAGCTGAGATTTGACTGTTGCAGTTTTATTTTTTATACTTTTAGAGATGAATCCTGCTTTGTTTTTTTCATGTATCCGGTTCCTCCTCTCCGTCACTGATAAAAGAAAACAAACTGTTAACACTGAAATCTCAGCTTAGTTTGAATCTTCCATTTACCAGTGTCAGGTTGGGGTGAGTGATCTATTTATAAGATTAATGATCTCTCTTTGAGAATGATTATACCTTTAGTAAAGTGGTCATCACTGACAGCCACTTCTTTGAACTGTCGGTGATTCCTGTCCCCATGATCATTACGAGTTGACGATGTTTCAGTGCTTATGAAATCATCAAACTGAAAGGATACACGTCTTGGGCCATTGGTCTGTCCGTGGCATCTCTGGTGTCCAGCATCTTGAAGAACATGCGTTCCTGTTACGCAATCTCTGTCTCTGTGCAGGTAAGAGGTGGCATGGGCGAGCGAATGGGAATAAGTGAGTGACAGGTGCTTTAAGGTCTCTCTTTAAACATAGATTTAGTACTATTAAGTTACTCTAGATACGTATTTCCATTGGGCTACTTCTGGCTTCCACTTGAAGTATCGCAGAAGGTAGGGTTTTGCGTTGGGTACCTTGTGGCATGAACATAGTGGACGTAGGCCACTTTGTTGGTATGGGAGCTAGCAAAAGGTTCCTGAAGGGTCTGCTCGTAGGACGTCGCTGCCTAGGCGACGCGCACAGGCTGATTAGCTTGCATTTCTGGGCTCGGTGAAGGCTTCCTTACTAGGATAGTGGCGATTAGCTGTAGAAACCCTCTGCCAGATGCTGTTGAGAAGATAGGTCACCTGTTTGGAGCTTCGTGGCTACTTGGAAAAGTCACCAGAAACTGGACTTTTTTTTTCTGCCCCCTCTAGACATGTCAGGTGCATATTTTCAGTGCCTATGAAGTTATCAAGCTCAAGGGTTACACCTCCTGGGCCATTGGAACGTCGTGTGCCATCCTCACTCGATCCATCCTCACCAACCAGAGGAGTGTGTATGCGGTTTCGACTTGCGTACAGGTATCTGATTTCCCCCTCCCTGATTGTCCGTGCTATGTTGATGTTAGTGCCTTGAAGTTTTTTTTTTTCCTCTCTCTCTTCTCCCTCTCAACAGATTGATTCTTGAGCCCTTGTTATTCTCACATATATCCGTCCCTTTTATCATCGCTACGTCTCGTTTACCTCCCCCCCACCCCCACCACGAAAATATTGCAATTTTTGTTTTAAGTGATTTCTAAAAAAAAAAAAATAAATAAAACTCAGTCGTTGTGAAGCAAATTATGAAAAGTACAGCATACGTTCCTCTCCTCTCCCAGCCTTTTCGAGTGCGTATACTGTACCAGTAATAACAGAAAAAAGGGTTTGCCATGCTATAAGAACAAAAAAAATCTTTCCATCGTAAATGGCTTCACGTTCTTAGTGAAAACGAAGTGCATTTTCGTTCATGTAAACAAAATTCGACCTTCATATGACTTGCAATAGGAGGCTGTTAGAGAGATCCCTGAAAGAGTAGCACGTGAGGTTTAGGACTACATGAGAAGCAACACAGGAAGGAGCGTTCATTAAAACTGATTCATAATAAACTGAACCATTTTCCTTTGAGGTTCAGATGCATTGCATCGTTTTTGCTCATCGCATTACTTTTTAAGTAACCTCCGTTGGCAACAAGAAATGACAAGTGTTTGCTTCGATTGCATCCCATGCACTGCTAGCAAGTCTTCATTTGTTAAGTGGCTCGTGTGTTACCCTGAGTGTTTTAAGAGATTTTTCATTTTAAATTAAGAATATTTACTTATGGTTTCAGCATTTTTTTCCCTTGTTATGATGATGATGCACGTGGTTTATATATTAGGTAAATGCAGTAAGTTCAATATACTTAAGTATGTAAGTGACAAGGTAGTTTAGCTCAGATAATGCTTATAATTTACCTGTAAATGTAACTTACTTTTTGATCGTTGAATCTAATTCTTATGTTATTAAGAAAATTAATGTTAATAGATTGTAAATCCTTTGGCCTATGTCGAATCTTAAGCTCTATAAAAGAGGGGGGGGCCATATAGTACTATTACTGTTTTTTGTGGTAATCATTCAATGTATCGTTATATTTTCAAAAGAAGTTAAACCTCATTAAGTTCTTTCTCGCAACTGTTTTTGGATGGCAGATATTATTGTAAATTTAACAAACAATATTGTCAATTCTCTTTTCCCTTTTTTCATTATGAAAGTCGTATATACGTTTAATCCGAAACTTTCAGGATTTTAGTGCACACATTGGACTAATAGAATTTTATAGTTCTCTAAATCCTTAAGATATCACGAATCTGTAAATGTTTAGATTTACTGTATATTTAATCACAAGAGTAGATTAAAAATCATAATCTGTTTTCAGAACTATCACGGCGTTGATAAGGACGTTTTCCTGAGCTTGCCTGTGGTACTAGGTGAGAACGGCGTCACCCACGTCATCAAGCAGACGCTGACAGACGCCGAGAAGAACCAACTCCAGAACTCGGCCAACACCTTATGGGATGTCCAGGCGGGAATTCAGTTCTAAATTCATGAGAACTGAAGGTTAAAGGTGAGTAGTTCAAAGTTCATTGATCTGTTGGCTAGAAACTAGGATTTCATAAAGTTCAAATTACAAGACTGCAACAGAATAACCTAAAGTGAAGATCATAGGCCTAAAAGAAGTGAGCAAATTTTAAAAGAACTACAGACACTCCTATTCTGCAGGAGCTATGATACTGACTAGGAAACTCTAAAGACAATTATGAAATATAACAAGCTCCAAATTTTGAAAACGCACAAGGGCCAGCCAGAGAGGGAATCATCCCTGTGGAGATGCCTAAGAATTGACACAGTGAAGGTGAACTAGTCCTATCGTTGCTGGTTGGTCTCTCGGTCACAGACGTTAAACAACCAGAGAATACAAACTTTCTTTTAAGATTGCCATGACCATCCACTCGGCATGGACAATTACATAGAAAATGTGTTCCAAATATATTTTATTAAGTTGTATAGGTCTATAACCTCTCTGGACCTGGGGCCTAGTTGCTCCATTAATATCCTTTGGGAATCATAAACCAGAAAACACAAGAACCATTTTAAATAACCTTTTCAAGGAGAGGAGGATGTTTTGTATTGACCTTGAAGGCATGTCCCACACATCTGTTGTACCCGGACTATTGTTGGGCAAGTTTATAGTTCGATTAAAATTATTGTTATCAAGATGTCATCGTTAGTAACTAAAGTGTTAAATAAGCAATATAAAGCTTAGTGTTGTTCCTAACCCAGCTTCAACTTTCAGGCTGGATCAACCCGAGAATAAATGCCTTTGAATGATGCATTCTGTCAACAAAACCTCTTTGACAAGTTACTAAAAGATATGTTAATTTTGACTGAATAATACACCATGGACTTTGGGTCTCCCAGTAATCCATTTCAAGCAATAGAAACTCAACATTTAAATAGAATATCAATTTCATTTGCAGATAATTGATGCTGTTACTCCATTGGATTTGAAACTGCATTATAACCCATTTTAGCAACTTCAAATTAAACACTATTGCAATGAGTTCGTGTTCTGTGTTTCAGCCTGAAACCTTCGACATCCAGTTGCCAAATCGCTATCTCCGAAGAGTTTGAGCAGAGTGGTATTCGAACGTTTTGTTTCATCAGTGAGCAACGCCGCCAAAGCAACGCATCATGCTCTTCTAAAGCGGTCCAACCTTTTGCGAAGACCTTCCCAAGGATGCTTTCGAAGCTAAGGATGGAAGAGCAGAACGACGCGCTCACTCTCACTCTCTCTCATTTGCCAAAGGAACAAGAGATCCAGGACCTGATTCTGCTTATTTAAAACGGGCTTGTATGTAGAGACTGTAATCTTCACAAATAGGCGTCTGTAGGGTTTTGATTTTCAGATCTGTCTAGTCTCGCTTATAATTGCACTTTAGTTCTATAAAGTACCTCCTTTACAGATAGTACTATCCGCTGTGGACTGTAACCACGGCAAGTGATGATCATATTATTTAATAATCTGAATTCTGTAAAGCAGATGCGTTATAAGAATGAGTTCCCCAATAAACACTTTGATTCATAATAATAGCGGACTTAGGGTGCGTAAATTTCATAATAATAGCGAACTTAGGGTGCGTTAATGCATTTCACCCCCCATTCTACAGAAGCGGTATTTTCTTATCAGTATGCTTAAGATGTTCAAAAAACAAAACAAAAGCAGTCTTGATCAAGCTTATGTGCTGTATGTGATAATCAGTTAGTGGAATGTGTTCACGAAGTACTATATATATATATATATGTATCAATTGGAGTATTTGTTGCACCATTTATGATCTTATTTAAAGATGTGACCCATTTCAGAGATCCTAAATTTAGTATGAAAGAAGGGGCAAGGGTCAACTAACGATTTACAGCATCTCTTGGTGACCTGAGGTATACCTTTATTTTCAATTTGGCTTATGACCAATGCAAAAAGTATTATTGTCTCATAAAATTCATGTCATCATTTTTTTTGCAGTATTATTTATCTGAGAATCTCTATTTTCTGTATCTTTTTTTCATTATTCTTTCATGTGACGTATAAGTGGCGAGTAATGTTTGATTGAGTGTTTCTGATAATATAGGTTTTAATAAAGTATTATATAGTAATTACCTGGGTTGGTATTATTAATATTCCTTAAACTTAAACGTGTAAGAACATTGTCTCGACTTGAATTAGATATATGAGTTAAGGTCCATCATGGATGTTAACTGAGCGATTAACAGCTCGAAGAACTGCTATATGTCAAGGAAAATAAACCTAACTACTCAACAATGTTACCCCATTGTTATTACAATGTTATCGATCAGGACTAGTGCAAAAGGAAGCTCCCCCCATGAACTGCAGTTCCCTTCGGTTGAGCAGATAGCCATATGATCAAGCAGAACTAGTGAAAATGATTTCTATGATAAAGTTAGGATATCCTTGAATCAGATTTATCACTTTGTGTCTGGTATCCTGCAGCGACTAACAGTTTTTAAAAGTAGCTTGCTTAGGTCTTGTGGATGTGAAGAAAGATGCCTAAGAATTGACGACTAATCTTTTTTTCTGTTGAAAGTATGATACCCTAATCAAGATCAGCTAGTAAAAAAGTACGACATCCTGAACAAGATCAGGTAGTAGAAAAGTATGGCACCCTGAACAAGATCAGCTAGTAGAAAACATAGCTCCAAGAACTCAAGTATTTATTACTCTAAAACTCCTCAAATGCTGAAAAAAATTGAATGGGTAATCTAATGTAAGGATATTAAGAGACTAGAGATGCTTTGCTTACGGAAGATATCGGCTCGAACTGACATAGTTCTTTTGATGAGAAATTATCAAATCTGAACTAAATTGTTGTGGTCTTGGGAATTGGGTGGGGGTTTGTAAAGGTAAAGAGGGGAAGGGTTTAGTAAGGAAGCGAATCGAGCGAGGTCGGGACTCTGGACGAGAGTCCATGGCAGGCAGTTGTTGCAACTTATCTGTTGGGACGTCACGGATGCAGGCTTATTCAGGCCTTAATCCTGGCTGATTCGGACCATTTGCTAGGCTGATTCGGACCCATACTAATAATTTTGTATTATCGCAATGGGTATTTCTATATAAGCATTCCACATAGTTCGTCCCCGCGAATACGAAAGCCACCAGGAATTGGGGCGTCAAATGTATTTCGCCGTGTTTAGTACGAGCCCCTGGGGGTTAATTACAGTCGTCCGAATAAATATTACTTAAAATTCTTGTTCAGGAGTTAAAACTGCAAAGAAAAATCTGCCAATCATATGAAGGTCCGAATGAGCCAGTACATCGTCCGAATCAGCCTGTTCCCGGGCGTCCCATCCTGTTGCAAGTTTGAGAATTAGGGCCCTGTTCTTTAGTCTAAAGGTGAGTTTTTTGGTTATGCATTTTTCATGTTATTTTGAGCTACAATTCTCAAAGAAGTGGTGAATCAACTTTAGTAGCATACTTAATGCTTACCTACTTGTGTCACTACTAACAAAGGACCAGGTGACAATACCAAGGTATATTCAGCTAAATCTTTTTATTTTTCCTGTGGCCTTGGCTTAATAAATCGGTTTGCCACTTTTAACAATATTGTAGGTAAGAGGATAATACTAGAGTTTTTAAGAAAGTACATATATCTTGTGGTTTATATACTACATCAAGTATCATTGTGTTGTTAGTGCCAATCACTCATTTTTGTTTCCTCAGCCCCTACTTATTATAACAATTATTGGGGAACCCCTGACAATTTTTTTTTCCCAGAGAAGGAAGGATTTGGAAACAAAAGCGAGTGCATTGTACTAACAGGAAATGTCTTAATACAAAAATCCCAAGACAAACAGTCTTGAGAAAACACATCTTAAATGTTTTAATCAGTATATATATAGATCACAAAACACATTCATAAAGATCATTCACCGGGTTTAGGCCTATATAAAATGTGTTCTCCCTGGCTGTGACTCCCGACTGTAAGGTGAGGAATTTCTTTATTTCACATATATGATTTATGGCTCTCTGCGTCGGGTTAGGTTTGCTCCAGCGGTCAGGTTAGGATCTGAATCCTAGTCTAGGCTAGGTTAGGATGCCTCCATTTAAACTTCATAAATGTGTTCCCAATTTAATTCTCAACTGATATCTGGGTCAGTATTCAAAAAGTCGTCATATGTACGATAGTTCAATTTTGTTAGATCCACTAGGATGTCATTTTGAATAGTACATTAGTCGTATTAGTCTTATTGATACTCAGTGGATGGTTGTTGAACGTGTGTTTCATATATGACTAGATAGATTTATGCTCTACATGTAACGATAAGAATCCACCTCCCGCAAAAAAAGAAAAAAAAATATCGGCTCAAACCAAAAATATATTAAGTGATACTTTTACACAGTGGCATTGCTGTGGGTGGCCAGGTGAGGCTGGACCAAGACCACCGAGGTAGTAGTTTTGCCTGGACCCCCGCAATCAGATGTTTGGTCTCCCACTGGCACCCCCGGTTATAATTTCCTTAATGGAATTAATATTCTCTGTTTGATCCATTTATATGCCATTGGAATGTTTTAGGTGGGAATGCATTTGAAATATTTTCACTTCTATTACAGTTGTGCTATATATATCTAATGACAATTATTTTGGTTCTTGTTACCTTTACAGCTTATATAAGAACTGAGAAATGACTGGATATGGTTATAGGTGTTTAACACAAATGACATATTTGTTCATGTTTTTTTTATCTTTCTAAATGTTTACAACTTGAGTATGACGAGATTGAAACTATAGTTACAGTTTTGAACAAGTGCAGTGCAATTTGTTACTGCTACAGTTACTTTTCCAGGGAGAGGAGATGAAGAGGGAATTGGATAGGTTGAAAATTTTAAAAGAATGTGGAGGGTGATAGGTCATTTGTTTTATTGATGATGTTATGCACTTTATTGATATGTTTCCATAACAACAGGCCTGTACCGGAGGGGGGTCGAACGACAACCCCCCCAAAATTTCTGAAAGTCCATATTTTCTGTGATTATCCTTGTCATTGAACTGCACTTTCAAAGTAATAAATAATTATTGTTTTTTGTTAAGTCAAAGTATATAACATAACAACAAATAAAGTAATATGCATGCTATTGTTAACATTTCAGTGCAAACTTTCAACATTATAAGTAAAATTCTGCCAACCAAAGCCAGTACTTTGAATAACATCTAATGGGGTAGAATGGCTTAGACCCGCATAGTTACCCAATTTTTCTTCTTAATATGACTAAAATAACATTTTCAAGTATTTCATCTTGTATATATACTACCTATATATGCAATGACATTTATAGAGGAAAAGGTCCAGTTTTGGGAAAAACGAACACCCAAAAAAAAAAAAAAAAAAAAATTGGGTACACGGGCCTGGGCAATGATATTTTGAAAGTTAGAACTTGATAATTGAAATTAGACTAGTGTGAAATATCAGGTAGTGAGTAAGTTTACATTACAGTATTTGATACATTTGCATATTAGTAAGAGTTGAAAGCGAATCGAAAATTGAGCTCTATAATTTCAAATACGGGTTTACTATAATACTATTATTTTCCTTCTTTCACATTTATATATACATTTGAGAATAGTATATATTGATGATCATGCCTTGCGTGTTAATACCAAAATAAAGGTGTATCAGGCAAAAGTCCTACCTACCCTTCTTTATGCTTCCGAAACCTGGACAACTTACCGACACCATGTTAAAGCCCTTGAGAAATTCCATCAACGGTCCTTGCGAATTATCTTGAGAATAACTTGGGAAGACTGCCGCACTAATGTAAATGTTCTTGAAGAGGCCAACTGCCTCAGTATTGAGGCCATTATAATAAAAAAGCCAGTTGAGATGGGCAGGGCATATTGTCAGAATGGCAGACAGCCGCCTTCCTAAGCAGCTCTTGTACTCAAGGCTAAGTGACGGTACTCGAAATGTTGGCAAACCAAGGAAAAGATTCAAAGACAACTTAAAACTACGTGACACTGACTATAAAACTTGGGAGACCGATGCACTGGAGCGATCTGCTTGGAGAGTTAAAGTGAAAGATGGAATTCAAAATTATGAAGAGAACAGAAAGCAGCATCTGGAGAACCGTAGAGCTGCAAGAGAAGCTCGTCAGGTCCATCCACAGCCTCCAGTCCCACCTAACAACACATGCCCCAATTGTGTCAGAGTATGTGGCTCGAGAATTGGTCTCATTAGCCACATCAGAACCCATCGATAACGACATCCCAGAGCATTCATACTCGAATCGAGTGATAGCCATGATAATGATGAGTATATGTTGTAATAATTACAGAATTGTTGCATTAGTTTTGTGTAATTTTCTTTTGCCCTTCCCCCCAAAAAAATTATTCCTTTTTAACAAGTGGAAGTTACTATTTTTCATATATTTTACAAATGCACAGAATTCTCCGTGAAGTCTTAAAATATACTATATTCACAAATTGCATGCTGTGCCTTTCTGAAATACTTTACAATTTTTTTTTTATTTTCTGTCTGTACAATATTTATCTTTTACTAAATCTGGTTATCTGACTCTCCATTCTTTTTTCATTATATATATAATATACTAATTATATATATATATATATATATTACATATATATATAGATATACATATATATATATATATTATATATAATAATATTAATATAACATATATATATATATATATAGTATTATATATATATTATATATATATATATATATTATACATATTCATATGTATAACGGAATCACGAAAGTTTGGAACGTGATAAATGCATAAATAACGGTATAAGCTACGCCTGTGTTTCACTTTCGTGGCTTATACCTATTTATATATATATATATATATATATATATATATATATATATATATATATATTACATTAAAAAAAAGCTTTCTAAGGAACACGTCAACCAGTCAGTGTAGTACTACATTGATGGGCAACGTCAGAGAACGAGGTCAGCCTAGAGACATTCAGAAGATTGAATAAAAGTCGGTCACGTACGTATAGGAGTCCTAACATTTCCGAACGTCGCAAATATCAATATTAGCGCATAACGATCGTCGCGACTAAGTTGAATTTATGGGATTGAATCATTTCCTTCTGGTGATAGAAGTTCACTCTCGACGCGGTTCGGAAGTCACGTAAAGCCGTTGGTCCCGTTGCTGAAAAACCACTGGTTCCACGCAACGTAAAAACACCATACAAATAAACAAAATTAAATCGTTTCTATCCCTCAGATGATTCATAAAATTTACCTTATTTAATTTATTTTTTTTACCCCTTGCTTGTCTCTTTTGGCATCGATTTGGGAAAAGAATGAGGTTGCTATGCCTACGTCTATCTTCACATTTTAAAGACAAGAATGTGTAGTATTTAAAATTCTTACCCGCAACATTAGAATTTACATGGCACTGGAAGATTCCGCAGCAAGAGGAAAGCGTTAAAGTGAATCGATGAAAATTACTTCCTTCGTAGAAGAAGGAGAAGACACTGCGTGATTTATCAAATGATCAGACTACTGAAACGTGAGAGTCATTAATAGGCGAGACACTGCAGTCATCAAGGAAAATCGCCATTGCCTGGCTAAAATGTGCTTTTTGAATGAAAAATAGGCAAAAATAGATTACCGTGCTTTTGACGAACGGACTACCGGGCGCATTTTAGACCCAGTCCGCTAAATTCATCATCATCGTCGTCGTCGTCTCCAGAGCCGCGTGACGTCAAGGTCCCGTGCCTTATACGAACTCGAATTCAGATTCAATATGAAGTTAAAGAGTAATACGGCCAAGTCAGGGGAAGGGGTCCTAGATACTTTTGATGATTGTCAAATATTTTCTTTCAGTGCAGACTTTATGAAACCCTCATTTTGTTTTCAACACAGTCGCAATGATACTTTCCTAACATTATTTTTTTATATAGTTTGTTATTGAAAGATTTTTAACATTACATTTCAAGCTTCGACAGAGGAAGCATTTTATGATTTCATGATGACTATTCGAGTTCATGAAATTAAGCCAAGCCCCTTCTGTGTAATGGGAATGCTATCTTGCAGGCTAAAGAAGCTGTTACCATTGTTTTGTCAAGAATCAGATCAAAATAAAAAAAAAAAAAAAAAAAAAAAAAAAAAAAAAAAAAACACTTAGAAGAGCTCCGAGGTTGGGCGATTGCACACAGCGGCAGACGGAGGCGAATGCAAGCAGATCAATACCGTGCTATAACAATGATGCAATGCAGACTGTTTCCACGTGCGGGAAACTGAGACCAATGTGACTGGAGAATTATATTACGCGAGGGCGGAAAATGGTTTGTAAGTAAAGTAAAAAAAAAAAAAAAAAAAAATGAGTGAATGTCAGGAAAAGATTATATTACGTCAACCCACTGCATATTGTGAATTACTGTTGATCAAGTACATTTCCCACAAGTGGTTTCATTAATGAGCTCTAGTGGTTGCAAATTTTGCTTTGCCCGATCTGAAATAGTTAGCAGTTGGTCACACAAATTGCATTCTAAAGTATTAGGTCGGTCAATTCAGACATAAAAAGGGACCAACCCGAAAACAAATACTATATAGCTGGAAATAGTTTTATTAAAGTATTCTTTAATACTTATATTTTATCAGAAAAAAAACCACCAGCTAATTCCTTGAGCATTTTTCGCAATGTGTTCCTAAAGTCACCCCCATTAAACTGAATTCATATGAGATACAGTGTGAATGTAACCTGTTAAAATCCTAATTATAAAGGATAATGGAAATCATTAATAGGTGGGTATGCCTTTGTTACACCAACAAAACTATGGAAAAGCATTACATAAAATTATTGTCAATAGTTTTCCATCTCAGGGTTAATAAACGGGAGATATATCTTTTAGTACTTCATTACTTTGGAACACTTATTTTGTTGTTAAGAATTTATCAAACATGGTTTTCACTTATACTAGTTCTGAAGTAGGCATTTTCCTATTGAGCTCACACACAAGAGACACAAGAATGCATGATAAATAAAATAGTTTGTAAGTCTTCTGTTATGAAATAAAAAAGAATATGTTAAGTGTCAAAAATGTTTTCTACATCATCATCCTCTTCATTAAACACTTGGCCAGTTTCTTCTTCACAGTCACTGACTTCGTTTTTGTCACAGCTGTTGTTACAGCCAAATCCTCTACAATCGCCCCAGTGAGAAACACATTGCATTCCATTTAGCTTGCACGAGCATTGATTCGTAACACACGGATTGAGTGAAGACAACTTGCAATTACATCTTATCACACGGAGTAGCTCTTCTGGTGCAATGTCCTAAAGCATAAATTCGTATCTCCTTGGTTACACTCTGACTACTCCCGACTGTTGAAGAAATGATGCCCATGCCATGAAAGCTTCCTCGGCCATCTAAAGTCGCAATATTGTGGTCAACGTTGTCTGCGATGAATTGTGTGAAGCTGTTTTCTGTTGATGTTTGCTTGATGATATCATTCAACGATTGTGAGGTAAGAGAAGCTTTAATGAAACGAGTGACTTCACAATAGGAAACAGAAAATCCTAACTTGAACAATTCATCATTGAGCCACTTTGATCCATAAATGTGATCTACCTCAACACCCAGGGCAAATAAGATAGGTGGTATTATCACAGGAGAAGCTAACTTGACAATACATTGTCCTATACATTCTTGCTTAAGTGTGGACTTGGTAAAGCTAGCCATAAAAATTCTAAGGCTATCAGGAATCCATGGACTAGTTATTTCTTCTTGTTCGTTTGGATATTGATGATGAGTCATATTGTTTTTCCCGAATTTCTGCTCTGATTAAGTTTGCAGCAGCTTCAATGATCCTTCTACTTTCCTCTTGTATGTCATCTTTTTTCTCGGAATTTCTTATTTATAATGAAGCTGGCCATATCAAGGAAATATATTAGTTTCTCTTCCAGGTTGTTCAGAAAAGGATATGTGGCCACCATAATGGTCTTTCAATAGTTTTTTAGATACCTAGAATCATATGCTTCATCATTATCTGAAAATTCTATAACCTTTTCTCTGAACTCAGGTATTGAGTGGATGGAAGTTTCAACTTCTAACCATTCACAAGCTTTGTTAAAACTGTTCTTCATTCCTTCATTACTTCGCCGACCTCTTAAACATTTTTGCTTATCAGGAAAGAGATTCTGAATCGTTTCAAATCGAAGCCGACAATTTCTATGATATCGAGCTTCTGCAGCAATAAAATTAAGGCAATCAAGTGCTCTGGCCTGCACTTCTAAAGCCCATTCATCATGCTCGTCAGTTTCAAGTCTAAATTTGCAAGCTTCCAAGATTTTCTCGCGAAGTTGAATTGTCGAAGCAAGATGCCAATCCTGTCTCGATAGATTCTTTTTTGTTTATCTTGCAGGTTGAATTACAATTAATTTTCCAGTCAAACAAACTTTTTGATCTCCTTGTCTTTCTTCTTTGAGTCTCTTCTGATTCTGTTGAAATTCTACGTTTATTGTTGAACCATTTCCTACAGTGTTCGTGAACCAAAACATTAAGCTCTTCATTTTTACTGGTGAGCAGTTGCTGGTAGATTGTCTCTTCATTTCTCTGTTGGCTATATTCAATAAGACTAAGTAATCCTTTTATTTTAATTGAACAATAGGAGCAAATGACTTCTTACAAATTTTGCACGACATCATACCTGGAAAAAAAGGTATCTATAATATTTCTATGGGAAATGTCGAAAAAAAATCTGTATTATGCTCTAAGCAAAGTTGGTTTACTGAATTTATATTGGTCAGTCGTATTTCAGGCAAAAAACTCCATCTCGCAATTCTGGGAGATATATATATATATATATATATATATATATATATATATATATATATATATATATATATGTGTGTGTGTGTGTGTGTGTGTATATATATATTTATATACATACATACATACATACATATATATATATATATATATATATATATATATATATATATATATATATATATATATGCTGAATAACACCCAAAAGCTTCAAGATGGAAATTGCTGTCCTCTTAGAGATTTTAAAATTCGACATTGTCATTCCCTGTTTGAATATATGATACCCAGGCCTTTGCAGTTTCAATAAAGATATCATTATATAGGGGTAATATAAGATTAACCCTATACTATCACATAACGCAAAAAGACCATCTAATCTTTGAAAAAAATAAGATATTTATGTTATAAATATCTTATTTATATTATATTTTTTTGGCCCCCTAATTTATTGGTCTAAAAAAGTCCTTTAAATTGAAATGAACTTAGTTATATCTAAAAAAAAAAAATAAGCAATGCTGAAGTTAACATTCAGTAAAAATCTTTGCATTTCGAGCAGCTTTTTACGTATAAAGATGTTAACTTCAGGATCAAATTTTTGTAAAAGTAAAAACGCTGAAAGGAGTTTAGCCAGTGGGTTTTTTTTTCTTTTGGAAATATGCACATATGAAAGAACACTTTAAAAATTGATTCCAACTTTAATAGTAATTAGTTTCGGGTTCGACCCTCTATTGACCGGCCTATCCCCACAATTATTTTCTTCACTT
>NC_061096.1:34307450-34340438 GCF_015104395.2 Macrobrachium nipponense
AATTATTTTCTTCACTTCATTGTTCAGGTTACTAATGGACACATAATGGGGTTCTTCCATTTACTCCAGTATTTTTACAAAAAACGCGACAGCTGTTTCGTCAACCTATACGTATTGACGTTATCAAGCGTACTGATACAAATATGAGCCTACATGCATTTTGTGACGTCATGAGGACGGAAAGGTAGTACAATTGCCAGATACCTAGTTTTAAATATTTACAAAAGACTATAGTGAAACATAAAATAAGACAAATAAATAAAATAGTTAACAGAAAATTATATCAAAAGTTGAAAGTAAGTTATATATTACAAACAAAATTTTACATAATATAATTAATTACATATATGTTAATTAACAAAATGTCAGTGTGCGCTCGTGTCCGCGTGTCTTGTCCCACGCGGTTTGAAGGGCTGCCCTCCTACCACGAGGGCAAAGATCGTCTGCCTCGCGTTGGATGTTAAAGGTTTGGGCGTTGCGTGGCGATGCTGACGGCTTCTGATATCAATAAACGATTGTAGTTGCCTTCCTTGTGGATTATTTTGGTGTTTGTGAGAAGTTCTTGCAAGGATGGTTTTTTATTGTGGGTATCCACAAAGTGCTGGTGAATAGCACCTTGGTTTCTGTGGGCCTGCATGCGAACGTTTGAGTGTAGTTGTTGTGTGTCCGATATAGCAGTTTTGGGGGACTGACATTCGCTCGTCAGCACAGACAAACTTGTAAACTATATCAGATTCAACCTCTTTCTCCGTCGATGGAGCCGTACTATTTTTCATTACCAGTGAGGCCGTAAGGTTTGGCTTGCAGTAAATTCTTGCTGTTATTTTGTTATATGGTGCTAGGGGGGTGTTCCTCTTCGCAGTATACCAAGGAGGGCTTTCCTTTCGTCTTCGTGGTGTTTGTTGTATGATATCTGGTGGTATATCACTATTTCTTTGTCTTTGTCTTGTGTGTTTCCCTCGGGGTCGGGTTTTGGAAAGCCTCTAATCTCTTTTGACAACTTGCTGGATCATGTCATCTGGGTAGCCGTTATTTGGTTTGGAGTAGCTGTTGAACTCTGTTAATTTTCTTCGTTCGTCGCTTTCCACGTCGAACAGTGTGTTAAGGCACGTTTTATGTATGCATTTACCACAGACCGTTTATATGCATCAGGGCATTCTCCTCTAGCATTAAGCATCTCCCAGCCATCTGTCTTTTAGTGTATACGGTGGTATTGTATTTGTTGTTTTTCTGGGTCACAAATCATCATGACAAGATATACCGGTCTGAAAAACCACCATTACCGATACCCGAAAAGATCTTAAAAGAGATGCTAGAAGCATGTACAAAGGAAGCCCCATTCCTCTCACATATGGCGAAATATATCGCAAAAGGACGGCGTAGCAATGGGTTTCCCCCCTTGGGGTTCTTTTTGCAAACGCATACATGGCACACACAGAAGAGGTCACTTTTGAAGAACACCCAAAAAACCCAGAACTCTATGGAGATATATTGATGATATCTTTATCACAACAAAGGGCGAAAATGACATAAATGAATTAGTGAATAAAACTCCGAGCAAATTCTACATTGAATTTACGGTAGAAAAAAGTAATGAGAAAATGCTCTTCTTGGACGTACTTGTGACCCAGAAAAACAACAAATACAATACCACCGTATACACTAAAAAGACGATGCGGGAGATGCTTAAATGCTAGAGGAGAATGCCCTGATGCATATAAACGGTCTGTGGTAAATGCATACATAAAACGTGCTTAACACACTGTTCGACGTGGAAAGCGACGAACGAAGAAATTAACAGAGTTCAACAGCTACTCACAAATAACGGCTACCCAGATGACATGATCCAGCAAGTTGTCAAAAAGAGATTAGAGGCTTTCCAAAACCCGACCCCGAGGGACAACACAACAAGACAAAGACAAAGAAATAGTGATATACCACCAGATATCATACAAACAAACACCACGAAGACGAAAGGAAAGCCCTCCTTGGTATACTGCGAAGAGGAACCACCCCCCTAGCACCATATAACAAATAACAGCAAGAAATTTACTGCAAGCCAAACTTACGGCCTCACTGGTAATGAAAAATAGTACGGCTCCATCGACGGAGAAAGAGGTTGAATCTGATATAGTTACAAGTTTGTCTGTGCTGACGAGCAATGTCAGTCCCCCCAAAATGCTATATCGGACACACAACTAACTAACTCAAACGTCGCATGCAGGCCCACAGAAACCAAGGTGCTATTCACCAGCACTTGTGGATACCCACAATAAAAAACCATCCTTGCAAGAACTCTCACAAACACCAAAACAAAATAATCCACAAGGAAGGCAACTACAATCGTTTATTGATATCAGAAGCCGTCAGCATCGCCACGCAACGCCCAAACCTTAACATCCAACGCGAGGCAGACCGATCTTTGCCCTCGTGTAGGAGGGCAGCCCTTCAACCGCGTGGACAAGACACGCGGCACGAGCGCACACTGACATTTGTAATTAAACATATATGTAATTATATATATGTATGTAAAATTTGTATAATAACTTAACTTTCAACTTTTGATATAATTTCTGTTAACATATTTATTTATTTGTCTTATTTATGTTTCACTATAGTCTTTTGTAAATATTTAAAACTAGGTATCTGGCAATTGTACTACCTTTCCGTCCTCATGACGTCCACAAAATGCATGTAGGCTCATATTTGTATCACGTAATAGTCGCGCACAGGCGTGCTACGTAATCCTTGCCTCATTCAAGCTATTTTTAGAGACCTAACGGTAATTTACTGATGGCAGAGAAGCGACCGTCGTCTCCCGACCCCTCGCTGGTGGACCTGCCCTCCCCTGACGAGCAGGGCTTTCAGATGGTACAGAAGAAACGAAAGAAAGCTTTGAAGACCATCATCAACGTCCCTGGGCCTTCGACACCATCTCAAACTTCGACCCCTGCAAACTCCTCCTCCACACTGCCCAAGTTCAAGGCAATAGCATCGCAAGGCCAATCGTCATATGCAGCTGTTTTAGCATTGGAGAATAAACACCCCGAAGCAAAACTTCATGCCAGACCTAATCTGAAAGGGGAATTTATAATTTCCCCTAAAGACCAGCATTCAGCCGACCTCCTCAGCAACGACCCCTCCTGCCTTCTCCTAGATCCTGCAGATAAAATCACAAAAGGGATGATTTGTAAAGTCCCGAGATACATTCCCATCGAAAGAATTCTCCAGCTACCAAATATCCTGAGTGCATCAAGATGCACAGTAAAGAAAGACGCAGCTACGACTGAGGAAACCCTGAAGGTGGAGGCAACATTTAAGGTAATATCCCTCCCTTCATCGATCTCGGAATCCTCGGCACCTACCACACAGAAGCCTTCGTTCCTGAGCCACTTCGAGTTTTCAAGTGCCAGAAGACGGACACCACAGGAAGAGGAAATGTACTTCCCACCACGTCTGCGGAATATGCAGCTTGAAACATGAAACTGACGTTTGCCTCCAGAAATTCAAATCAAAGGGCCACACTGTTGCCCGATGCCCCAACTGTCACCAGTCGCACCATGCATGGTTCAGAGGATGCCCTGTCAGACTGGAGAAGATCTGGAGGATAAAGGGCATAACTCCACCACCTGCAAGACCTCAAGATCGCCAGCCGCCCCCAAGACGACCTCCAAGCCAACCAAGGATTGATCCCAGGACCAACCTACCTCCTCCACCACAAACTCCTCATCCTTCTAACCAAAAACCACGTCATTATATCCCAAACCCCTCATCCTTTCCTTCCCTCCAACCTCCAATTCCCAAACCCCTTCCAACCCCCCCGACCCCTAAGGATATTCCCTCAACCCCTCAGTCAATCCCCCCCACCCCTCAGGTTATTCCCCCAGCCTTCGCATCGCCGACGACGTCGACTCCTGCTCGTGTTGAAGCAGGAACTCAGGACAGAAACAACCACAACAACCAGTTGAAGATATGCAGGTCGAGACAATCACAGAAGCTCCCGCTTTGTATGCCGAAGCTTGGAACACACAGAGGAGTTCCCAGTTAAGCAGACATGGAATCCAGACCTGCAAACCGAAAACTCAGATCAGTCGCCTCTGGAAGTGAATTCCGTTCGTAGGAGAACAAGGAATTCACAGCTCCTGATGACCTACGACGAATTCAAATCTTCATTCACAGAGTTCTTTCTCAACAACCATTACTACAACGACCGACTGTTTAATGAGATCTTCCAGGAAGCCCTCAACTTTGAGATCTCCCTCCCAGATGATTTCCTCCAATCTGAATTTCGATTCAGAACTCCTCGAAGGCAATAACCCATTCTGCAATAGAACGATCATCAACTGTTCTCTGAGCTCGTCCACGTTCTGTTGGACCTAGAGATCAGTTCCAGATGACCTCCTTCGAGAAAAGTGCTGTTATAGCATTAACTGCTTTTTCTTTTTACTAAACAATCCTCCTTTCCCCTCCGTTTTTCGGCCGCCTCACGTCTAACGACCGAATATTTCAACTGTCACTCAAACTACCGCTTAAGCTTTTTTTTTTACTTTTGTTTTGCTTTCTCTAGAACTTATAATATTTCGTTTTTCTCTCGCCGAATCTCTATCACTAACGATCGGCGCTGTTTATGCTATTGTCGTTAAGTGAAATATGGTACTTGAACTCCATAGATTAATGTGCTTTTTTTTTCCGTTTTTCTACGACTATAAATTTTTCGTTTTTCCTTACTACTGGCTATCTCTGACTCGCCAGGACTCGCTACTATCGATCTTTATCTCCTACTAATGGGTACCTTAGGTTTAAAGGGGTTTGTAACCTTGCCTGTTTCACCTTTCCTTTCCTTTTCAAATCATACCATTTCACGTGCATAACCCATAGAATCATAAATAAAGGCTCACCTCATATCCACTCCTTTCCACATCAACAAATTCAAATGACCTACGGGCTGCTCTATGAGCAAGAGCCCGTGCTGGCATAAAGCCAGCTTAATCCTAAACAACAACAACATATTTGTATCAGTACGCTTGATAACGTCAATACGTATAGGTTGACGAAACAGCTGTCGCGTTTTTGTAAAAATACTGGAGTAAATGGAAGAACCCCATTATGTGTCCATTAGTAACCTGAACAATGAAGTGAAGAAAAATAATTAGAAAATATGAATCAATTTCAAAAAGCTGGTAAACAGTGAAAAAGCCATTCTATTCAATGAATGTTGTATCCGTGAAAAATTGTGCCCTAGAAGTATTAAATATAATGGCCGGGCACGGTCGAGTTGGAACGAGGTGGAAAAATGCCTCCGACGACGAACTGGAAGAATCAGCAGAAAAGATCACCAAACTGCAAGAAGAAAGAGCAACAAAGTGGAGTGAATTCTGTAATACTACTACCACAGAGACCCAATGTGCTGTGCAACAACAAGTGAAAGAAAATAGAAAGCATTCGAAAATAGTCAGTGCAAGGCATAGCAAAAAGCTTCTGATATTAAACGGTGGACCAGTGAGAAACGAAGAGAAAAAGCGGGTATATTAACCTATCAGGAATAGAGTTAAATGAACACCAAAAGCAGTTACTAAATCTAGGCTTGAACTGCCATTACATACGAAAACCACACCCTGAATCCAAGAGGATTAATACAGAAGTGTTAATCGATAAACTACTGCGACTGAAAGAAGAACGCAAAATCGAACTTAAACAAGAGTGCATCGCTGAATTACTGGGTGAGGCCAATAGAACACGGGTGGTAACTACTTTGTAGTCGCATAGTCAGTCCACAGCTAAAGAAAGCGGCAAAAGAATTGAGGGAAAACGAAACCATAATAATACGCAAAGGAGATAAAACCGCAGTGTACGTCCATAATGAACAGAGATGAATACGACACCAAAATGGATAATATACTAAGTGATACGAATAGTTTCAGCCACTTAAAAAAGACTCGACAAATGACCTCAAAAAGAAGATGATGAGACTAACAGAAAAAGCGAACAAAGAACATGAGAACAGTAAACTTTCCAAAAATCATCGGGAGACTTTGCACCCGGATACTGCTACGGCACAGTCAAGATCCATAAACAGGGAAACCCATTACGGCCCATTATATCCCAAATGAACATCCCCCATAGTATAAAGTGGCTAAGAAATTGAACGAAATTATAACGCCGTACATTCCTTCAACGTTCTCGCTAAAATCATCGACAGAATTCATCGATCTACTGCAAGACACCACACCCGACGAAGACATTAGCATCTTCTGGACGTCGAAAGTTTATTTACTAACGTACCAGTGGATGAAACAATACAAATCATCATGAACAAGATATACCGGTCTGAAAAACCACCATTACCGATACCCGAAAAGATCTTAAAAGAGATGCTAGAAGCATGTACAAAGGAAGCCCCATTCCTCTCACATAGGGGCGAAATATATCGGCAAAAGGACGGCGTAGCAATGGGTTCCCCCCCTGGGGGGTTCTTTTTGCAAACGCATACATGGCACACACAGAAGAGGTCACTTTTGAAGAACACCCAAACCCAGAATCTATGGGAGATATATTGATGATATCTTTATCACAACAAAGGGCGAAAATGACATAAATGAATTAGTGAATAAACTCCGAGCAAATTCTACATTGAATTTTACGGTAGAAAAAAGTAATGAGAAAATGCTCCCCTTCTTGGACGTACTTGTGACCCAGAAAAACAACAAATACAATACCACCGTATACACTAAAAAGACAGATGCTGGGAGATGCTTAAATGCTAGAGAGAATGCCCTGATGCATATAAACGGTCTGTGGTAAATGCATACATAAAAACGTGCCTTAACACACTGTTCGACGTGGAAAGCGACGAACGAAGAAATTAACAGAGTTCAACAGCTACTCACAAATAACGGCTACCCAGATGACATGATCCAGCAAGTTGTCAAAAAGAGATTAGAGCTTTCCAAAACCCGACCCCGAGGGACAACACACAAGACAAAGACAAAGAAATAGTGATATACCACCAGATATCATACAACAAACACCACGAAGACGAAAGGAAAGAAACCCCCTCCTTGGTATACTGCGAAGAGGAACCACCCCCCTAGCACCATATAACAAAATAACAGCAAGAATTTACTGCAAGCCAAACCTTACGGCCTCACTGGTAATGAAAAATAGTACGGCTCCATCGACGGAGAAAGAGGTTGAATCTGATATAGTTTACAAGTTTGTCTGTGCTGACGAGCAATGTCAGTCCCCCCAAAAATGCTATATCGGACACACAACAACTACACTCAAAACGTCGCATGCAGGCCCACAGAAACCAAGGTGCTATTCACAGCACTTTGTGGATAACCCACAATAAAAACCATCCTTGCAAGAACTTCTCACAAACACCAAAATAATCCACAAGGAAGGCAACTACAATCGTTTGTTATTGATATCAGAAGCCGTCAGCATCGCCACGCAACGCCCAAAACCTTAACATCCAACGCGAGGCAGACCGATCTTTGCCCTCGTGTAGGAGGGCAGCCCTTCAACCGCGTGGGACAAGACACGCGGACACGAGCGCACACTGACATTTTGTTAATTAAACATATATGTAATTAATATATATTTATGTAAAATTTGTATATAATAACTTACTTTCAACTTTTGATATAATTTCTGTTAACATATTTATTTATTTGTCTTATTTTATGTTTCACTATAGTCTTTTGTAAATATTTAAAACTAGGTATCTGGCAATTGTACTACCTTTCCGTCCTCATGACGTCACAAAACGCATGTAGGCTCATATTTGTAGCACAGTTACGTAATAGTCGCGCACAGGCGTGCTACGTAATCCTTGCCTCATTCAAGCTATTTTTAGAGACCTAAACGGTAATTTTACTGATGGCAGAGAAGCGACCGTCGTCTCCCGACCCCTCGCTGGTGGACCTGCCCTCCCCTGACGAGCAGGGCTTCAGATGGTACAGAAGAACGAAAGAAAGCTTTGAAGACCATCATCAACGTCCCTGGGCCTTCGACAACCATCTCAAACTTTCGACCCCTGCAAACTCCTCCTCCACACTGCCCAAGTTCAAGGCAACTAGCATCGCAAGGCCAATCGTCATATGCAAGCTGTTTTAGCATTGGAGAATAAACACCCGAAGCAAACTTCATGCCAGACCTAATCTGAAAGGGGAATTTATAATTTCCCTAAAGACCAGCATTCAGCCGACCTCCTCAGCAACGACCCCTCCTGCCTTCTCCTAGATCCTGCAGATAAAATCACAAAAGGGATGATTTGTAAAGTCCCGAGATACATTCCCATCGAAAGAATTCTCCAGCTACCAAATATCCTGAGTGCATCAAGATGCACAGTAAAGAAAGACGCAGCTACGACTGAGGAAACCCTGAAGGTGGAGGCAACATTTAAGGGTAATATCCCTCCCTTCATCGATCTCGGAATCCTCGGCACCTACCACACAGAAGCCTTCGTTCCTGAGCCACTTCGATGTTTCAAGTGCCAGAAGTACGGACACCACAGGAGAGAATGTACTTTCCCACCACGTCTGCGGAATATGCAGCTTGAAACATGAACTGACGTTGCCTCCAGAAATTCAAATCAAAGGCCACACTGTTGCCCGATGCCCCAACTGTCTCACCAGTCGCACCATGCATGGTTCAGAGGATGCCCTGTCAGACTGGAGAAGATCTGGAGAATAAAGGGCATAACTCCACCACCTGCAAGACCTCAAGATCGCCAGCCGCCCCCAAGACGACCTCCAAGCCAACCAAGGATTGATCCCAGGACCAACCTACCTCCTCCACCACAAACTCCTCATCCTTCTAACCAAAAACCACGTCATTATATCCCAAACCCCTCATCCTTTCCTTCCCTCCAACCTCCAATTCCCAAACCCCTTCCAACCCCCCCGACCCCTAAGGATATTCCCTCAACCCCTCAGTCAATCCCCCCCACCCCTCAGGTTATTCCCCCAGCCTTCGCATCGCCGACGACGTCGACTCCTGCTCGTGTTGAAGCAGGAACTCAGACAGAACAACCACAACAACCAGTTGAAGATATGCAGGTCGAGACAATCACAGAAGCTCCCGCTTTGTATGCCGAAGCTGGAACACAAACAGAGGAGTTCCCAGTTAAGCAAGACATGGAAATCCAGACCTGCAAACCGAAACTCAGATCAGTCGCCTCTGGAAGTGAATTCCGGTTCGTAGGAGAACAAGGAATTCACAAGCTCCTGATGACCTACGACGAATTCAAAATGTTCATTCACAGAGTTCTACTCAACAACCATTACTACAACGACCGACTGTTTAATGAGATCTTCCAGGAAGCCCTCAACTTTGAGATCTCCCTCCCAGATGATTTCCTCCAATCTGAATTTCGATTCAGAACTCCTCGAAGGCAATAACCCATTCTGCAATAGAACGATCATCAACTGTTCTCTGAGCTCGTCCACGTTCTGTTGGACCTAGAGATCAGTTCCAGATGACCTCCTTCGAGAAAAGTGCTGTTTATAGCATTAACTGCTTTTTCTTTTACTAAACAATCCTCCTTTCCCCTCCGTTTTTCGGCCGCCTCACGTCTAACGACCGAATATTTCAACTGTCACTCAAACTACCGCTTAAGCTGTTGTTTACTTTTGTTTTGCTTTCTCTAGAACTTATAATATTTCGTTTTTCTCTCGCCGAATCTCTATCACTAACGATCGGCGCTGTTTATGCTATTGTCGTTAAGTGAAATATGGTACTTGAACTCCATAGATTAATGTGCTTTTTTTTCCGTTTTTCTACGACTATAAATTTTTCGTTTTCCTTACTGGCTATCTCTGACTCGCCAGGACTCGCTACTATCGATCTTTATCTCCTACTAATGGGTACCTTAGGGTTTAAAGGGGTTTGTAACCTTGCCTGTTCACCTTTCCTTTCCTTTTCAATCATACCATTTTTCACGTGCATAACCCATAGAATCATAAATAAAGGGCTCACCTCATATCCTTAAAAATCACCTTTCCACATCCAAAAAATTCAAATGACCTACGGGCTGCTCTATGAGCAAGAGCCCGTGCTGGCATAAAGCCAGCTTAATCCTAAACAACAACAACATATTGTATCAGTACGCTTGATAACGTCAATACGTATAGGTTGACGAAACAGCTGTCGCGTTTTTGTAAAAATACTGGAGTAAATGGAAGAACCCCATTATGTGTCCATTAGTAACCTGAACAATGAAGTGAAGAAAATATTAGAAAATATGAATCAATTTCAAAAAAGCTGGTAAACAGTGAAAAAAGCCATTCTATTCAATGAATGTTGTATCCGTGAAAAATGTGCCCTAGAAGTATATATATATATATATATCTATATATATATATATATATGTGTGTGTGTGTGTATATATATATATATACATACATACATATATATATATATATATATATATATATATATATATATATATATATATATATATATATATATATATATGCTGAATAACACCCAAAGCTTCAAGATGGAAATTGCTGTCCTCTTAAGAGATTTTAAAATTCGACATTGTCATTCCCTGGTTTAATATATGATTACCCAAGGCCTTTGCAGTTTCAATAAGATATCATTATATAGGGGTAATATAAGATTAACCCTATACTATCACATAACGCAAAAAGACCATCTAATCTTTGAAAAAAATAAGATATTTATGTTATAAATATCTTATTTATATTATATTTTTTGGGCCCCCTAATTTATTGGTCTAAAAAAGTCCTTTAATTGAAAATGAACTTAGTTATATCTAAAAAAATAAGCAATGCTGAAGTTAACATTCAGTAAAAATCTTTGCATTTCGAGCAGCTTTTTACGTATAAAGATGTTAACTTCAGGATCAAATTTTGTAAAACGCTGAAGGAGTTAGCCAGTGGGTTTTTTTTCTTTTGGAAATATGCACATATGAAAGAACACTTTAAAATTGATTCCAACTTTATAGTAATTAGTTTCGGGTTCGACCCTCTATTGACCGGCCTATATCCCCACATATCTTTCAACTCTGTGTTTGGTAATGCATTTACGCTATTAGTATGCAAGATCAAAATCCACATCGAAGGTATGTTGTCATTATTGTCTTACAGTAATGGAGTTCTATTGGTGTGGCCGTGGTAATTAATCCGATGCAGCTATGTAGTACGTGTGACACTTCCATTAAATCTCTCTCTCTCTCTCTCTCTCTCTCTCTCTCTCTATAATAAAGATTGTCGATTATCTTTGAAAACTTGCACAGCCTGTCAGTAACTTTAAAGGCTATGGTTATTTTATAAGTTAATATTTACAAATTAGACAGGAACAGCAAATAATAACAACTAATAATCAGAACAATATCTTTGTTATGAATGAAATAATAAAGCAATGTAAAAGCGGGAAGGGCTCTTAACGAAGACAGGAACCCGAAAGCTGAGGAGGTCAGAGTAATAATAGGCAGAGTCGTCACCAAGTCCGTGGTATAATTTTGTAGGTGAGATTACGATCTGTGATGCTTTTTTTTTTAATCTGTGGTCTAGATTGGGTTCGTACAACAAGAATGATTATTCTTATCTATTTGTGGAGACCCTGATAAAGTCCTTATATACGGTACATCTGCCTGGTCCCATTAATGGTTGCAAATAATGCAAACATCGCTAAAAATAGCAGGACTACTGCCCAAATGCTTTTTTTTTAGGGTCAGACTTTATTTCCTTGACTTTTCCTTCAAAATGTATATAATACAGAATATTGTGATGCTAATTGCGCCCATAATGCAAAATTTCAAAGTAGTTTTACGGTGTTATCAGGTGGCTTTAATTTCTACGTTGTTTTTGTGAAGTTTTTGCACGTATTTTATTAGTAATTAAAGCAAGCTACTGAATGTTTACATTTGAGACTAAGAACAACTCCATCCTTTTGTTTAGCACGTCAAGCACAACCTTTCCCAGTATTCTAAAACGCTCTCGTATAGACTCATTCTTGACTCAGCAGGGTCCGTTTTGACCCATTACTGCTCCTACGACATTCCTAAGTTCTGCCGTAAGTTCCTTCGTTGGTTAGGGAGCTTAAGTGCCAAAGACTGCTGGCATGCGTCATGGGTCACACATCGAAATGCTGAGCCGTTTCATAGGCAAATCCCTGCTGCTACTGTTAGTAGGCCTAATTATGCTTCATGCATTTTATCCATAAGGATGAAAATCTCAATTACTTTGTTGCAAAATATCAAGAGCTTTAATACAGAGAGAGAGAGAGAGTTATCAAGGTAAAATATCAACGAAGTTTTCATGGTTTCCTTTGGACTGAAAGCAAACAACCAGTGTTTTATATAATCAGCGTTAAGTCTCTCTCTCTCTCTCTCTCTCTCTCTCTCTCTCTCTCTCTCCTCTCTCTCACTCTCTCTCTCTCTCTCTCACACACACACACAAACCGTTAGTCCAAATCGTATTATTTTGATAATGTAAACGGACAGGTAATTAGATAAGAATTCTATTCAATAGTCTCGTTAATTCTGACGAAAAATAATTCTGTATTCTCACGTAGCACGCTGTTCTATTCTAACATAAAACAAAGCACCCCTTAATTTGTTTCAGATAAGGCACCTGGATTTCAGTCTGGCCCATATTAAGATTTTACCAAGTGATAGCGATCTAGAATGATTTAGCATTTCAGTTACGTAAAGTTTTAGAAGATAACTTTTCTTGAACAGGGTTCATATTTCATAGTTAATCAGTTTGGTCTTATTTGATATTTTGACCTTATTTCTCATTTACTGGTTATCCTTCGCTTACTTTTCTTTCCTGATTTTTTTCCATTGGAACTTAGGCCTATAGGATTCTGACTTTCATATTGACGGTGAATAGTTTCTAAAGAATACTTCAGTCACAGTGAACCGTCGTCTGCAAAAAGTATTTTTCAGGCGATCCAAATGTGATGTCGACAAATGGTAGTCTTCTGTAAATATTTAAAATGAACATTCGTCAGAAATAATTCACCTTTAGTCATCGTCACCGTAAACAAATCGCTCGCCAGACTACTAAAATGAACAGTTAACAGCAGAGTCTGATATCGAGAAGAGATGACATAACATCGATAGTGGCGGGATATCTTTTACTGGCCTTTGGAGATAAGCACGCGAGATGTCTACCCTATCATTAACTGATAAGGGAAACAATGTTTTTGTTTAGGACAGTCTTTGACAGGTTCAGGTCATTCAAGGTCAAGGAACCTGGGTCTTTGAAAATGAGCACTGTACTAAAAGAGTTAAGGACGACCAGTGCATCGAAACGCTGTATATTTTGAGACAGTGGAAGTGACGGAGCCTGAGAGGTTGAACCGTAAAAATAGTCTCAGAAAATAAAGAAGATGAAGTGCAAGGATCTACTGGTGGAACTGGGAGAAACCCCTATATTTGCACTAAGAAGTAACAATCGGAGGTGCTGGACAAGGAGATTGGAGAAAAGAAGTGGGAATAAAGGTAAAGTTAAAGTCTAAGAAGTGGTTGCAACAAGTGGCTGTAGGGATGCTGCAAAAAAAAATAAATAAATAAATAAATAAATAAAAATAAATAATAAAAAAAAGATAAACTTTAAGAAAAAAGACCATTTTTGAAAAACTGTTTTTCAACTGTGTTTTTAAAGTCAAAGTGCTCAAGTTTTCAGCGAAGCAGAGGAACAACTATTATTTTATAATATTTGAATATCTCTGTAGGTCTATGATATCTATACAATCGAGATACATTATTATTTTACAGTACTTAACACTTAGGCTTTTGATGACAGTGGATAGAAGAGTATTTTTATTAACATAATTAATCCTATCAAATGCGTTAGTAGTAGTTGTCGTAAAGGGCACACATTTTCATAGAACAAGCCCACCAAACCGTAAACCTACCTGCAGATTTCCAGGAAATAAAATGCCGATATGAGAAAAGAAACGGAAGTGTGAAAAATGCATGTGTAATGAATAAGATTAAATAATAAAAACGAAAAAATAAGCAGCGTCGAGACTCAATGAATCTTCAACAACAGTGCCACGAGGGGAGATAAAAACTTTTCAGGAGGCTCTCCTGTCGACTCATTTGGTTCATCCAGTGGGGCTCCGTTCATTTGTCAGCTCTTGTCTATAGTTCTCCAGAATAACTTGCTCGTTCATCCATGCCTGTGTTCTGTTTTTGCATCGATTTAGCTCTAGGGAGAATTTACTGATTCACTGAATTGCACCATGTGAGGCTAAGTCGTGCATTGGAAAGTAACAAGGTACCGTATCAGCTTTTCACCACGTGTGGTAAATCACCTTATCGGTCATGGACTTGGTGATAGAAGATACAATTTCTTAATATACCTATCTCAGATGTTATATACTTTGCAAAGTTTAAGGTCATCAGGACGATGAAAGCATTTTATTGCCATGCTGTAATTTTCATAAAACTTTTATCAGGAGCCACTTTGCCCAGCAGAAGGGTATACCTTTATCAGTAAATCATCATTCATCAAACAAAGAAAGGGGTAGACTTTGTCACATTCTCAAATAAAGCTGGAATACAGTAAGAAGTATTATTTTCTCGAGAGAAATAATACAGATGTAGTTATTCGCGATGGGTAGGCCTACGAACTATCATTTAACTTCACTTTGTCATATTCCTTGCTTAACCTAGCACCTCTAGAAAAACAAGGTGAACGATAATACTAACGTTTTCTAATACGGTTAAAAAATAATTGGATAGTATGCTGAGATGAACAATGGCAGAACATTTCCGACAGTTCTTCGACTTAGCCTAGAAACATGAACACCCATTTAGCCTATGAGGACATTTGCTTAATTAAAGCAAAGTTAGAAAGTCGGGCATAATGAGAAATTTATAGAAAAAAATCTCGGTAGGCTTTGGAATCTGTTTCCCGACTCGTGAGGTTACGGTAAGGATATCAGCTGGGTACACATTTCGAATACAAAAGATTCTTAACATAGCATAATCAGATAGCGTAAATCTCAAAAGAGCTATATAGCAACAGTAAACGTTTTCTTAATGCTGTATTCGTTTTATCTGTGGCGTCCATTAATCTATTAATAGATGTGACTTAAGAAAAATAAAGCATTTTTTAATGGTAAGCCTACTATTTGTTATTGTTTCAATTTGATCAAAGACGACTCTAACGAAGGGCGACTTTTTCATTTACGACCTATCATTCTTCATTACGTTGTGTAAGTTCTCAAATAAACAAACGCTTGCAAATATACCGCAAAACACGCAGAACCTACTGTTTCGTTGGAACTTCAGCCAAAACTTGCACGCTGATTCTGCATAATTGGCCTATACTTTAAAAATAAGGTGATGCCCTTGTAATAGAGAAAAACGGGTAATTATATGACTTACAGTGTTCAAAATATAATTGCAGTGATTACGTTTGTTAAGTTATTTCTATTTCAGCACCAAATCTTGCGTTTTTCTTTTTCTTCGAGAGACATAATTCATTCCTCGTGCTATAAAAACGATAACCCCCTCTACGAAAAGTTCGACTAAACCGACAATTTCCTCGAAACTGCAACGTACCCGTTGAGAAAGATGACTCAACTATGTTCAACGTGGGGTAATATCAGGAAACAGTATACTAATTGTGCAAGATTTTAATATAACAGTTTTGATTTTAATGTATTGTGTAGCAGTAGAATCTTAAAACAAATACAATTTATGAAAACAGAATCATCATGAAAATGGAATGTGAAAATAATAAACTGCTACAGTATAGCTATAATGTACTTACGTTAGTTACTACATTAAAAAAATGCATTATTTGAAAATGTTTTCTAGTGAGAATATGTATAAAGAACAGGTAATTGGATATGGTCAGTTAAATTAGGTGGGATAATGTTTCATACAATTTGTGTGATACCTATGATCTTTGGATAAAATTTCCTGATAAGTTTGTCTTTCGTTACCAAGGTCTGATGTTCACATTAATCATATTTTCAGTTGCATAATGGCCACTGTTAAAATATAATTCAGTGACTAATAATGGTGAGGTAGATGCCTTTCGTTAAGGTGAATTTCGAAAAAAAGTTACAAATGCATTTGGTAATTATCGTACTTTGAACGCGGTTACAACTGAAGGCTACGGACATAAGATAATGTATATTGATTTTTCCATGAACGCATGAAGTATTATTGTTAGGTCACATGAAGACTTGGGAGAAAACTGCGGCCCATTATTTTATATAGTAACATGCACAAATACAAACGTAATACGATAATTTAGTATTCTTGTACGATAGTTTTTGAACACGCGATATCTGCTACCGTGTGTGTCCTCAACTGTTAACCATTATTGGCGGGTGCGGACACGATGCGTATGGTAGCTCAAGCAGTTTCTTCCTCATTTTGTATATTTTTGAGCTTGTGGTGTTGTATTAGGAACCCTGAGACTCTGCCTTCGTGATTATTGAAGGTGTTATAGTGTTAGTGTAGTTAATAATATATTAAAATAAAAAAGGAAATGCCACGGGACAAGAAACACAAGAGGAACGCAGGGCCACCACCTCCAGCTGCAGTTGCGTCTGGTGAGAATAACGAGATTTTTTCCCTGTAATCCATCTCTGTGCAACTTGTAAGTCACGCTGGATGCATTTAGGGTTATCTATGGACTGGGGGACCCAAGTTTTGTTGATGCAACTGGTGCGTTGTGCATATGGTTGTTTCTACTTTTACTGGACTCACGGCAACAAGAAATTCAAGGTTGTTGCGTCATTCAAGGTAACAGTTCTTTGTCCAAGAGAATGTCATAGGCTAGACTGGGTGCCCTGTTTCTTTGGGCAGTATGTGTTAACGCAGAGTTACAATTACGCAGTTTACGTTAGGCCGGTAACCATAGTTCATTTTAGGGTTTAATTCCTTTGTCTTATAGGTAGTAGCTAGGCTATTTACAAAATGGACATTTTAGGCGATTTGTAATTTTACGTCTTAGCCTAATAGCTATTCTTATAAGCCTTTATTTTCACGTCCTAGCTTAATAGTTATTCTTATATAGGCTACCTCTACCTAGGGTAAAAAACCGCATGGTACAGGGTTGGACCATGTACGATCAATGTGTACAACCCCAAGAAAATACATTATAACGTGTCCTGACATCGGAGATGGGCATCAGACGCGACTTCTTGTTGGTGAGAAACGGAGCTAAAGACTTCTACTCCGGTGTCAGGATGCGTTATAAGTACTTTTCTTGGGGTTGTACTCATTGAACGTACATGGTCCACCCCTGTACCATGCGGTTTTTTACCCTATATATAAGTTTTAGGTTTAGGTTTACTACCTATTACTGAATAGGGTAAACAACCACATGGACTGGCCCAACACACAGAGGGTCACGGCTGGACACCCTCTGAAAAAGTACTTAGGGTAAAACACCACATGGTATAGCTCCGTTTCTCACCAACAAGAAGTCGCGTCTGATGCCCATCTCCGATGTCAGGACGCTTCATAGGATAATGTACTTTTTTTGGGGTTGTACACATTGATCGTACATGGTCCACCCCTGTACCATGCAGTTTTTTACCTTGAAATAAGCATGTGACGCTCTTCGTAAAATATGCTTTCAAGGCAGTTTTGAAATCCAATATGGCGGCTACCGTGGGATGTACAGTTTTGATCAGTGACAAAAATCATCTTTCCCAGCCTTCCCAGCAATCATTTGAACAATGTTAGCGTATGTAGGGTAAATCACCACGGCAGGCCAAACAGGCCACCTACAATCAACGCTTGCCACCTTCCGAAAAAGTACATTATAACGCGTCCTGACACCGGAGATGGGCCATCAGTCGCTTGCTTCTTGTTGGTGAAAAACGGAGCTAAAGACCCTCTACTCTCCTTTCGAAGTAAGTATTTCTCCAAAGTTAGAAATTAAGGCCAAATTTTAAGATTTAAACAGAGGGGTACTGAAAAAAGGGTGGGGGCTACGGCAGTGGAAATCCTCACCAAACGCTTTAGAAAAAATTTTACTTACAACTAAAAATGTTTCGAAGATTGACGCCATCTTGATGTTTACGGAGTCGCTTGTGTCAACAAACTTCCCATTTCATGTGCTAAATCTGCACACCACTTGTACCCATAGACGCTGGGGCACTTTCATCACAACAATCGTAAACCCACCTCTTACCAGCACTTATTCGTACTTATTCAAGGGGACTACGGCATTCTTTGCGGCGTTTTGCGCTCTTCAATTGTTTATCAGTGTTGTCAATTGGTATGTGTTTACCCTCCAAACTAGGTATAAGACTTACACAAAACTTAGCGTATCTATTTGTATTATATATACGTACATATTACAGCAATTTTATCATTACTGCATTACTAGGACAACTAGAATTCATCGAAACAGTTTGTAAATGCCATCGGCAGTATGTGTGACGCTCCACTAGATTGGCAACGATGAGCCATTTTTCCTCACGTCGTCTGCTCGTAAGTATACATCCGAAACATTTGTAATTTGTTCCGATACGTAATACAAACCATCGGTCCTTTAACAATAGGAAGTAGCTAGCGGCAGCTGGAACGGTCGTAAGCTTCGAACAAGGGGAGAACGGTAGTTAACTGCTTGTCCGACAGTCGCGCGCCGCGCGACTGGGAGGTAAAACAAATCACTTTTGCTTTCGGCCGCGGGTGTGAAGGACGTGTCGTCATCGCTCTCTGCCCGCTTCATCGTTGTATGCTTTGTTTATATTGTGTTTTCTACTAATGGTTTGTTTGACTTGAAAATGAAACTGTAATTGTACACTGTTTTCATTTTCATTACTTAATTATGAAACCTTGAATTATGTCTCGGTGCCGAGGGCGGGCGCGCTCGCGCCGAGTCATTATTTGGGCGAAGGGTGTAATTGAAAAATGTAAGTTACTTTTTTCATTATTATTTTTGCCCTGTGCGTTCGTTACGAGAGTGTGACTGCGCTCGGCACGAACATTTTAATTTTGTATATAGAATGCAATGAAAGTGGATTCGCAATTGCAATATTCTTTTCATTTTCATTTAGTGATTGCATGAAATTTAATCTGGATCAATTTTCGTTCTTACCCGGGAATTGATCCTTACGATTTTTATGTGAAATGAAATCGCAAGTGCAGTATTCTGTTTCATTTCATATATATTTTATGATAGCATCATATTATTAGATCAAGTTTTCCGTTCTTACCCGGGAATTGATCTTTTCTCCTTTAAGTTCTATGAAGTGAATCGCAAGGGCAGTATTCTGTTTCATTTTCATATTACTTTTCACTGCTGTGCGGGGGTGGGGGAAGCGAAGGTCTGCCAGGAAGTCGTCGGAAAGCTCTCCCGCGACTCCCTTGGTAGCCGATTCTTCATCTTCCTTCCTGCCCCCCGCTCAGCTTCTTCATTGTATTTTGTATTTGGGGTCTTCCTTGCGTTCGGGGTGGGGCATGTCTTCCCCCCGTGCGTGAGGGAACCCCTCTCTTACTAATCTATCTATGTTACCGCAGGTGCTACATCCGTGGGAGACGACCTTGGATGTAGATGTAGATCCTCACGAGGTTTGTACTCGGTGTCGGCGGGCGAGAGTGCTCCCGCAACGAGCCCTGTGTAACGTGTATGCATTCGTCAGAGGCGCAGTGGGTGCTGTACGAGGAGGACAAGAAAGTCATCGGAAAGTCCAGTGACTCCTTTAGTAACGGACGTCCAGTTGTACTCGGGGTCTTCCGTCCGCTCTGGGTGGGGTTCTCTCCCCCCAGGCGCGAGGAAGCCCCTCTAACTAACCCGACTGTTGCTTCCGCAGGTTTGCCATCAGCGAGTACGACCTGGAACAGGTGTGGGAGTCGCTGGGACTGCAGGGGTTGATTCAGCGGTTGGCGGGGTCGGCAGTGGTCACTCATGATACGGTAACCACTACAACAACCACAATCTCGACACCAAGCATATGAGATGTCACCGCACCTGGTGTACACACCACATGTCATGTCGGTAAACACCACGGCTGCAATCCAGAACCAATTCCTGCCGTGCCAATCTGGACGGTGCCACCGCCACCTGGGTTCTTTGTATTGCCGACCCCGGCGGATGCCGCTGCCCAAAGAGTACCCCCCTGGACCTGCCGCCAGTGCCGAGATGACGGTAGCTGCCGACAGGACGCCTGTCTCTCCTGTGGTACCTGCCGTGCCTGTTGCTGTCCGCAGCCGCTCATTCCCTTTCAGATCAGGTGCCTGCTGCTCATTCACTTTCAGATGTTTCCTGCTGTTCCTGGACCTGTTCCTGTTGTTCTGCTGTTGGTGATGCTTGTCACAGTCTCAGGTCTTTCCGGACAGGTGCAGTCGGGCCCTGTTGCTTCGGCAACTGCCCCGGCTCCCTCCTGGATGGAAGACCTGACGTCTGTCCTGCGGAGCCTGGCGAAGAAGAAGAGGAAGAAGGTGTCGTCGTCGTCTTCTTCGTCGTCCGCTGCCTCTCCTTCCCCTTCGACTTCTAAGGCCAAACAGCCGAAGAAGAAGAAGGTTGCCTCCTTCCCCCCTAGAAGACTCCTTCGGGATCTTCTAAGGGCCCGGCTCGCTCAGGCGAGCTGGGGAGCTCTTCTGCTGGTCCTCCTGTTCCTTCGGGAATCGGGGCCCGTCGCTTCTTCTGCAAGAAGAAGTCGACGGGGACCAGAGGGCACCAGCTCGGCTGGTGCGTCCTCACCTGGTGCTAGCGGGTCTGCCGCTAAACCAGGTTCCGTCTCGGCCGCTTCTCGTTCGCGAGAAGCACCGAGTGGACGCTCTTCCAAGAAGACCGTCCAGCCAAAGTTTTGACGCCCGAGCCTCGCTCGCCGTCAAGACCAGCGGCGCGGAGCAGAAGACTGGCGAGATTCGTCGCACACAAACTCTCGCCAGGCCAGTGGACGCTCTCGCAGCGATCAACTGGCGGCTCGGGCTAACGTGACGGTCGCGATCAGCCACGGGTTGAGGCGAGGAAGGAGTCCCGCTGGCCGCGACTTGACGCGGCGAGAGGACGCTGGCCGGTCTCGACGCGACACAGAGCCTAGCAGGTCACCCGTCCGCCGCTCCCGATGGGACCGGGCGGAGACGGTGACCAGCGGCAGCTCGCCTGACGCTAGAGATCGGTCTCGACGTTCTCAGCCGAGCCAATCGCCCCAGGCGAGCGGTAAGGCTAGGCCTGCTGCTCGACCGTCACCGCGGCTGTGACGATCAGCAGCAGCCCTCCACGCACGCTGGTCCTGCCAGCAAGCGAGGGGGAGTGTCAGGTCGGCCTCTCCCATAACGGGTTTGAGGCGAGGAAGGGGTCCCCGCGGCCATCGGTACCAGCCACGGCTGGTACCAGCAGCTCGACGCGCGAGAGGACGCTCGCCGGTCTCACCGTGACAGCGAGCCTAGCAGGTCACCTGACGCCGCTCCCATCTCCCGGGACCGGGCGGAGATGGTAACCAGCAACAGCTCGCCTGACGCTAGAGATCAGCGTCGACGTTCTCAGCCAAAGCCTCTCGCCTCAGTGCGAGCGGCAAGGAAGGCTAGGCATGCTGCTCGATCGCCCACCGCGGTTGTTGACGATCGGCAGCAGCCCTCCAAGCACGCTGGTCCTGCCAGCGAGTCTAGGGGGAGCGTCAGGTCTGCCTCTCCTGTACCTTCAACCTCCTCGGGCTACGCCGCCGGAGGAGCGAGGTACCTTGAGTGATCGCGAGAGGTGCGCCGCTCGCGACCCGCTATGACGCCGTATGGACCAGGCACGGTTCTAGGACCGACCAGGACATACGCGCAATTAGCTGGAGGCGACCGTCAGGGGTCTGCCGCTTCTTCCTCCTTCTGAAGGAGGAGTATCTAGGGATCTATTCTTGTGGGAGGGACTGGACGTCCTACTCCGCAAGACGCGGTTACTCCCGAGATACAGAGGAATTTGCAGAAGTCATTAAGCTGATTCGTCAGCATAATGACCCTGCGGAAGGATTGCCGCTCCCACCAGCAGAGCCACGTCTCTGCTCGAGTCGTTTTGGGGCCCGAGAGGGAACCCAAAACCGACGGTGGGTCTGCCGCGATCGGAGCTTGCCGATTCTGTCTCGAACCAGTGTCTCTCGTCTCCGGACAAGAAGGCTCTCTCAGTTCTGGCCGGTCGATCAAGCTACTTCACCTCCTCTACTGCGACAGCGGCGTTTTCTACGTGTCTTCGGACACCGTATTTAAATACTCCTTCGGTCCTCCTGAGAGGTTTCGACCTCGACGAGGACGGAATGAGTCGGAGGACGGTTCGGCTCTCCTCCTGTCAGGTGTCGATCAGCCCCACCCAGACGACGTTCACAGTGGACGGCAGACCCTTACCTACAGTGAGAGTTCGTAACCCTCCGCGGGGAAAACGTTTTCTCCTGACGATACGTTTTCCCAGACTCTGAGAGGCCATCGCCGCAAGGCGATGGCTGCTCCTACTCTCTCCAACTGCTAGTTCCACTGGGAAGGCGAGCGAGTATCCAATTCCTTCCCCATTCCCTCTCTCCTTACGGCTACGAGGGAAGGGGAAGGATCCTACAGAGATTTTCTTTGTAGGATCCACGTTCGGCACTGCGCTACCGGGGGGGACCTTCGGGTCCTACCTGACGTAAGCCCCCGGTCGTTGAGGAGGTATCCTTGGCTCCATTCTCGGGGATTTCTACGGGAAATCGAGAGGACCCACCAGCCGATTATGTTTTGACGAATTCGGTGGGGGTTTCGCAGACTGCTTAGAATTCTACGGAATTTCTAGCGCATTCAGAGTTGTTCGAGTTTTTACGATCTTCAAACACTTACGCGAGACCACGGTCCAAAGTGAGCGAGACGAGAATCCCCACGATATGTTACACGATAATCGGGAACCTCGCCTATGCTCGAATTCCTGGAATTTCTAGCATGTGAAGAAGACTGCTGCTGAAAGAAAAACTATCTCACAGTAGGCGACCAACCTGGAATAGAGGAGATCGGACGGGAATATCCAGTTTGGCTTGAACTATCGTCTTAGTATTCTGTTCACCATTGAAGCTTCCTTCGAGGAAGACTTCTCCTTCACTCTCTTTAATAGAGAACGAAGGTGGTCGATCTCCAATCCTTATTTTGTTTTCTTGAAGGAAAGAATTTAGGATGGAGATCGTTGTTCAGAATCCTACAAATATACTACGTATATTAACCTCGCGACATGATTCTGCTAAGCAGTTGAATTGTCCCGAGGGGTAGGCGCATATCCTAGTTATTCTACGGATTGCGACTTAGACGAGAAGTATTCTAATTGAACTGCAACTCTGGGGTTGCCTGCAACCTCCCAGGAGTTTTTCAGTTTCAATTTTATATACTTATGGTTTTTATTTTGTCACGACAACACCATTTCAACTTTTATATTTATTTCCGAAATTCGTTTCGCCTAAATATAACCCGAGCATATCTTTTATGCTCGGTAGTTCTAGCCGAACGCATTCCTTCGTGGAATAATGGATTACCTGGCAAACTCAGGATGACGAGTCAGCAGGCTCAACCCACTGCGTATTGAACTGCCTCATAACAGCTCAGTATCAGCTGGGCCTCCGAGGATTCACGGTCATGTATGTCTCTCTCTCCCTGCTTGATTGACTACCGAACCGTATCTCTGACCTAAACAATCATGGACTTAGGTCTTCTGATTAACGGGGATTCTCGCAATAATGAAGGACCATCTACTGCGGTGACGCTAGATTCCATCGCCTTCGACATTGCGAGAATTTTCAACAGAGATATCTCTTGGACTCTTCATCTTTCTGTTTACCGACGGTAACAGAAAGTCTGTACAAGTCTCCCGCTGCATCGCACTGCGATAATGCGAATGATTTTGCAGACATCTGAGTTTGTCTTCAAAATATCTCGTATTCGTAGGTGTACAATTATTCATTGTTCAACCCGAATTACGGGATGTGTCAGAAGACATCGCCTACTCTCCGACCTGACAGCTCTACCTCCAAATGTTCAGCCCATGAGAAGCAGTTCTTCAGGCGGCTTTCACCTGTGTTTTCATTACCGAAGAACGCCCCGCTTTCATTGCAACTACGACTTCTCACCGGACAGCAATGAAATAGCGGTTAGCGTTTTCAGTCATTTGTAAGCACAGGTTATGAATCTTGAGATCCTTCTCTCGATCATATGTGAAGACGTAGGTTGCATTCAATATCTACCTTCGTCTTCAACGGTACGGTAGTGTTTTGTTTCTCCTTAGCTGAGATTCAACAAACATGAGATGTTTTACCTTCAGGGACCTCGGTCTCTAGAAGGCAATTGACTTTCGCCTGTTGGGTACATGCCTTAAGAGAATCATCACCTCGCTGTCCGGCATTGGTGACAAACAAATACATCATTTGTTTGGTCTCTCGGCATAACCCTTTAAAGGCGAAGGTCACGTGACTTACTCGGATGCTTTGACAACTTGCCTCCTACCGAACGCAGTCAGTCGGCAGCTGTCAGAGCGCCCAAGTCAGTTACGAATTACGCTGTTTGACTTAGTTCGGTTGTTACACAGCAACCATTACTTCGTTTTAATAGCTTGTCACAGTACCCATTACCATTGACACCCACCATGGAGTGTCGGTGTCCTATCCACTACCGAGAACTTCGCTGCAGTGGGGATAGGAGGATGCGAGAGACTTCGTTGCTAACGGACAGACCAGTATGGGTACTGGACATCACCGAATAGAGAAGAGGGATAGGTCATGCGACTATTTCCTTCTTTTCCTCTGAGGAACTGCATGACTTCTCCTGCGAAGTCAGGCACCCGGGGAGGGATGGGGATCCGTGACGCTCGATTTCGTACCGAACTTCGTAGCGAAGACTCAGAACCCTTCGGTCCCTGACGATTGGTTCGAGTCGTTCACAATCCCCTCCCCTAATGGACTTCACCGCCTTCGATGCGAAGGAGATGCTGCCTTGTCCACAAGAACTTATCCTTGGCGCAGGTACTGAAGGCAGGGGTCTGGTCCAACCAGACCACATGCCTTCCTTCTACCTTCGGGATTATTGCCACAGGTCCTTGGATCTTTTTCCTTGGGACCCGTGGTGGCTGCTCAACACGTTGTGTAGCGAACCCAGACCCTTCGCAGGCTGCAACAGCATCGAGTCCTGGTGTTGACCGTAAGAATGGATGGTGAATGAGAGTGTGATGGCTCCTCTTTCCATCTTTTTATCCCCTCTACCTGCTGGTTAGAGGGACACGGTCGTCACCCTGTGGATAAGACAAGATGCAGGTGAGCACTCAACAGAGCACCATCCTATCCCTTTCACTAGGGATAGGAGCGTATATCCACCACTTCCTCCAACAAGGGGGAGGAAGTGGATGCCAGCTTGAGACAACCCATACTTTATGTTGCCTCTTGCAAACAGGAACAAGTTCTTGCTTGCTGGTACGAAGAGATACGCTTGCCTCTCTCTTAGTACTCGGCCCAGAGGTCTGACCATTGATCCTGCGGTGCACACCCCGATCAATCGGACAGAGGCTTGGATCCCTCCCTCGCTCTTACGACCAGGGAGGCATTCCAGGGATGGACGAACACCAGTCTGTTCATCAAAAGACTCAGATTCCTCCCACCAAGAAGTGAGTCTTCCTATTGTTAAAGGACCGATGGTTTGTATTACGTATCGGAACAAATGACAATTTGTCGAAAATTGCATTTTTCCTAACTATACAAACCTGAGGTCCTTTACATACAGTCCCTCCTCATGCCACCCCTCACTCTGCGTATTTTGCATGGGCCAAAAGCAAAAGTGATTTGTTTACCTCCCAGTCGCGCGGCGCGCGACTGTCGGACAAGCAGTTAACTACCGTTCTCCCCTTGTTCGAAGCTTACGACCGTTCCAGCTGCCGCTAGCTACTTCCTATTGTTAAAGGACCTCAGGTTTGTATAGTTAGGAAAAATGCAATTTTCGACAAATTGTCATTTTTGGGGGTTAATTTGGTTGCAAAAAAGGGATAATAGACATGAATTAAATAAACATTTTGAAGTAAAGTTAAACTAAATATTGAGTAAAGTAAACAATTAAGGGAATAAAGCTTTGCATCTCATAATCAGTGTTGTCGTCTGCTGCTCGTAACTGTGTTTGCGGAGTGAGTGCTTAGGAACCAGGAACTACAGCGTGGTTCAAGTGCACTGTGGAGTGAATTAAGACCAAAATGTGTATAATTACAATCAAATAAGCACTGTGGAGTTTCAGTTGTGATGGCAGTAAGGATAAAAACCACCGATTACAAGGTAAGAATGAATTCAGTTCCAACCATAACCCCGGGAATAACAAGTTTCATACTTTCACTAATATAGGCAACAAAATGTTGTTTGTTCCGATACGTAATACAAACCATCGGTCCTTTAACAATAGGAAGTAGCTAGCGGCAGCTGGAACGGTCGTAAGCTTCGAACAAGGGGAGAAGAACGGTAGTTAACTGCTTGTCGATCGTCGCGCGGCGTAAACAAATCACTTTTTGCTTTCGGCCGTGTGTGGGAAGGACGTGTTCGCCATCGCTCTGCCCGCTTGTCGTTTGCTTCATCTTTGAGTATTTGTTTTCTCTTTCTGTATATCAGGAGTGATTGTAAGTACTTTTTTCTCTATTCAATTGATTTGCAATGAGAAATTAGAGGAGATTGAGATTTCACCGCGCCCTCCAGTCGCCCGTAGAGTAAGTGGTGTCCCGGGGCCTGGAGGGACGTAAATGTGGGGGGTTCAGGTCTTTTGTTGAGGTGGACCCACGAGGTTGTTCTCGTTGTCGAGGGCGAGAGTGCTCCCGCAACGAGCCATGTATGGTTTGTATGAATTGGTCGAGGCGCAGTGGGTGCTGTACGAGGGCAGGAAGAGACTTAGGCCGGCCAAGAAGTCTCGCGAAAGTCCAGTGACTCCTTTGGTGACGGACACTTCGTCCTCTTTCCTGCCTCCCGGCCAGCCCCCACGGTTTGCGCCTTCCCCTGCGGGGGGGGTAGCGGAGTCCTTTTCCTCTCTCGATCCGTCGAGTGTGGAGGAGGGCGCTCGTACCCGGACGTACAGCTGTATTCGTGTTCTGTCCGCTCTGGGGGGGTATTTCGCCCCCCAGGCGCGGGGAAGCCCCTCCTATTAACCCAACTGTTGCTTCCGCAGGTGTGCCAGCAGCGAAGGACGACTTGGGACAGGTGTGGGAGTCGCTGGGACTGCAGGGAGTGCCCCAGCATCCAGGGGTTGCTACAGCGGTTGGCGGGGTCGGCCGTGGTCACTCATGGTGCGGTGACCACCACGACGACCACATTAACTACCCCTGCGTATGAGATGCCACCACATCTTGTATATACGCCTCATATAATGTCGGTGACACCCACGGTGGCAGTACAAAAACCAATTGCCGCCGTTCCAAAGAGACGATGCCACCACCACCTGGATTTTTTCCTTTGCCGACCCACGGACTTCCGCTGCCCCAAGAGTACCCCCCTGGACCTGCCGCCAGTGCCACGGATGACGGTGACTGTCGACAGGACGCCTGGCTCTCCCGTAGTACCTGCCGTGCCTGCCGTACCTGTGGCCGCTCCAGCGACTCTTTCCGTTTCAGGTACACATTACTTTTCAGATGTTCCTGCGTTCCTGCTGTCCCGGACCTGTTCTGCCGTTCCCGCTGCTGGTGTGCTGTAACAGTCTCAGGTCCTTCGGACAGGTGCAGTCGGGCCCTGTTCTTCGGCAACTGCCCGGCTCCCTCCTGGATGGAAGACCTGACGTCTGTCCTGCGGAGCCTGGCGAAGAAGAAGAGGAAGAGGAAGAAGGTGTCGTCATCGTCTTCATCGTCTTCTTCGTCGTTCTGCTGCCTCTCCTTCCCCTTCGACTTCTAAGGCCAAACAGCCGAAGAAGAAGAAGGTTGCCTCCTCCCCCCTAAGAAGACTCCTTCGGGATCTTCTAAGGGCCCCGGCTCGCTCAGGCGAGCTGGGGAGCTCTTCTGCTGGTCCTCCTGTTTCTTCGGGTGCGCGCCCGTCGCTTCTTCTGCAAAGAAGAAGTCGACGGGGACCAGAGGTGGCATCAGCCTCGGCTGGTGCGTCCTCACCTGGTGCTAGTGGTTCTGCCGCTAAACCAGGTTCCGTCGCGGCTGCTTCTCGTTCGCGAGAAGCACCGACCCGTGGACGCTCTTCTAAAGAGGACCGTCCAGCCAAAGTTTCGACGACCGAGCTCGCTCGCCGTCAAGACAGCGGCACGGAGCAGAAGACTGGCGAGAGTCGTGCACACGCTCTCGCCAGGCCCCACCGTGGACGCTCTCGCAGCGACCAACCGGCTGCTCGGGCTGACGTGACGGTCACTGACCGGCCACTGGGTTGAGGCGAGGAAGGAGTCCCACGGCCGCCGGTACCAGCCACGGCTGGTACCAGCGGTTTGACGCGCCAGACGAGGACGCTGGCCACGGTCTCGACGCGAAAGGGAGCCTAGCAGGTCACCCGTCTGCGCTCCCCCCGATGGGACCGGGCGGAGACGGTGACCAGCGGCAGCTCGCCTGACGCTAGAGAGCGGTCTCGACGTTCTCAGCCGAGCCAATCGCCCCAGGCGAGCGGCGACGCTAGGCCTACTGCTAGACCGTCACCGCGGGTTGACGATCGGCAGCAGCCCTCTACGCACGCTGGTCCTGCCAGCGAGCGTGGGGGGAGCGTCAGGTCTGCCTCTCCTATACCTTCAACCTCCTCGGGCTATACCGGGAGGAGCGAGGTACCAAGGAGCGATCACGAGAGGTGCGCCGCTCGTGACCCGGCTATGACGCCGTACGGCTCAGGCACGGTCTTAGGACCGACCAGGACGTACGCGCAAGTAGTTGGAGGCGACCGTCAGGGGTCTGTCGCTGTTCCTCCTTCTGAAGGAGGAGTATCGAGGGATATGCTCTTGTTGGAGGGACTGGACGGTCCTACTCCACAAGACGCTGTGACGCCCGAGATACAGAGGAACTTCGCGGAAGTCATTAAGCTGATGCGTTCTGCATAATGGCCTCGCGGAAGGATCGCCGCTACCACCATCGGAGCCCACGTCCCGGCTCGAGTCATTGTGGGGTCCCAAGAGGGAGCCAAAATGATGATGGGTTGCCACGATCAGAGCTTGCGGACTCAGTCCTGGATCAGGTGGAGAATCTCGTCTCAGGACGGGAGGACTCGCTAAAATCCGGACGGTCCTCTAAGCTGCTTCCTCCTCCTCTACAGCGGCAGAGGCGTTTCTACGTGCCATCAGAAGACCCGATACTGCCGAAACAGGTTAACCCGGAGTTAGCGAGGCTGACTCCAGGTGTGTCCCTGCAGCAGCTCCTGTCGGAGAACCTATGGTTCTCGCAGCAGGAGGCACTTGCCCTGGAATCTACCGCTATGGCAGCATTCAGGCAGTTTCCTGGTTGGATTTGTGGTCCCTCACAATATCCAATGGTAGCGGCCGGCTCCGGGAGTTCTGCTCTCGAAGACGACGCTTCTTTTAGGAGACTGTGCCAGTCTGGAGGAAGAGCAATCTCTTACCTCGCCCATCAGACTGCTAACCTGTGGGCAACTTGGTTCTTCGGCGTAGGGACGCAAGTCCTTACCCGAGTGACCAGGGGGCTGGGCGTGAGGCGGGCACTCGCGGCTAAGAAAATGGACCTCTTAGGAGTTCCCCAGCTCTCTTTCCTGGAGAGATGGTGGACGCTGCGGTGGAACGGCGGCGCACTGACGAGAGTGACCGCTTAGTCCACCAGGCAGTCTCGAAGGTTTTCTGGGCAACCTCGAGTAACTGCGGCCAAACCAAAGAGCTTCGGCTAGCGCTTCCACGGCGGCGAAGACGGTTTTGCACCGTCCAAGCCCCGTGTGAAGACTCCAGTTGTTTCGACTTCTGCGAGAGGAGGCCGCAACCAGCCCTCCTCCCAGCCCTCCTCCACGAGGAGGTGTTGGGAAGAAGTCGAAACGAGGAGGGAAACGCTAGGGACGGCGTTCCCCCTCACCTGCTGCCGGAAGTGGGGGGGTGCTGGCGAGCCATTGGGCGACTTGGCAGCGCTACGGCGCCGAGAACTGGATAGTAGACGTCCTTCGGGAGGGATATCTACTACCCTTCGAGTCTCGGCCCCCCATCATCTCCAAAACCAGGTCCATCTACAGACCTATGTCCGGGGATCAGCAAAGGACAACGCTTCTTCGACAGGAGATCAAGACCATGCTGGCGAAACGAGCTGTAGAAATCGTGGAGGACCAGTCACCAGGCTTTTACAGCCGCCTCTTCCTAGTGGAGAAGGCATCGGGGGGCTGGCGCCCTCGGTGGATAGACCTCTCTCCCCTGAACCGCTTCGTTCGCACGACGCGGTTCACGATGGAGTCGGCACGCTCAGTGCTCGACTCGATCAGGGGGAACGATTTCATGCTTTCGGTGGACCTGAAGGACGCGTATTTTCAAATACCCATCCATCAGTCCTCCAGAAAGTACCTCCGCTTCATCTTCGACGGGGACGGCGTACCAATTCAGGGGCACTTTGTTTCGGTCTCTCAACCGCCCCACAGGTGTTCAGCGAGTGTTCACTCTGGTGTCGGCTTGGGCCCATTCGAACGGGATACGTCTTCTGAGGTATCTCGACGATTGGCTGGTCCTGGCGAGCTCCCGCTCGCAGTTGCTACAGGACAGAGATCGACTCCTCAAGTTTTGTGTCGCGATCTGGGGATCGTGATAAACTACGAGAAGTCCGATCTCGAACCCAAGCAGAAGATGAAGTACCTGGGTATGCTGATAGATACGGTAGAGGAGGGCAAGTCTTTCCCGCAGACTTGCGTATCAGCAAATTCAGGGAGGCAGCCGGCGGTTCCTGTCGCGGCAGGAAAGGAACAGGCAGCACAGCAATGGCAAGTCGTGATCGGCCATCTGTCGTCACTCGAGAAGTTAGTCCCTCACGGGCGTCTTCACCTGCGGTCTCTCCAGTGGAGGCTAAGGGAGAGTTGGTCTCAGGCCAAGGATCCTCCTTACTTTGTTCCCGTGGCTATCACGGACAAGGTGAGGCAGGACCTAGCCTGGTGGCTCGACGACAAGAACCTCTTAAGAGGAGTGCCCATACGCACTCCCCCCCCGGAGATGCTTCTGTTCTAGACGCATCGACCGAGGGATGGGGCGCACACTGGAGGAGTTGCTGACTGCAGGTGTGTGGGACCATCACGAGAAGCACCTTCACATCAATGTCCTGGAACTCAAGGCGGCGTTCAACGCTCTCCAAGAGTTTCGGGACCGCTTGGTGGGACACTCAGTGGTGTTGATGTGCGACAAACACCACAGTAGTGGCATATGTCAACAAGCAGGGGGGGCTAGTGTCTCTTCCGCTCCATCAGTTGACGGTGCAGGTGCACGAGTGGGCCACGGCTCACTCGATAGAGCTGTCAGCACGCTACATTCCAGGCAAGAGGAATGTAGTAGCGGACAAGCTCAGCCGTCGGATCAGGTGATAGGGACCGAATGGTCTCTACACCAAGATGTGGCGGAAAGGCTCTTCAACCTGTGGGGGCGACCGGTCGTAGACCTGTTCGCCACCCGGCACAACAGGAAGATCCAGGTGTTTTCTTCGGCCGTGCCGGACCCATGGGCAGCTGCAGAGGACGCTCTCCAACACCCCTGGGACAACCTCTTCGCTTACGCCTTTCCTCCTTCTGTCTGATTCGGAAAGTGATCAGTCGAGCGCTGGTTCACTCCCAATCTCAGAATGATCCTGGTGGCTTCAAACGGCCTCAAGCCGTTTGGTATCCGGACCTGCTGGCCTCTTCTTGCAGACGCACGAGAGAGCTACCCAACTGGCACACCTTCTAGCCCAGCCACACGTAGAACGTACCACCGCGCAGTCCAGTCCTTCAACTTCACGGCTGGCTGTTATCCACCATCTCTTGCGAACGAGAGGCTTTTCTCGTAGCGCAGCAAACAGAGATGGCTGGACACGTCAGACAGTCCTCTGCAGCTGTGTACCAGGGGAAGTGGGCCGTCTTCTGTGGTTGGTGTCGTAGACAGGTTTGTCTCCTCTCAGAGCCACTCTTCAGCAGGTAGCGGATTTCCTCGTGTTTCTTCGCCGAGAGCTCTCTCAGTACCCACAGTTAAGGGATATAGAGCCGCTCTGGCTCTCGTCCTAAACTGAGGGGACTGGACATCACGAATTCGTTCGAGATATCCTTGCTAATGAGGAGCTTCGAAAGGTCTTGCCCACCCAGGGAAACTCAGGCCCCCTGCGTGGGACGTGACTCTCGTCCTTAGGAGTCTGACTCCGAACACCGTTCGAGCCACTCCGAGAGTCGTCAGACAGGGATCTGACCCTCAAGACCCTCTTCTTGCTGGCCCTGGCATCGGCGAAGAGAGTAGGGGAACTACATGGCCTTTCTTTATGATGTAAAGAAACATACCAGAGGCTGGGGATCTGTGACGCTCGATTTCGTCCCGAACTTCGTAGCTAAGACTCAGAATCCGTCGATCCCTGACGACAGGTTCGAGTCTTCACGATCCCCTCCCTGCTGGACTTTACAGATAACGATGCGGATGAGATGCTGCTTTGTCCTGTGAGGGCGCTACGGCGCTATCTGAAGAGAACTCGACATCTCAGGCCTGAGTGTCGACGCCTCTTCGTTAGCACTGGGGTCACCAAGAAAGAAGTCGCCAAGAACACGCTTTCTTTCTGGCTACGTGAGGTGATCAGGAGAGCGTACGAAGCTGATGGTAGCGACGACATCCGTACGCTCCGTCCGAGAGCCCACGAAGTCAGAGGTATCGGACCCTCCTTAGCGTTCCGTAAGAACTTCGTCCGTGCAGGTCCTGAAGGCAGGTGTCTGGGCCAACCAGACCACCTTCACGTCCTTCTACCTTCGGGATATTGCCCACAAGTCCTTGGATACTTTTTCCTTGGGACCTGTGGTGGCTGCTCAACAGCTTGTGTAAGCTTACCCAGCACCCGAGCAGGCAGAACAGCATCGATTCCTGGTATGACTGGGAGAATGAATGCGTGTGAATGAGAGAGTGACTGGCTTCTCTTCACCACTGCTTTTTACCTCTACCTGTGGGCAGAGGGATACGGTCGTACCTTG
>NC_061096.1:34340938-34447048 GCF_015104395.2 Macrobrachium nipponense
GGACAAGAAACTTGAAAATTAGTTTAGATACCCCTAAAGTTGTTTTCTGTGATGAAACTAATCTTAGAAAACGTAGAAAACAACATCGACCAATTTTTTAGAGATATACTACTATAAAATTTGCGATTTCTTAGTTGTTGGCTCTTTTTTTTTTTTTTTTTTTTTTTTTTTTTTTTTTTTTTTTTTTTATTACGTGCTTATTTACTGTTCTATTTTGATAATACTTTATGTGCATGTTCCAGGTGGATATACCAACATTCTGTAAGACCAAATTTCTATTCAAGACTGTAGTTTTCTCACCGACCACCAGTAGTGTCCCTTGTACAAGGGACACTTGAGTTTCACATTTTTTTTCATAAAATCATTTATTTTCCCTGTAGGATGATAAAACTCACAGAGAATATGCATTATTATAGTGCTAATAATACCTGATAATTTCATTAGCCTGTCTTGATTAGTGTATTTTTGGCAAATATTTTTACGATCGGCACCCCTCCAAACTGGAGCCTACACTTCACTACCGAGAGATTTGGTTCGGCAGCGAACGCAATGTTTACATTCTGCTCACCCACCCGGTAAAGAAGGGGTTAACAAAGGTTGTTTTGCTTAAATATGCATTATTGAGAGCTTCCTTAGGCTCGATAATAATTTTATCATATTCCTTCATTGAATGGAGTATCTGGCAACTCAGGAAGAATACGGCGAACGTAGACTGCTGTCACTGTAGACCAACACAGTACCATCTAGTTCTCGGTCATGAGCGGTCGGTTACATCTCTCTCCTACGGGATTGACTGGCTAACCGTTATCTCTCCCCTACAATCACGGACTTAGCCTCGGATTGAGGGGATTTGTAGGCAAACATGAATAACATTGTCTGTGTTTTGTTAAGAAGTTTTCAACAGAAAGATCTCTTGCAACTTTTCAATGCTGTTTACCGCAATGTAACAGAATTATGGACGATTCTAACGCGGCAGAGCACTATATTCTATAATGCTCTCATGCTTACGAAAGCATAGCCTTATTAGAGAACGGAACATGCTCAGTGAGAGGATAGATGAGTCTGATGGGAACCATTTTCTTCGTGGCAGAAGTTTGTTTCCCTGAATGGACTACATTACACCTATAAAGTTTCCTACCAAGAAACGGAAATAGCATACGAGAGGGTGCCGGGTACCATGACAGAGGTGCAGATGTCCTTGCACATAGTCTAAAGAATTGCAAGCAATATAGTTGACTTTACAATTTCTCGATACAGCGAGTTGTTAACCGAAGGGTTAAGTAGCCTCTCTGATAGCAGGCTCGGTAGCGTCACAGTTCGTTCCTGATTTTGTTCCCCGTCTAACTGGACGGGGGTTCGATCCCAGGGAGGGACGAAATGGTTTTTAAATCAGTTAGGCCAATTCCACAGCTCTCATATCAAGGAGCATCGAGAATCTCTTTTTTCACCCGTTCGCGTTAACAAGAGAGAACCTGTTTGGAGCACAGGCACGGAACGTAACGATCCTCAAGAGGTTCGCTGCACGATGTTGCACGTCCGTGAGAACCGTCTTGATCGATGATAATAACTATTAACGTCTGTCTAATCTTAGTTGGAAAGAGAGTTGTGGAAACCTGGGAGACTTCTTTTTCATAGATCTCTTCTCAATGTTAAAGACAAAGAGGCTTCCTCTAGACTGCTGCTTTATTCTCGATCCAAGAGCGGTAGCAATATACGCCATCCTTTAGTTTGGAAGGGGAATAAATATTAGTATTTTTTCCTGTATACAAATTCTTAACAGATGTATTAAGATAGTTACTGGCGTCAGAGGGAGAGAGGATGATGCTTTTCGCCCCATTTTGGCCTTCGAGTGGCTGGATTCACAGAGGTCATGTCCTTCTTACAGCACTTTCCAAAGGCCTTCCCAAGAGAGTCTGTCTACTCTATCAGCCTCACTTTGAAAGGGACCTCAAAAACCTCTACACTCTGAGTCTGTCTGCGTGCAGACTGACAAGAAGTTGACATGAATGAGAGGATTTTTCAAGGTGAATGGCAAGTGTCATGGCCAAGACAAAGAAGTGCTGCAGATCTTGCTGGGTTGAATGAGGAAACTGTCCTCTTCCAATACCTCTGTGACCCACATGGCTGTTTTCTCCCCTTTCTGATAGAAGAATCACTTGTATATATTTGCTATCAAAGGATACAGTAGCAGGCTATACTCTGTCTCTACAAAGGGACTTAGAGATAGCAGAGGACTAAGATCTTCGGGATCTTATACGATACCTCAAGACGACCAGGAGTAGGACATCATGTACTTCAAGTTGGGATCTTTTCCTGGCCCGCAAATTCCGTGTTCCGACAAGTTGGAACCTCCTCATCTAGCTTCTTTTAGAAATTTTATGAGGAAATTCATTTTTTCTCTTGGCCCTACCAACTACCAAGAGGACAAGTGAATTTTTATGGATTCAATGGAGACTTGGCGATTGGTTCTTGCCAGCATAGTATTTCTGGCAAAGAACTTAAACCCTTCTAATCCTGGCTCAGAGCTTTGAAGTCAAGGGACTTTCCCAATTAATAGGGGAAGAGATAAAAGGGTCTCTTTGCCCAGGCAGGGTACTTAAGTTTTATCTTCAGCAGAAGAAATGGCTTAAGGTTTGCCTACAGAGTCTTTGGGGTGCGATGAGGGCTCGAAGCCCTTCCCAGAAGGTACTCAAAGGGATACGATAAGAGCCAAGAAAGCCCTGGGTTCGCCTACTTTCGGCTCGGAGTATTCTTCGACTTCCAGGCTTCCTTCCCCTCCTTCGGGCAAGAAGAGGGAAGATTCTGCAACGAGAAACCTCCTCAACATGCAGGAATAGATCTCGTTAGCTACGGAAGTACTCACGAAGGATCCTCCTCGGAGGAAGACTCTTCTCTCTCGTCCTATTAAGATATCCTATTGTCTACTAGATGTAACTGGCTACAAGCGCCTCCCCTCGTCCTAGGCCAGAGGCTCCAGGTAGAAGAGAACCTTCCACCCTTCTCCAGTCGCCTGACAAACTATTGTTGGTTTGTTCAGGATCCTCGGGCAACGAAGCGCCAGCCAGGCGCCAAGTGCCAAACAGGCGAAAAACGCCAGAGGCAGACAGCTCGGACGAGCGCGTTTATTGTCCGATGCGGAAAAGGAGTGGGCCTCCAACCTGGCGCAAATGCGCCAGAGGCGAACAGATCGGACAGGTGAGTGTCCGATGTGGACATCGCCAGCCAGCCTCGAGACTCCAGCCAGACTCGAAGCTCCAGCAAGTGGGGAGGCACCAGAAGCGCCAGCCAGGAGCCAGGCGCCAGCCAAGAGTGATGCTCCAGCCAGGCGCAAGGCGCCTTCCAGGCGAAAAGCGCCAGCCAGGTGCCAGGGTTCATCCAGAAGAGATCCATATCAAAGAACGCCCTGGCCTTCTTTGAGACAATTGTGATCTCCAAAAGCACTTGATAAGTGCCTTGATGATTCCTTCAAACAGCTGAGAATTAAAGTGCATGAAGTGCGAGCTTTTGCGAATTCTTGTTCTTTCCATAAGAATATGTCATTAAAGGACATATTAGCTGTCACATACGGGAGATGCAACTCTGTGTTGACTTCCCATTACCCGAAGGATGTCAAGATAACCTGCGAGAGATCCTTCTCTCTTGGTTTATACATGTCTGCGGATACTTTGCTGGGATAGGGAGCCGATAATTATCCTTAACTAGTGAGTTAAATTTTATTTAATGTAGAGTTTTTAGGGTTGTTTGAAAGGAGTTTGGGGATAACTTTTCAATTTAAGTACTATCCCTCGTGTTAGGATCAGGTGATTGGGATCGGTGTTGTGCTCCTTAATTATGCCAATAGGCAAGGTGTGTTGTCATGTAAGTGGATAAGACCCCATTGACAAATGCCATCAGGCTCTGTCGAGTAAGTGGATAAGACCCCATCGACAGACCCACTAGAACTCTTAGCCATAGGTCACATCCTCGCCGAGGCTCTTACCCACCACCATTGGTGCCAATCAGCTAAGTATATATCTGACAGGGAAGTTGAATGTACAAAAATGATATTGTTATGATACAATAAAGTTTTATACATTCAACTTCCCTGGCAGATATATACTTAGCTGGGTGGCAGGAATAGGAATCATCCCATTTTCTAAGACAGATTTTCTCTGTCGCGGGTAGCCATAACATCGATGTTGTTACCTCCTGACTTGAATTTCGTTTTTCATCGCCGTTGATCTTCTGGACTGTATTTTTGGTGACGTATTTGGATCTGTGGTTTGGCATACGCTTTTGTGGAACGTTTTTTGGATTTTGGCTTTGGATTTTGCTCAAAAATGTCTGATTCTAGCTGCGAAGTTAGAAGATGTATGAATGAGGGTTGTTTGGTGAGGCTACCGAAAGTGTCGTTAGATCCTCACAAGGTATGCAAGAAGTGTAGGGGATATGAATGCACTAGAAATAACACGTGTGATGAATGTGTGAATATGGATGAGGAAGGATGGAAAAAACTAGATTCCTACTTAAGGAAACTAGAGAGAGATAGGGTTAGAAAGGCTGTCTGTAGAAGCATGAGTAGATCTCGCTCTAACGAGCCAGTTAGTATTACTAACCCTCAATTAATTGCTTCCTCAAATGCAGTTTCAACCTCTCCCGTAGCAGATGTTGCAAGTTCTGCTGTGGAGATTGCAAATTTGAAGTCAGCATTAAAAGGGATGGAGCTTGAAATGCAAGCTCTTAAAGGTAAGAATGTGGAAAGTGACATAAGTGTCCCCAGTGTAGTGGAGGGTGCGTCTGATCGGCTCTGTCTTGCTCCCAGACCTAGACCTCTTCCAAGCTCCCAGGCCCAGAGGAGAAGGAATGTCGACAGTCGTACGGAGGTTACGGAGAATCCCCACCGGTCAGGCGTCCCCTCGGCAGAATCTGTAGCGTCCCAGACTGCCAAGGATCTCCATTGGAAAGGCATCCTAAAAGAGTGCTTTTCATCATCCGATTCGTCTCCTCGAAGAAGTGGATGGACTTCCGACGAACTGTCGCGTCCGATCAAGAGGAGTTGGAAAGCTCCGACGTTGGACTTGAGCCCGGAACGTTTCCCGGACGATTCTCCCTATGAGAGGAAAAGAGCCAAGAGGACAATATCTCGATCTCCTACACCTTCCAGAGCGCATTCTCTTATTCATAGCAAAGAAAAGGAAGAAACTGCGACGGACATCCTACGTAAAATGCAGGAACAAATTTGCTCGTTAGTAGGAGTATTGAAAAAAGACCTTCCGAGGAGAAAGGACGATTTTCTTCCTGTTAAGAGATCGCTTCCGACGGGCGTTCCGGACTCCAGACTTATCTCCTCTACTCCTCGTACGAGTACAGAAAGAAATAAAGAGAGAAGGATGAAAACTCATAGGCTTGGGACGCCACATACGGACAATGACGAAGAGTGTCCGAGTCGGACAGAACCACCCAGGCGCTCGGCGCCAGAATTGGAAGACTCGGACAGGAAAAAGTGTCCTACGCGGACGGCACCAACCAGACACCATTCGCCAGACTTGGGCAGCCCGGACAGGCGGATATGTCTTATGCGGACAACTATGTCCAAACGACTCATACCGATTGCGGACAACATTGACAAGGCGGACAGCCTGGATTGGACGAAACGTCGTGCGCAGGCAACTCCGTCCGGGCGCCAGACGCCAGAAGCGGACAAGTCGGACAGGCAGAGTGTCGTACTGCATTGACACCAGCCAAGCGCCAAGTTCCATATGTGGACAGCTCGGACAGACGACACGGTCCAAGACGGACAGATACGTCCGAGCGCATTGGACAAACTAGACTTTCGGCAAAGGTTAAGCACCAAGCGCCAAAATTTTCCTCAAAAGATTCATACGGAGAAATCAACCAGGAAGTGTGTCTTTTTTATGATTTGGACCAGGAGCGGATTTATCTGGACAGAGACGAAAGGTGCCGCACAGGCGGCCGTCGTCCTGTTCACGATATGTCCGTTTCGGGTGGAAATCTTCCGCAAGTACAGCTGTCTCCTGAGAAGAATGCGATACGTCGCACAGGCGGCCGTCATTCTTGTCAGGAGGACTTAGATGATGATCGGGTTTTTTCTCAAGATCGGCATTCTCCGGACAGGGACCTTGCGAGAAAAGACGTTCTCCCTCGGCTAATATTGATTCTCCGGGGGAACTGGCATTGGAAGATGTCTCTGACACCGAAGACCAGAAAGGGGCTGGACTATCAGATTATAAAGCGTTAGCTGCGCTTTTGCTCCAAGAATTTGGAGATTCTTTGAGTCCTGCCGCTCCTCCGTCTCGGTCGCTTTTTACGAGCGCGAAAACCTCAAAGTCGTCGTCCTTCCTGAAGATGCGGCCGACAATTTCCATGAAGAAGGCTTTGCAGTCTTTTGGAAATTGGCTTAACTCCAAGAAGGAGGCGGGAAAGACGGTCTTTACCTGCCCTCCCTCCAGACTTTCTGGGAGGAGGGTTATATGGTATGAGACAGGCGAAGCAATGGGACTCGCCCTCCCAGCAACTGCGGAGGCAGATTTTTCAACGCTGGTGGACGCGTCGAGGAGACACTCTTTCTTCAGCCAAGATGACTTGGGGAATGTCTGAAATGGACCATCTCCTCAAGGGATTGTTCCATGTCTTGGAAGTTTTCAACTTTCTGGACTGGTCCCTTGGGGTGATGGCCAAGAGGACACAAGACAATGAGCCCCGATGTCCTTAATAGTATTTTGACTTGTATGGACAAGGCAGTACAAGACGGATCGGGAGAAGTGGCCTCCCTTTTCGGGGCGGGAATACTTAAGAAAAGAACTGTATTCAGTTCTTTTCTTACGAAAGCTGTCTCTCCGGCTCAGAGGTCGTCCCTTCTGTACGCTTCTCTGTCTAACCAGCTTTTCCCTTCTCAGTTAGTGAGAGATATTTCTCACTCACTTACCGAGAAGGCGACACAGGACCTTCTGGTTCAATCAACCAAAAGGCCGAGGACAGCTGTTCCTGCCACGAAGGGGGAGACACGGGTCCCTGAAGCCGCCCTTTCGAGGGAGTTCATCTTCGAGATCCTCCTTTAAGAAGAGAGGAGCAGAAAGAAGAGGTAGGGCTTCTGCCTTTAGACCTACCAAGAAAAGCAAATGAACCTCAAGTCCTCCAAACACCAGTTGGCGCCAGACTACTGAACTTTGCAGAAGAATGGGCGTCGAGAGGGGCGGACAACTGGTCCCTCTCAATTGTGAGGAGAGGATATCTCATCCCCTTCAGGACAGGACCTCCCTTGACGTCTACTCCGAGGGAACTGTCGGCGAAGTACGCGGACCCTGTCAAGAGGAAGACCCTTCTGCAATTAGTAGAACAAATGTTGGACAAGGAGGCCATAGAATTAGTACAGGATCCACACTCTCAGGGCTTTTACAATCGACTGTTCCTAGTACCGAAAGCCTCGGGAGGTTGGAGACCTGTCCTGGATGTGAGCGCACTGAACAGATTCGTAGGGAAACAGAAGTTCTCTATGGAAACATCCAACTCGGTGCTGGCGGCTCTGCGTCCAGGAGATTGGATGGCCTCCTTGGATCTACAAGACGCATATTTTCACGTCCCTCTGCATCCGTCATCGAGGAAATATCTACGATTCATGATGTAGGGAAGGGTCTTTCAATTCAGGGCCATGTGCTTCGGCCTGTCTACGGCTCCTCAAGTGTTCACCAACCTGATGAGGAACGTAGCACGGTGGCTTCATCTGGAGGGGGTGAACATATCCCTCTATCTGGACGACTGGCTAATAAGGGCCAAGTCAAAACAACAATGTTTGGAGGACTTAGAAACGACTTTGAATCTCGTTCGCTCACTCGGACTGCTCGTGAACCTCGAGAAGTCTCAGATGATCCCCAGCCAAGACATTGTCTATCTGGGGATTCAGATGGATTCTCAGGGTTTTCGAGCATTTCCATCACAAGACAGAATTGCTCGAGGCTTGGAGAAAGTATCAAACTTCTTAAGGAAAGAACGAAGCTCAGCGAGGGAATGGTTAAGTCTTCTGGGCACCCTTTCGTCGCTGGAGCAGTTCGTTTCCCTAGGGAGGCTCAATCTGAGACCTCTGCAATTTTACCTGCAAAGAATGTGGGACAGAAAGAAAGGGGATCTTTCGGATCAGTTTCCCATTCTACAAGAAATAAAATTAGACCTGAGGTGGTGGTTAACCCCGCTTCAGAAGAACGAAGGTATATCCCTTGCGATTCGGAACCCTCTCCTAGTGTTGTTTTCCGACGCCTCGGAAACGGGATGGGGAGCAACTCTAGGAAAGAAGGAAGTGTCAGGAACCTGGACAGGAGAACAGGTGTCCTGGCATATAAATGTATAGGAACTTATGGCAGTTCATCTAGCCTTGAAGAACTTCGAGTCGGAGGTCAGAGGCGTGGTAGTCCAGGTAAATTCGGACAATACCACGGCTCTAGCTTACATCCGAAAACGGGGGGGGACTCACTCGCTCACACTACAAGATAGCGAGAGACCTCTTGATATGGGCAGAGGAACGAGGCATTGTATTGCTGACGAGGTTTGTACAAGGGACAAAAAATGTCAGAGCAGACAGACTCAGCAGGAAGAACCAGGTCCTTCCAACAGAGTGGACCCTACACTCCGAAGTCTGCCGAAAGCTCTGGTCTCTCTGGGGGAAGCCTCAGATAGACCTGTTTGCCACGTTCCTCTCCAGAAGGATAGAAAACTTTTGCTCCATTGTAGAAGATCCAAGAGCAATAGCAATAGATGCTTTTCTCATGGACTGGTCGGGCATAGATGCCTACGCTTTTCCCCCATTCAAGATTCTGGGGGAAGTGTTAAGAAAGTTCCGTTCCTCGGAGGCGACGAAACTGACTCTCATCGCCCCATATTGGCCCGCTCGAGACTGGTTCACAGAGGTACTGGAATGGACGGTGGACTTCCCCAGATCTCTTCCCATGAGGACAGATCTGCTCAAACAACCCCACTTCGAGAGATATCACGGAAACATCCACGCTCTCTCCCTGACTGCCTTTCGACTATCGAAAAACTTGTCAGAGCGAGAGGCTTTTCGCGAAAAGCTGCAAGTGCAATTGCCAGAGCCCGCAGGTCCTCTACTCTGCAGGTCTATCAATCGAAGTGGGAAGTCTTCCGTAGATGGTGTAGGTCGAAGAAGCTGTCCTCTTCCGATACCTCTGTGACCGAAATTGCTGATTTCCTTATCTTCCTTAGAGAGGAATTACGTTTAGCTGTTTCTACCATAAAAGGTTATAGAAGTATGCTCTCGGCTGTATTTAGAAACAGGGGCCTTAACATAGAAGACAATAAGGATCTCCATGATTTGATACGATCATTTGGTACTACAAAGTCTAGATCCTCTATCACTCCAAGTTGGAACCTAGATGTGGTCCTCCAGTTTCTCTCTTCGGATACTTTCGAACCACCTGATAAGGCATCCTTTAGAGACCTCTCGAGAAAGTGCATTTTTCTCTTGACCCTCTCGACGGCCAAGAGGGTCAGTGAGATACATGCATTAGACTCTCGGGTAGGTTTTAGAGGAGATTCTGCTGTTGTCTCTTTCCAACCTTTGTTTTTGGCCAAGAATGAGAATCCCTCTAAACCTTGGCCCAGAAGTTTTGAAATCAAGGGTGTCTCTCCCCTTGTGGGTAGAGAAGCAGAAAGGTCTCTCTGTCCGGTCAGAGCACTGAAGTTTTATCTGAAGAGAAAGAGTCAACTTCAGGGTTGTAATCAAAGCCTATGGTGCGCGGTAAGGAACCCGAAGAGGCAAATGTCAAAGAACGCATTAGCATTCTTCGTGAGAAATGTGATAACGGAGGCTCACATGAAATGCCAAGAGAAAACATTTAAGCTGCTTAGGGTTAGAGCACACGAAGTCCGTGCAATTGCAACTTCCCTAGCCTTTAATAGAAATATGTCAATGAAAGACATATTAGCAGCAACATATTGGAGATGCAACTCGGTATTTGCCTCCCACTACTTAAAAGACGTCAGAGTGACTTATGAAAAGTGTTTTTCTCTTGGACCTTATGTATCAGCGGATACCGTGCTGGGACAGGGAGCTGGTACTGATCCTTAAATAATATTGTTTTTAACTAAAAGATTGTTTGGTTTTGAGTTTTTTATGGTCGTTTGAAAGGATGTTGGGGGATAACTCCTTTCAATCGTAGTAACTACCCCGTGGTATTAGGATCAGGTGATCGGGATCAGTGTTATGCTCCTTGATGATGCCATATGGCAAGGTGTTTTGTCATGTAAGTGGATAGGACCCCATTGACAAAGATCCTTAGGTTCTGTCGAGTAAGTGGATAAGACCCCATCGACAGACCATCAAGAACTCTTAGCATGAGGTCACTACCTCGCTGAGGCTCTTGAGGCGATGTAAGCTCCTAGGCAGTAGCCATGAAGTCTTTCGCTGGCACAGGTAGGAACCAAGGTTTCTTATATTTTTGTTACCTACAACGTATGTTGTTCCCTGTCTATTCAGTAATTAGCTGTCTCTTACCCTCCGCCAAAGGTGCCAATCAGCTAAGTATATATCTGCCAGGGAAGTTGAATGTATAAAAATGATATTGTCATGATACAATAAAGTTTTATACATACTTACCTGGCAGATATATACTGTTAAATGGCCCACCCAGCCTCCCCTCAGGAGACTGGTGGAAGAGAAAATCTGTCTTAGAAAATGGGATGGTTCCTATTCCTGCCACCCAGCGGCAGTGGCGGTAGATCACCTGACCTACCTGTAGCGTGTGCCGCGAAATTCGAATTTCTGTCGGGGACGACGGAGTCTATAGCAAAGTATATATCTGCCAGGTAAGTATGTATAAAACTTTATTGTATCATGACAATATCATTTTTGTACATACTTACCTGGCAGATATATACAAATAAATGGCCCACCCAGCCTCCCCGCAGGAGACAGGTGGAAGAGAAAATCTGATTAGAAAACGGGAATGGTTCCTATCCTGCCACCCAGCGGCAGGACGGTAGATCCCCTGACCTACCTGTAGTGTGTGCCGTGAAATTTGAATTTCTGTCGGGACGACGGAGTCTATAGCTAAGTATATATCTGCCAGGTAAGTATGTACAAAACTTTATTGTATCATATCATTTTGATGACTAGTCGTCCTCAGATTCTTAGAGAGTGAATAATGGATGACGAGTATCGGTTAATCATATTGATTTGTTAGTAATTTGGTAAGATTTTAAGAATTTTTGTATGAATTCTTAGGGAATATGTTGGTCTGCATTGTTATGAGTAGTTTTATATAAGTAACTTACCCAGTAATTACAGAGCTAAGAGTTTCACTTGCTTGGCAGTTACAAGTCCAAAATTTGGGGTCATTCTAGTTTGTTATTGCTAGGTGTACAGAGGACAAAGAGCTCAGTTTGTTTCTGCCAGCTGATGGCAGTACACTAGTTGTTGACAGTAGCTTAATACTTTGCGGGTTGTTTCCTCATTGACTTTTGGTGAAGTATTCTGGTATTGTTAGCCTTTAGGCAAAATTATGTAGTGATAGGTGTGTTTATAAGACATTATTAATGACTACAAAGTCTATAGCTAGCCAGGAATCTTCTTACAAGACCTGATTCTAATATTCCTGTAATCTCTATGACATCTGTTGACAGTCCTACCTTCTCCTTTTTGTGGCTCACTCTAATATTCCTGTAATCTCTGTGACACTTGTTCACAGTCCTACCTTCTCCTTTTCCCCGCTCACACACTTCCGAACCTAACCTCATTACCAGTCTCGAATCGAAAGTTAATCTGCTGTTTGAAATGATAGTGGAGACCATGGCTCAGCTAGGCTCTAAAGTCAAAGTCCTAATGGACAAAGTTAGTGTTGAACGCCAGGGGGTTGTATAGTGTTGGTTAAGGAGTGGATCAGGTGTTTGTGGGGAGGCGGCTATTCGTCCTCCCGATGCTCCTAGGCAAAGGACACTGGCATACTCCCCTAAACCTGGGAGGAGTCAAGCTGGAAGCCTAAGGGAGGTCGGAGGGGTCTGCCCACAGGCAGTCGTCCCCTCAGTTCAGCCTGTTGACAAATCCCAGGGTGCAACCAAGAATCATTGGAAAGGTTTCTCAGTGTATGTACATTATTTGTTGTCGAGTTCGTGGTAGGAGGGTCAAATCCCATACATCAGTGGCACTTCGCAGACAAGTCATGCCCACTGAAGAGACGTGCAGTGTTTGAATCACACTTCTACTCAGTACCTTTTTAGAAGCTCAAGGAACCCCTCCTTTCTTGCAGTCACTGGGGATAGCCTGGAGCATTTTTCTTCAGACCAATTCTGTCAGGATCACCTCTCATCACCCAGGCGTTCTTTTTCTTGCAAGTGCTCCACTTCTGCCAGTGTAGTCTGCTCTGTTATGTCAGCAGGTGCCTGAGCTCCCAGTAGCAGTAGAGTTCCCACTGACGTATGTACATAAGTGTTCATTAGTGATTAGTGCTGTACCTTGGGTCTGTTTACAGTAGCTGGCATGGTGTTGGGGAAGGAATTGTAGGGAGCAATTCTCCCTTCCTGTATTTCTCTTCTCCTTGACATAGGGTGTTGAGTCGTATGGGAGCCTGGAAGTGCGTAGTATTAGGTACTTGAGTACCCTCTAGTGTATTTCTTTTAGTTGTTGGGTAATGGTGATTTTATGTGTTGGGTTTAGGTGATAGAATCTTTAATCTGATCAATTCTGTTGTACTGTGCTCGGGGCAGGGGCAACTTGTGTTTTTGTTAGCCATCAGAATTATCCTTTGCTGCAAAGTCCCCTAGCTGGTGCTCCATGGCTATACAGCCATGCCTCTACATGATAAGATGAGCACCAAACTAGAAGAAGAATTTACCTGGAGCAGCTCTCTTATCAGGTAAGAAAACAACAAACGTATCAATGTTAGCAGTCTTTTCTAGTCTCTTAATTCATCACCATCCTTAATGTTTTGGGGTAGATATGTCCATGCATCCCACCACCTGTCAATGTGGGAATCAGTTATGTAATTACTAGGTAAATTACTTATATAAAAATGACTTTAATAGTTAAATATGGTTTTATATGTACTTACCCAGTAATTACATGATCGAAGCCCACCTTCTTCCCCTCGCATGGACACGAGGTCATAAACACATTGATCTTTTTCTCAAATTGTTCTTCACTGTACCCTGAAAGTGGGTGGGGTCTCGTCACTTACCCCAAACAAACTAGCACAACCCGCGAATTTCAAAATTTTAACTGTCAAGCAAGTGAAACTCATGGCTTATTTTTACCCAAGGGAATTTTGTGAAAATTATTTTCACAATCATCATTTTTGTTTTTAACAGTTGTGCAATATATTAGTAATGAAAGAAATTAGATGTTTTATGAGTGTCTAGGAAATTTCTTTATAAATATGAAGGGAAAAAAATATATATAAGCATTTTTTAATTATGTACATAAATAATGGTTGTTCCCTGGCAATCACGGTAGAACACCTATTGTTAAATTAGCAGTGAAGCCAGGCTATTTTGACCATTTGTTATTTGGCTTAAATAATAATAATGTATATATCAGAACAAGAATTTGATTTACATTTTTATTTTGCAGGAGGTGGAGGTAATGCTGCTGATGAAGATGACAAGGCTAGCATTAACAGTGATCGTACAGAGTCAACTGTTCAGCTCAGTGATGGTAAGCAAAGTTTTTTATTGTAGTGTCTTACCGAAACAATTATAGAGCCGTGATTTCCACGAGCGGCAGGTATACTAAATTCAAATTTAGCGCGTCGGCGTCGCCAACACTGGTGTGATGACGTCATCTCCCTCCACTCGCGGGAGAACCAGGTACAACTGCCCAGGTGAATCCAACTTCTTTTCCTGGCCGGCGTCCGGTGAACATCGGTGGTCGGTGCGGTTGGATGACTTTGCTTCGCTTTTTTTCCTTGTGAAATTGATCTTCGGAATTGGTGAAGTACACTTTTTTTGGCGTTGTTGTTATTTTGCTTTTTATTTAGGCGTTGCCATGTCGGATTCTAGTCCGTCGGGAGTTAGGTTTTGCATCTCAGGATGTAAAACTAGATTATCCAAGTTAGAATATGATTCTCACACTAAATGTGTTAAGTGTAGGGGGACAGGTTTGTTCAGCAGATCGAACATGTAACGCGTGTAGTGATTGGACTGATTCTCAATGGAAGTTTTTTAGTTCATACTCGGAGAAATTAGCTAAAGACAGAATTAGAAAAGCAGCGCTTAGGGAAAGTAGACTTAGCTCCGCTTCGTCTTGCGATGCTTCTGTTCCTTCTGTTTCTCCTCAAATTGTTATGTCTCCTTTAACTACACCTCCTATTCCTCCTACTAATCCCGCTTCTCCGGCTTCCCGTGTAGTTTCTTCCGACACCATTGCCAGTCTGGAATCGAGGCTAGATCAGAAATTTTCGGTACTAGCGAATACGGTTTTGCAACTTGGTAATTCAGTTAAGACATTTTTTTGGAGAAAGCGGCTTTCAGGTAAGAGTGTAGTTGAGGGTGCGTCTGTCTGTCCTGACACGTCTCCTAGACAAAGGTCACTGTCCAGCTCCCCGCACCGGGGAGAAGACATACCGGAAGTCCCAGGGAGTCGCTCGGGATTTGCCCACAGACAGGCGCCTCTCTTGTTGAGCCTGTTGCGCCTCAACAGGGCTCGGTTAAGCGTTGGAAAGGTGTTGCGGTCAGACGCCTTTCGAATGATTCAAGCGATTCGTCTCCGGTCGCGCGGCAACTCTTGGCGGAGATCGCCCGTTTTCGCGTCCCTTAAAGAGGCGTTCAGGCGCCGATTCTTCGCCTCCTCCATCAAGCGGTATAAGGAGCCTGAGAGTAGGGTTGCGCCGCGGCCATTAGCGGCTCGTTCGTCGCCTCAATCTGTGCCTTTTTCGGCTCCATCTACTAGTAGAGATTGTGGTTTTAGCGCTGTAGCTAGCAGTTTCTAAGGGTGTTTCTTTAGGCGCTTTTTCGTCTGTTACGCCTGATGCGCCTGTTTCGCCTCGAATTTCGGCGGCTCCGAGCGAGGCGCAAGTAGTTTTCCGCCTCCTGCTGAACATTTAGGCTCTTCCAAGCCTACGTTAACTGTTTTTGATTCGTCTCTGGCGCCTTTGCGCAAGCATTAGAGATGTTAACCAACTGGTATGAATGAGTCCAAGGGTGGTTCGAAACCTTCAGATCCGGTTGTAGTTCCGTCTACTTCTTCGGCGGTATCGGAGAATGAAGAAGAAGTAGAGGAGGAGGATTCACATCACCTCTCGTGTTATTCACGTCTCCTTAGATTTCTTCTGGTATCTTATCCAGATTATTTTGGAGAAAGCGGGCCCCGCGCTCCCCAACTTCGACTTTTTTGATGAGAAGAAAACTTCAGACCCTCTCCTCCCAAACTTGTTCTATCTAAAGCGGTTAGACATTCGTTGAAAGAGACGGAGAAATGGATGTCTATGAAAAGAGACTTAGGGAAGGCTCTTTTTGCTTACCCTCCCTCTAAGTGCTTCGTAAGAGGTATAGGTTTTATGTAACTGGGGAAGGGGAAGCTCCTTCTCTGGGAGTTTCTGCCTCCTCCCAGGAGACTTCTAACCATTTGTTTAATCGACTCCTCTGAAGAATATCTGCTTTCGCCGCAGCGAAAGTTTTCTTTACAGCGCCTGAGTTGGACCACGTTGTAAAGAATCAATTTAAACTTTTGGAAGTCTTTAGCTTCCTTGATTGGACTATTGGCGCTTTAGCGGCCAAGATCGAAGACTGTCCTTCTCTTTCTCAGGAGTTAGCGGAGGATTGGATTGGTGTTCTGTCCTGTGCGGACAAATCCATTAGGGATGGATGTGATGAGTTAGCTTCGCTCATCGCCTTTGGTACCCTTAAGAAAAGGCAACTTTGGTGCTCCTTTGCTTCTAAAAGGGTTACGTCCCAACAGAAGTCTGCTCTCTTGTTTGCTCCTTTTGTGAAAGATAACCTCTTTCCAGACGATGTAGTGTTGTCAATTTCGTCTGCGCTAGATAAGAAATCTTACTTCGGATTTACTGGCCACAAGTCTACTAAGAGACCTAAAGCTCCTGTGGAGACTGTTCCTTCGGTTTCTCCTCTGACCCAAGCGCCTTTTCGAGGGAGAAAACCCAAGCGCTTCTTTCGGCCGAAGTCGAATTTGCGACCTCAGTCTAAGGCCTCGGCCAAGGTTAACAAACCTTCCAAATGAAAGCTCGGTTCTTCATGCACCAGTGGGAGCCAGGCTGGCGCTGTTTTGGGAGGAATGGGAAAACAGAGGAGCAGAAGCCTGGGTAGTGCAAGTACTCAAGTTCGGCCTATCGTATTCCTCTCGTTTCACCTCCCTCGCTCTCACCTGTGCCAATTCCATTCCAGGCATACTCTCCGGGCTCAGACAAATTTCTGGCGCTAGCCGCAGAAGTGGAAGCGCTTGTTCTCAAAGAAGCGATAGAACAGATAGAAGGGGATTTTCCTCCAGGCTTTTACAATCGCCTTTTTTGTAGTTCCCAAGTCATCAGGGGGTCTGGAGGCCGGTTTTGGATGTGAGCGCCCTGAACTTGCATGTCCAGAAAACAAAATTTCATATGGAGACCACTCGGTCGGTCTGGAGTCCATCAGACAGGGGATTGGATGGTCTCTCTGGACATGCAAGACGCTTATTTTCACATTCCGATACATCGCGAATCTCGGAAGTACCTGAGGTTCATGTTCGAAGGCAAGGTGTTTCAGTTTCGGGCGCTTTGCTTCGGACTAGCGACCGCTCCTCAAGTTTTCACCAGGGTTCATACCCCGATAGGAAGCTGGCTGCACATATTAGGAGTAAGAATCTCCCTCTATCTGGACGATTGGCTTCTCCGGTCGGAATCAGAGAGTCGGTGCATGAAGGACCTTGGAACAACTCTGGATCTTGCCAGAAAGTTAGGAATTCTGGTCAACAAACAGAAGTCCCAGTTGGTTCCATCTCAGAGCATCCTTTATTTGGGATGATTCTGAATGCTCAAGTTTTTCGGGCTTTTCTGTCCCCGAAGAGGGTTCAAGGCTGTCTGGAGACAGTTCAGGAGTTCTTGGACAAAAAGGTAAGTTCTGCCAATCAGTGGATGAGGCTCCTGGGCAAATTGACGTCAGTGGAGAAATTTGTGACGTTGGGAAGACTGCACATGAGACCTCTGCAGTTTTTCCTGAGAGCCTCTTGGTGCAGGAAAGACACAACCAGATCGATTTACCTTCCTGTCACAGATCAAATAAAAGAGGACCTAAGGTGGTGGCTCTCTCGAGCAAGGTTGGAAGAAGGGTTAGATTTACGACCCATCCTCCCGAACCTACAGTTCTTTTCCGACGCATCGAACACAGGTTGGGGAGCCCTACTGGGAAATCAACGGACTTCAGGAGCTTGGTCGGAGAAGGAGAAGAAGTTCCACATAATGTAAAGGAACTGTTAGCAATTTTCTTGGGGCTCAGACAGTTTCGGAGCTTAGTAGAAGGTCGAGTAAGTGGCAGTGCATTCCGACAACTCCACGCTCTCTCGTACGTGCGGAAACAGGGGGGGACTCAGTCTTTCTCTCTGTACGAAGTAGCCAAGGATCTCCTCCTGTGGTCAAACGAAGCGAAGGTTCAGCTAGTCCCGAGATTTGTTCCGGGAAAGATGAACGTCCTGGCGGACGAGTTAAGTCGTCAACAGCAAGTGTTACCTCTGGAGTGGACTTTGGACAACAAGATTTGTCAGAGACTTTGGCGCCTTTGGGGACGACCGTCAATAGACCTGTTCGCGACATCAAGGAACAACCGTCTTCCTCTCTTTTGTTCGCCATCCCAGATCCTCTAGCTTGTCGGTGGACGCAATGCTGTTGGATTGGTCGGGTCTGGAAGCTTATGCATTCCCTCCGTTCGGTCTAATAAGAGAGGTGCTGAACAAGGTTCATGTCGCACAGCAATGTAACGCTAACGTTAATCGCTCCCTTTTTGGCCCAGGAAAGAGTGGTTCCCGGACCTTCTCCATCAGTTGTTAGTAGACTTCCCCAGACTTCTTCCTCCAGAGAAGTGGCTTCTCAAACAACCTCACTTCAAGAGGTTCCACCAAAACTTGTCCGCTCTAGCTCTGACAGGGTTCAGACTGTCCGGAATCTTGTCAGAGCGAAAGGATTTTCAAGAAGAGCTGCAGAAGCTATCGCTCGTTGTAGGAGAGAGTCTTCTAACAAACTCTATCAAGGGAAGTGGAGAATCTTCAGAGAGTGGTGTAGAAGTGCTAAAGTCTCTACTTCTGCGACCTCTTTAACAGAAATAGCAGATTTTCTTCTATTTCTTAGGAACTCTAAGAAACTGGCTCCTTCGACGATCAGAGGATATAGAGCCATGCTCTCTTCGGTTTTTCGACATCGAGGTTTGGATATTTCCTCCAATTCAGATCTGTCGGACCTCATTAGGTCTTTCGAAACCACTAAGCTCCCGCAAGATACAGTGGCTTGGAACTTAGATGTGGTGCTTAAGTTCCTCATGGGGTGCCACCAGTTTTGAGCCTTTGAAGTCGGCTTCACTCAGGAACTTGACTAAGAAGGCACTCTTTCTTATTGCACTAGCTTCTGCTAAGCGTGTCAGCGAATTGCACGCTATAGACAAAAGAGTCGGTTTCTCTCAAGGCAATGCTGTATTTTCGGTATCTTTGACCTTTCTAGCCAAAAATGAGAATCCTTCTAATCCTGGCCGAGGAGTTTTGTGGTAAGGAACTTATCTGATTTGGTTGGACATGAGGAGGAGGAAAGGCTCTTATGTCCAGTCAGGGCTATTAAGCAGTATCTGTTTGCCACTAAGGGTATTAGAGGACAATCTTCTAAGCTCTGGACCTCGGTTCAAAATCCCTCTCGTCCTCTTTCTAAGAATGCTATATCGTTCTTTATTAGAGAGCTTATCAGGGAAGCTCACTCGCAGTCCGAGAACGACAATCTTTCCGTTCTGAGAGTTAAAGCTCACGAGGTTAGAGCAGTGGCAACTTCTTTAGCATTCAGAAGAATTTATCTTTAGCTTCGATTCTTCAGAGCACGTTCTGGAGATCGAATTCGGTTTTTGCGAGTCATTATCTCAAAGAGATAGAAACGGTTTTCGAGAATTGTAAAACGTTAGGTCCGGTGGCGGTTTCTGGCATGGTGTTGGGAGAAACGGCACAGGGGTCGTCACCTCTATGCTAACTTTTCACCTTGAATAGGTTGTCGAGTTCAAGGGAAGCTGGGGGTACTGAGTACCTGGGATACTCACCAGTCTGTTAGGTCAGATTTTACAATGGTTGGGTATATATGTTTTTAAATCTGGTGTTGGTGACCAAATGTTTTGTATGATTGAATTTCTGGTCTTAGCCCAGGGCAAGGGCAATCTTTGTTGTTACTATCCTCCGTCAGTCAGCCTTGACTCGCTTGAACTACGGAAGGATTCCACTCCTGTAGAGGCTAACTTTGGTCAAATTCCAATTCCTCTACAATAGTAAGAAGAGCACCGACCAGAGGCAGTAACAGTCTGCTGTAGCTCTCTTCTTACAAGGTAAGGTACAACAGACACCTTGAGTGTTTACTGGTATTGCAATAATGTAACCATTTAAAAATACTAGTGGTCCACTGAATCCCACCTTCCCATAAATGTGTAATCAGCTCTATAATTGTTCGGTAAGACACTACAATAAAAATGAAATTTTCATTATTAAATGAAGTTTTATTGTATACTTACCGAACAATTATGATTATACCCACCCTCCTCCCCTTAGGTGGACGGACGGGCTGGGCAGAAAGAATTGGATTCACCTGGGCAGTTGTACCTGGTTCTCCCGCGAGTGGAGGGAGATGACGTCATCACCACCAGTGTTGGCGACGCCGACGCGCTAAATTTTGAATTTAGTATCCTGCCGCTCGTGGAAATCACGGCTCTATAATTGTTCGGTAAGTATACAATAAAACTTCATTTTAATAATGAAAATTTCATTTTTGCAATGTTGGAAAAGCAATCATTTTCATGGTTTACATGAGTAGACTTTGCTAGTTGACTAACCTTGGGAAATCAGCTCAAAGTGATGTTTCATTTCTGTCTATAAGTAGACTTGTGACTCTTGATTTGAAAAATTTTTTTCAGGCGATGAAGGAATGTCCGAAATGGAAGCATATGAGCGGAAAGTACGCGAGGCAATGGATTTGGCTTTAGAGAAGTCCGTTCATACTCGAACCAATGCTCTTACAGCTCTTACAACTGCACTTCAAAAGAGGCTAGTATGAAGATGTACAAGTCCTTGGATTTAAAGTATTAATAGCTCATGAGATTTGATAAGGAAAGAATGTTTCTTTGCTTATTCTTGTGTAATCCAGTTTCAGTTGCTGTTTACACATTTGCTTTTATTTTTCTGTAGCTTGCAATATAAATTCTGTAGGGCACTTTAAAGCGTTAGCAAAGGTCTGCACCTCACCATTTTTAATCCATGCTCACAGTAAGACTAGAGAAGGGCTTGGTTAAAATTTACACCTTGCCTTGGATTAATTTGAGCTAAGAGTAAAACTGAAGTAGTTTGGACTGAAATATTTTTTGTGAATCATTTCAATAGTACTTTTCACAATAACTACTTCTGTAGATGCAATTTATTGTTGTTATGGTATTATGCCAAATCTTTTAAATAGTGCTTGGGTGTGGAGACATGAACTTTTAAGAACATGAACAAGACTATTTCAGATGTTGGTAAGTGCCTTTGGTGATTTTAAGAGTATATCTCTTCAGTAGTTAATTTGATTATTTGGCATTTTGTTAACATGAAATTATATTAACTTTATTTTGGGTGCCCAAAACTCCTTTGTGCTGACACATAAATGTTTGGCTTTAACATCAACGCACAAGCGTACGTATTTATATATTTTTTTTTATCCCTCAAACATCAACACACAAGCGTATGAATAATTTTTGTATCCCTTATTGTAAATTATTTGTACAGTAGTACTGGGTTTCGGTGTCATTTGGAAGCTAAGGAGTACTAGTGTATTTTGGATCATTGAAAATATATATATATATAATATATAAAAAATTATGCTGTGCAGTCAGAAAGATGTGTTGAAGTTTACAGGGAATTGAAATTTCATCCATTTGAGCAGTATTTGTTTTTCTTATTTTTTTTTTTATAGAGCTAATCATGCTGTCTCATTTTGTTATCCAGACCATTTTAATATTATGCTTTTTTTTTTTCTTTGCTTTTTTTTTTTATTAGTGATATTTCCTCTTACAGGGTTTTGTCACATTTCTTGCTGGATCATCACCAAACATTGTGTGACTTGATAGAACGCTCGTTGAGGAAAGGCCGTGGTCCAGAGCAGGTGGCAGCTGCCCGGCTTGCCTCCCTATTGGTTTTGAGCCTTTCTCATATGGTTGAAGCTGAGCAGGTAAATTCACTGTTGATTTTGCAGTGTTTTTAGTTTTTTCTGAGTCCTATAAAGATTAATGATATAAAAATGTTTATGATGATGTATTCTTATTGGACATTGATCTGTTAATGATAGGAACTTTATGGGTTTTTTCATCCATCTACTGCATGTTTGTTTACTTTTGCAGGTATACAAGACTTTGGCGCCCGTGTTGACAGTGGTTGTAACTGACCCTTCAGCATCTCTGAATGGACGACAAGAGGTTGCACTTACTCTGGCAATGACTGCTTTTTTGGCCTGTCATGATCTTGCAGATGTAACTGCTACTATGAACACCCTGCATGGTGTCTTTGCAGCTTCTCTTCCCAAGGTATGAGTTTTATTCCCTATTTATAAGGTGCAGGCTGCAGTAAAAAAAAAAAAAATGCTTGAAAAAGGAGAGGGAAGCAAAACTCTGGTCTCCAAGGCTGTAAAAGGAAGACTGGCATATCGCAGGGGTCCAAGCTTGGTCAAAGACCAAACATCCATCACATGTATGCAGAAGTTGCCAGATACCACGGATTTCTTGGTTTTACAATTTTTAATTGTTTTTACCGGTTTCCAGCTATAGCACTAGAAGATCTATCCTATTGTTAAGACCTCAGATTTGTTAGCTTTGAAAAATACAAATTGATTTAAAAATAAGTCATTTTTACATTGCATCAAACCAATCGTTATTCAGCAATGGGACCAACGGCTTTACGTGACTTCTGAACCATGTTGAGAGTGAACTTCTATCACCAGAAGTACTCATTTCTCACTCCTCAGTGGAATGTCCAAGAATTGAACTCGCGGCCACCAAGATGGCACGCCAACACCATACCAACCAGACCACTGAAGCGCTGTTTATTTCTCAAGGGGGATACCACTTGATGTTAGGCTTGTGGAGTACACCAGGTGGTAATAAATTTGTTCCCAAGTCCTTTCAGCTTGTGGTTGTTTTTTGTTTACTGATCTTTCCTATTCTTTCCCGTGTTGGTATACTCTTTCCTGGTTTCCACTCGTTTTCTTTGTTTCTTCCCACTTAATTTCCAACTTGAGAATAACTACCTTCAATTTTCACATCCCTTATAAGGATATAGCCTTCAAACAGTCATTAGTGGAGGGTTATGTATTTGTTATAAAGTATCACTTGATTCCCATTTTGAGATGCTCAATGAGCTTGCCTAGATTTTTGTTTAAATCACAGTGAAAGTTAGAGCAAGGTAAAACCAGGTTGATGGAGGTAACAAATGAAAAGTTAGTCAGAAAGCTGTGCAGCTAGGGTTAGTGGGTGGCTGCAAAGAGCTTTATTATTGGTAATAGGGGAATCTAGAAATGTGACTGGGCTGGTTGAACTACAGATGTATCTCTTCAGTCTCAACATCCACCATTTGGCATCATGACAGTTTGATAAGGCATTCATAGTATAGCTGTATTGATAGATACAGTTAATTTACAATGTAGGTGAAGTAGAAAGAAACAAATGAGTAATAAATATATATGATGAACACAACCTAAATACATGTAAAACTGAAGTCTAGGTACTCTTAGAATATTTTTCTGAAGCCTCTACCTTGACTTCCACATTCATTCAATAAAGTCAAGTTAGACAGCCAGGTAGGAAAGACCAAGAGACTTGAAAAGTAAAGGCAAGGCTCAAAGCTTGAAGGGGTATTACAGAGACCTTTAGTACAGTTCTTGCAATATTATTGTGTATTGGACAAACAGCAGTTTTGTAAATTCTTGTCTGGGCTCTTGTAATATCAAAGTAATAGGTTATAGCATATAAGGTAAGTGCGTTGTTATGGATATTTGTCATTTTAGATATTTTTTCAGGGTAATGGAGAACTGCCTAACCATGCACCAGCATTAACAGCTTTACATACATCTGCTCTCAATGGCTTCTGTCTCCTCATGTGCCTCCTGTCCCCTTCATCTGTATACACCATGGCTAATAAGTAAGTTTTTGTACATAAATTTAAAACTAGACAGTCAGTCATTCACTTCTTCATATTTATATTTACCATGTGTGGGGTGGAAATGGTTGGTATAGTAATGTATTGAGTATCAATAATTATTTGGGTATAAATTGTTTTCAAGTTGTTACTAATTTGACTAGGGAACTTATGTAATTTATGATAAAAGTAAAATGCATTAAACAATAATGATGTCAGTGAAATTGACTTTGAGTAATCAGATGAATTTTTAATTCTATATATATATATATATATATATATATATATATATATATATATATATATATATATATATATATATGTGTGTGTGTATATATATAAATATAAATAGATAGGAAGAGGAGAGGGTCATATTGAAGAAACAATTAGTTTGACAGGTATATATTTTGTACCTTTTCCTGCTGCATTCCCAACTTCTGCCACTCCTAATCCCCAGACCCCCCCCCCATCTTGTGGAAATAGTTTAGAATGTTTCAGGATGAAGCTGTTATATATGTATTTTAACTCTTTCCTCTTCCTTTTAGGGAATACTGTTTTCCTGTCAGGTCTTTCATCACTGACTATCATCTCAAAGTCTTGGAAAGTTATGTTATCATTTGTTTATTTTGCCAACATTGTTGGTTAATGGCATAGATTTAAAGCTAGTACATTTTTGCATAAAACATATTACTAGGACAAACATCCTCTACACTTCTTTACCTGACCTAACTGTTTTTCCTTGTGGCACCAAGCAGGCGGCTGCAGCAAACATTTTCTTTTCTCTTACAGGTGTAATACTCCACAGTTTGCTAGGAGTCTTATCTTACTACAACAGAAATGTGGAATAGTTTTCTTAGTGAAGTTATGAAATCTTATATCAAAATTTTTGTGAGGAGCAAATTAATTCCTGCTCTCGGGTAATGTCTCCTTTAACCCGGAGTATAATGAGATCAATGATTTGAATGTGCTTATTATATTTATCAATATTTGTATTTTCCAGACTTGTTCGAGAAATGTATGATCTCCTAGGATGCAGTGATGTAGATCTACGGATTCAGGCTGGAGAAGCAGTAGCTCTGCTTTATGAAGCAGCTCGTTTACATGATGAAGATTACTCTTGGAATCGTGAGGGGGAACTGTGTGCAGCTCTTAAAGGTAATAAAATATTTTAATTTTTTAAATTATATTTTTTCCCAAAACTATCCAGAATACTTTATGGTAATAGGCTGTGTATTGGTGCAGACATTCATATAGAAAAGTTGTACATAATTAAAATATATTTGTGTGCCAAGTTTGCAACCAAGAGATATCAAGTTTAGACTCAATGGAAATTTTATCAACTTTTGGCATTACCTGTTGTTAAATTGTTGAATTATTTTGAAAATTATTAAACCACATGTGACAGTAACAATGAGATAATACAGGCGGTCCCCGGGTTACGACGGGTCCGGTTTACGACGTTCCGAGGTTACGACGCTTCCGACGCTCCGAGTTAACGACGCTTTTAAAAAACGCATACTATGATAAGAATCCTTTATAGTTTACCACAGTATATTAATAAAAATAAGTTTTTGGTTAGATACAACAAAAATTTTGAGGTTATGATGATTTTCAACACTTTTTATGTCGCATTTTTTAAATTTTTTTAGTGACGCCTCATATGCGGAACTAGTTTCCGAGTGAATGAATACACTAGCTTTGGATGCGCAGTTTATAACACTCCAAAAGCGCAAATAATGAAAAATCATTGCTTGTTTCCAGTATACATAACTAACAAAACTAAGTTTCTGGTTAGATTACAACGCAAATTCCAAGGTTACGACGGTTTTTTATGCCTTTTAACGATACCTCATACCCAGAACTAGTTTCTGAGCGGAGGGCGCATAAATTAATTTACGCTATTAAACTGTATGGTAACCATAGTCAAGGATAAGGAACGCATTCTCAAACAGTATACATATCCTTTAATACAAAACAGCAAGATATCATTGAAACATTATTTCACTTAAAGAATCCATTTATACTCTACTTAGACTTGGATATAAAAACCATAGTTTCTCTCTCTCTCTGTATTTTCCGACGAAAATAATCACTAATTAGTGTATTTTGATGTTTATTTTCATGACTAAATACATTTTTATAATACAAAAATGATTTACTAATTTTCAAATATTAATTGTGATTAATACTGTATTAGTAAGTTTAATAAGTTGAAATGATATCACATAATAAAAATAATAATTCTCTCTCTCTCTCTCTACTACAAAGATGTATGTTTTTTTGTATGATAAATAAATGATTTACTATTTTCAAATAATATTATTTATACAGCAATAATATCAATTCATTAAAGAAAATACCATAGTGAATTAGCAAGATTTTAGCTTATAATTAAAAAATTATGGAAGAATAAAGGAAATCCCAGTCTTCTTCCAGTAACCTTTTCTCCAGATCCAGGTACTAAAACTGTCAGATATATCAAGTTCTGTGACAGCCTGGAGGGGGAAGAGCTGCAGTGTTGCAATCACGTGTTCCTGGTATTTCCCCCCCCCTTCTCTCTCTCTCATTTACCGAGACTCAAGATTATTTATGTACTTGTACTATTTGTTTTTAATACTTTCAAATAATAATAATAATAATAATAACTGTAATTACAAAATTCATATGTGATAGTATTTTAAAGAAATACAATACGTACTAATTATCCATGTCACTTTTAATTAAGGTTAACTCTCTCTCTCTTTTTTGCCACAAGATGATAATGTGTCATAGTGGTAACTCATTCCCTCTCTTTTGCTGGAAGCGTTATAAGTATTTTTTGAGAGAACAGAGAGAGATAAACACTCTCTCTCTCTCTTTTACCTAGATGAAAGAATTTTTATGGTACTAGTATGTAAAATGTTTATTGATAATTTCAGTTATTTAATAATAATAATAATAATAAAACTTTAATTACAAAATTCATAATGGTCGTATTTTAAAGAGATGAAAATGACCTTTCCATTTCACTTGTAAGGATAATTCCTCTTTCTTACTGAGATGAGAGAATTTTTATGGTAGATGCACGTGTTTATTATATTTTCAAATAATAATAATGATAATAATAAAAGTAGTAATAATACGATAACTAATTTCAAAAGAAAATTCTTCCCTTCGTCTTTTTCTGTATCAATTTCCCTATCTCATAACTCCAGTGACACTCAGAGCTTAACAATGCCATACAATGGTCAACGAATTTAATGGTTTTATGTAATCTCTCTCTCTCTCTTGTATTTTAATGAAAATATACAGTAATTTGTGAATACACAGTGTTGCACATGAAAAAAGTAAATTAGTGATAATTTTAGAGATACGGCCCTAAGAAAAATTGCAAATTAGTGAAATTTTCCCTGTTGACATGTTTTCAAGAACGTCGTTCTGGCTTACGACGATTTTTGGGTTACGACACGTCTTAAGAACGGAACCCCCGTCGTAACCCGGGGACTGCCTGTAGTTTTGAATCAGTTATAGTATTCTTGTAAAGTACCAGTGTTACATAGGCTGATGCCAGAGAGTTTTAGCATCTGAGAGCACCAAGCTCGAGTTTCATAGGTGATTTATTATTGAGAATGCCCTTTTTTAAATTGAATTTCCTTGTTTTTTCTTCTGTCCAAAAACTTTCAAAAAATATATTACAGCGTAATTTTAGAATCTTCATTTGACAAAAAGGATAATTTATGTTCAGAAGTTCATTATTGTTGCGTATAATTTTCTAAATATTGTATTAACATTTACCAGACTTGGCCACCGATTCTCATAAATTTAGAGCTAAAAAGGACCGAAAACAGCAAAGAGCATCATTTAGGGATGTTGTAAGGACTGTTGAAGAGGGAGAATTACCTTGTGAAACAGTAACTGTAGGACCTCAGCATCAACGTCAAGAGCTCCTCCTCGACACCTGGTCACTGAAATGGCAGTATGCATCTCTGTGCCACACATTGGGTATAGGACTCAATAATCATATAACTTTTAACATTGGGGTAAGTTTGAATTTTGAGATTTGTAAAAAAAAGTATTTTTGTTTAAAGGGATGAAAATAATGCTAGAGTAACTTGAAGTTTATCCAGACCTTCCATTTTCAAAGTTTTCTACTTTTAACATCCTTTACATACTGAACTGTAAGCTCAGATGTTCAGAGAATCTTTTTACCAAAATTCAGAGTGAATTATTCATGATTTTATATTAGAGCATATTGCTTTTATTCTTATCTTATTTATGATTGCTTTGCACTCCATTTCATCCATAATTCAGTTGTTGCTGTTTCTTGAGTCTTGCCTAAGCATCTTTGTTCCTTCCCCTTTGAGAAGATAATGGGGAGGGGGGTGGGGGACTTCCTTCTTGAATCTCTGTTACTTATCACCACTCCTCACAATAGAATGAGTTTTGTGCAAGAAGGAAGGACTGATCAACAGATTATAAGATCAGAATCAGAACCAGAACCTGAGTCCTTCCTTCTTACACTAAACTCATTCAATTGTGAGCAGTGGTGGTGCCTTCTCTCATGTCTCATGGCAGTCTCTCTACTAGACCAACAATGATCCCAGAGTAGATTTTGTTTTTCTTTTTAACCCCCCCCCCCTAATTTTTTTTTATTAGGAATTTTCTTTTGCCAGTGTATTCGTCTCACTCTGGAACTTGACTGTTCAAGCTGGTCGCAGGCTCACATAGTATTGCTCTTCCTTCACATGGTGCTTAGCTGCCAGTAGCTGTGTGCCATCTTTTTTTTATTCCTTTGGATGGAGTTCCTATGCCTATGACATCTGCCTTTTCTGTCTTTGTATGCCATAGCTTTTCTGCATTCTTGGTCTTTCTTGTGTTGTCTTGCTTTTATCTTATTAGCAGCACCTGAGGGATCATCTGGCTCTTGTATAGTGGGGTTTCATATTACTTGTGTTCGCCAGTGGCCTCAATATTCTGTATTTTGCAGTTTCACGAGACCCTCCCTCCTTGTTTACAATTCTCAGGAAATGCAGTGGGGATCACATTTGCTTTTTTGCCCCATAAGTTCAGTTTATGTGATGTCTTATGACCTGAACTCCATCCCTCTGCCTTGTCTTTCATGTTGCCTTTGAGGCGAGTGTCCCTCTACGTAATCTAGTTGTGCCTCAGGTTTGTTCTCCAGTTATCTCTACTCCACCTGTGCTTAAGAAGTGATTCTCATTCTGCAGGATCTGCCCCATGTCTTGTGATCTTTTCAAGGGTTCCATGGCATTGGTCTTCCTATTTATCTTGTCTCCTTATGGTTCAGTTTAGTACAATAAGTTGGAGGTTATGCATTGCTTTTTGAGACTGCTGCATGGAAAATAAAATCTATAAGTGGCACTGTACTCCAGAAAATGATCATCAAAATAATACTCAACCCCACAAACTCTTGACATTGGTGAGGAATGAGGTATTTCTTTATATTTATTGTAGATATTGCTTACTTTCAGGTGAGAGATATGTTTGACTTGGGACCACCACCACTACAGCTTGATCGAGGTATGCTGTCATTAGCTCGGCGTTCTCAAAAGAAACCTAATCGTGAGTCCCCTGCATGCAAAGCACGACACATGGCACGTAATAAAAACAGAGATAATCGTGCAGCAGCAAAAACATACGATGATTAATTGGCATTTACTTGACAGCTGGAATTTTAAATTTCAATGCAGTATTTCCAACTTTAAAAAAAATTGTACTTTTGACCATTTAGCTAACTCTTTAAAGTAGTTTTATCTAGATTTTTAATGAAAAGGTAATTGTCTTCATCTAGAACGAACAGATTCTTAATGCATTGTAGATATTGAATATGTACAGTTCTTAATTTTAAGGTAATGTAGTTAAGTAGACTATAGAATTCTTAAGAAATGTAGATATCCAAATTAGCTTACTTTAAGACTAATACCTGGCCTGTGAAATTTGACAAGACATTTATTTGATCAGGCAAACTGCATCTGTTTATTACGTGGGTTGTTTACAGTTGTTGAAAGCTTTATCTTACCAAAACACTGCTTACTGTCTGTAAATGCTAGATGCTTTACAGAAGAATTTGAATTTGTCAAAAGGGTTTGGGAATCCTTGCTTATTTAAATGTTGCCTTTATGTACCAGTTTTGAATTTTTTTTTCTTTATACATAAATTACAACAAACTACTCCAGATGAAGACAAGTTTGGTTTTTAATACCTTGTATCAAATATGACGCAATGAGTACAATTTTTTATAGCTTATGGGTTATTATAACTTCAGGTAGGGTTGAAAATATATTTTAAATTGACATTGTAGGATAGAAAATGGTTATGCTACAAAAATTCCTTAAATGTTTATATACTAGAGAACTGTACAATAGAAGATTCTTTTGCCGGAGTCATTGGTACTCAGATCTGTGCATTACTCAATCTGTGTATTTCTGAAAGGGAGCAGTGTGAAGATGTAGTAATTTAATTTTTCTTTTTTTACCTGCATTTGTCAAAAACCTTGAAAGGATTTTGCTCTTGGTTTAGTCGAGTATGTTTTTATATGTTCTCCCTGATTAAATGTTAAGTAAACAGCAGCCATAACAAGTTAGACAACATTCTCTGGATTCCTTTGAGATAGCTTATTGCAGCTAATCTGTATAATGAGAAAGTTTTAGAAAATTTTAAAAGTTAAATTAATACAACATTTTTAAACTATGTTGAATAACTTTTAATATTGTGGCAGCAGTTAATTTTGTTCTTTTTATAGGATTGTTAAACAATATCTTGTGGACTTGGTACATTAAGGCATCAGTTCTGTAAAAATAAATTGTTAGCAAATGAAGATATTTTTATAGCCCTGCGATTTGTTAACAAACACAAATTCTCTTATAAACTTGGGTAGGGCTTGCACAAATAATTTCTACTTGACTGCAATGAAAAGTGAAAATCTGGAGGAAGATTTAAGTGAAAGGAAGATCCAAGCAATAAAGTCTGAAGGGCCCAGGTGAAAAGTATATGGCCAAAAAGAAATGCAGCTTGGTCCAGATAAGCAAAAAAAGTTTTCATGCTCCATGACCAGAATGTAGGACAAAACTTATTCTCCTGCAGTGATTTATTAATATTTGAGTTTAAGTAGTTTCTTTACTGGTCTGCCATTAAGAAAACCAAGGTTTATTAATGAGTAAGAATTATTCAACTTTTATATCTAGCCTCTATTTACTGACAAAACCAGTGAAAACCAAATGTAGCCCCTGAATGTTTTCCTACCCCATAGCACCCTTCTTGATGAGGGGAAAAGGCAAAACAGGCACTTTGTGTGACTTCCAGTTGCACTATGAAACTTTTTAAAATAGGGTGAAAAGTAAGGTGGAAGAGAGAATATGAATGGAGGTACATGTACTTGTAAGAATCCATCCATCGCTTTGGAAGTACCTCCTCTGTCTACAATTGTACTTGTAAGAATCCATCCATCACTTAGGAAGGAACTCCTCTGTCTACAATGGGATTTACTACCCATTTAAAGCTGTGCTTTGGGCTAGCAACAACCCCATAGGTGTCACTGTTATCAGCTTGGGCCCATTTGGAAGGTAAATGCTTGCTGTGTCACCTGAATGAGCGGCTAGTTCAGGCATCCTCAGATAAGCAGTTGCTCAAAAAACAGACCACCTACTTACATGATCTGTGGAATGTGATGATAAACTAAAAGTTGGATCTCACCCCAAAGCAGCAAGCTTAGTACCCTAGTAATGTTCATACACATTGCAACAAGAACAGCCTTTCCCTTAGATAGGTGACTGCGCCTGCTACAGTGACAACTGTAACATCAGTTCTCTGCATCAAGCAGTCTTCCTTCTAGCCCTAAATATATTTTGGTCAGACTGTCATAGGGTCACAATTGGCTTTCCATGCTTCCATTTTTTCGAGCGAGATCCCAGACACTTCAGACTCAAGCTTAGAGCCCTATTGCTTTGCCATATCTGTGGGAGTATCATTCCCTTTCTCACTACTGTAGCTGGGAATAAAACTTTTCCAGGTGGGGATTCAACTTATGTCACCTCCTCGGTGGTTTCCTACAGAAAAGGCAATGGCTTGCATTTCCGTAAGAACAAATTAAGTTGAATAAAATGGGTTGGTGAAACATCTCTCGTAATCATGATAATCAAGAATGAACACTTGATTAGCAAGAGGAGGAAGTGTTTTTATAATTTACAAGAGAATATAATCATGTTAATCAAGAATGAACATTTGATTGCCAAGAGGAGTGTGCCTCAATTACAAGAAGAGTTGAAAAAAAATTACATAAATGAGGAAACAAATAAGGCAAATCACAAAGGTGACAAATTAGCATAAATAAAAGACTACTTAAGTGTCGTACGTAAATTCATCACAAATGGAGAATCTATGTAGGTTTGACGTTAACTATGCCAACTGCACAAAAGATTGTGAAGTAATGCTCAGTATCATGAGGTTCTAGGCAAATACAGTAAGAGACCTTCCAATTTTGACCAGGATAACTTCTTGCAACTGTGATTTTGTTGCATGGAAATGGAGCAACAAATGATTAAAGGGATTACAGTGAATAAGCCAAGAAATGGTTAATGGGATTGTAGTGAATAAGCATTCCTTGGCTGAAAAAAACCCTCCATCAACAGCAAAAGGAAGTTGCTGATTCTAAGGGTGGTCAAGTCCTGATACAGCACCCTATAAGACGGTTAGGTTAATCGGGAGACTAGGTTAAGAAACATTCCTTTTGCACTTTTACCAAGGATAGCAGGGAAGAATTTGACACTGAAGAGCTTCATCGCATCCAGTCTTATACAGCTATCTCTGCAGAACAAGCTGCCAACACATCAGGGCTTAAGTCAGAATGGATGACAGACACATCTGTAGCTTAAACAAAGCCTTCAGATTTATTACCTTCAATTTTCAGGCTGAAGAAAGACATGAACCAAGTTTATCTCCAAATAACTGGGAATTATCTACAAAAGTACTTACACAACTATTTGGTCCCATGCCAAACCTGTTTGTATTTCCTTGCCTACTAATTCTCCATATACTGCCTTGCCTACTGATTCTCCATATACTGTCTTTAAATCTTCACTGTAAAGCCTTATGGACAGAGGCAGCAGACTATACGTTCTACACTCAAGAGGGCTCAAAAGGGAAATCAGCCAACCGTGAGCAAGTTATAGGAAAAGGTGATAAGCAAATAGAGAGTACTGAAAACAACAAAACTAATATGCCTCACTTCAGGTGTTGGCAGAAATCAGGAATGAATTTACTCCTATTAAAAGCATTTTAAGATAAGAATATTGCACAATTGCACTGGGTAAACTATTCCACATTTTAGTTGTAGCCAAGATAAAACTAGCAAGCAAAAAGAGAAGTAAGAAACCAGATACTAGAATATGGCAATGTTTGCAACAGGCCTACCTACAATCTCATTTACTAGTACAACTATATTATTTTTTCTTGCTTTTCTTTTTCTACTGATTTTTGTCTTTTCTTTCTACTAATTTTCCTAAGCTTAATCCAATTTTCATCTCCACATTGGCTATTTTTTCTTTCCAATTCAGCCTCATCAAAAGAAATGACCTTCCAGCCCTTCTTCACATATTGGAACTTTATGCTCACCTAAAACAAGCAAAATTTCACCAGAATTTTCATGGAATATGACTTTATACTCATCAAATTCAATTCTAAACTTTATAGTCATATAAAAATATATTCAGTCAAGTGAAGAATGAATATAATTCAAGACATACAAATACATTTTTCTATACAAAAGCTTACAAGTCTCAAAAATATCTTGAGTAAGGACTCTGGAACAGATATTGAACATAAGTGACAGTCATGAAGGATACCTAGAATAATATAAATCAAATATGCTATATATAATATATGCTACAAAAAAAAAAAAAATCCTAAAAGCAAATGCTTGATCAATTAATATCTTTACAAGCAAAAACAAAACACTAAAAAATAATATGTACTGCACTCCCGTTAGTCCCTTCTCACATGAAATAGTCCTTTGCCACATACTTGTAGCTTGGAGACTCACTGGTTTGGTCTCATCTTCTGCATCATCTGAAAACAATATAAAACCTTACATTTAGCAGTAATTACATGGAAACATCTAAGAAAAATTAAAAGGGTAAGTTAGGTATTTTAATGCATTTGAATTGCAAGATCTCAGTAAAAGATAAGTTTTTTCTTTTTTTTACAAATTTAAACTCGTTTAGGTGCATTTCAGAATCATACAAATATTCCTACAACAAAGTTGTTATAATGGGAAGCAATGGTGAACCAGACATAGTGTTCCTGTAAACCAATTCTTGTCAGCTAATTTCATTGGTCCACAAGGAACAGTTTCTCTAATTTTTGAATGTCTGTTTCTATATAACTAGATACAAGCACTATGCTTCCGTCAAGTGGATCTCATGCCACATCCAGGAAGGGCTATTCATATATACCACACTCAGCAGCATGGTGCCAGGCATACCAGACAACAAATAACTGATGAATATAAAATCTTAGATCAATGGCCCCATGAACCTGCAGATTCCAATGTTGCAAGAAATTGTAATTTCACCAAGATAATTAATTAGGTACTGTCTCCAATGGTCCACTGCTACAACCAACCAACATGCAGGCTGGCACACTGGAAAAGGCCCTAACCAAAGTCAACCAAGCCTTCTTTCAACCACACAGATTTCAACTAAATTGTAATATATTCTACCCCTGTACCTTTATATCCATATAGTATAAGTTTTTAGTAGTGGCTGAGGTAAATTACCAATGCTTTTTTATAAAAAGAAATCACTTCAAGGACAAATGAATTATTGGATAATCCAGCTCGCTCTTGAACAATAATATGAAGTGCGTGCTTACTAAAATTTCACAAAGACAGACAAATGATATTCAGTTCCCTTCACCAAATACACACACTGTACACTAAAGGAACTAAAGCAAAGCAAAGGCAAGATGAGAGAAAAAAAATAGTTATGGCAAAGGAGGTGCAAAAAACCAAGGGCAAAGACTGTCTGCTGAAACACTGATGTTACTAAGTTGCATAACATACTTGGAGGTTCTTGTAATAAGATTTAAATGGGTGTGAATGGTAGTAAGTTGTACACAGAAAAATGCATTTTATGATTAATGGATTATAATGAACACAATTTCAACACATACATACGTAAACATTTCCCCTCCATAAGAATGCAATTTTAAGTTACACTATTTTTCACTTTTATACAAATTACTATTACCTATGTAATGTTGTGATACTAAGCTTAATGAATAACTTTGGCCCTATTAAGTAAACAACAAGAAAAATTTGACTTACGTACAACTCTCATTTTATTACTTACTGAAGTAATTTTCTGAAGACTATTGGGTGTGAGCTTTGCTAATTGATCTACTGCTGACTTAATCTGAGAATCTTTTCTTGGTGTTGATGAACCCGAGTGGGAACCAGAAGTTAAATAAGGATGGTTGAGTAGCTGCTGAATACTGGGTCTTTTACGAGGATCATATTGTAAGCAAAGCTGCATCACATCCTGAAGCTCCTTATCTTCTATTCCATCAAAAGTTATCTTTGTTTTTGGATCTGATATTGCAGTTAGCTTTTGTAAAGGATTAACAATATGCTGAAAAGGTGTCTTTCCATACACTAGGTTATACAAAATACAACCCAATGACCAAACATCAGACTTTACACCAATCTGAAATAACAATAATTGAAGAAAAAAATTAAATATCCATCTGTGGTTACATATCAAATAATTAAAGTTAAATATTATAGCACATAATGAAAGTTCAATATATAGGAGTCAAAATAATGACTTCTAAGAGTCACATTCTCTCTTCAGTTATGCAATTACAAATAACCACCCAGGACTATAGATACTACCTAATATTTCTTTGCAAAATTACAATTGTAACTGATATACTATCATAAAAGATAAGAACTAAAACCCACAACAACCCCTGGGTATATTTATGAGCAAATATATAAAAAGATGTCATGTGAGAGAGCGAGAAGGAGTACATGCTCCCTTGAAGACAAGGTCACAACTAACGCATGAGCCACCTAATCATTGATCTGAGTCAGTCTAAAAGTTGCCATTAGTGAATTTATGGGCTATAGAAGTAATGGAACCTCTTTCCTATCCAATTCCTCTGTATCGATGGCATGTGAAATTGATGCTCACCATGAGTGAATAAGGGTTAAAGGTGTAACTGGAGGAAAACCTTGCACTTGCACTATGCAACAATGGAAGACAGCGAACAGGAATGGAAGAACATACAGTAAAAGGAATGAAAGGGGTCGTAGCTAGGGGCTGAAGGAATGCTGCAAACAATCTAAAGTAATACCTACAGTACACCATGAGAGGTGCACTGATGGTACTACCCCACTACTTAGAATAAGTGATGTCAGTTGGGTGACAATGGGCATTTCCCCTATCTCCACCTGGGTACCACTTTTGTTTAGTCATACACGGCTGGTCCAGCACATGCATGTAAGGATGCTCCATATTTGTGAGGCATAGTGTTTGCATCCTCAAAGGAACAAATTACAAATACATTTAGACCTGGACGTAAGACCACGTGGTGAGTAAAAGCTTTTTATGTATGCTAAACTTTCACTACTACATGCACTGACAACACCTTTGAAAGATTTTGTTTATTTATCCATGTACATGCTGATCTTTTCTAAGCATGTAGAGTATAACCTGGTAAGTATATATATAAGTACAGGCAGTCCCCAGTTATCGGTGGACTCTGTTATTGGTAATTGGAATTTATGGCGCTCGGCTAGCGCTGAAAATCGTCAATTTTCAGCACCGTAATGCGCCGATTTCCAGTTATTGGTGCCGATAATAGAGTTATGGTACCAATCCATATTTAACAGGGGCACCTTTAACCGGTTATTGTTGCCATAATCCGGTTATCAGCAATTTTTGCTTATCATTAAGCTGTCGGAATGGAATCCCACTGATAACTGGGGACTGTTTGTACTAACTTATAAAATGTTCTACAACAAATTCAAGTAAGTACAATGGTAAAAAAGATACGAACCACAAGGAAATCAGTAATGTGGCATGACAACAAAAACGCAGAGCTCGTAGCATAGTACTTCCTATGTCTTGTGAGAGGTGGGGGTAGTAGTTTGGTAGAGCCTCTAGTGCGAAGTGAACCGTCCTGGTCAGAAACAGAGGCGTTAACCTTCTGCAAGACCGACTGAACGTGTAAGACGACCTAGTCTGAGTCCTACTTTCCAAATTGTTGAACCCACGAATGAGATCAACCACCTCCGAAAAGGAAGACAAACTCCTGCGTGTCCCCCTCTTCCTGCTCTGGCACCGGGGACCGACGACGAGAAGGATGTGTAGGCTCTTCTAACGCGTTTTCTCCACCAAAATTCATAGAGAAGGGTTAGTAGGCAAACAGTCTGAAACCCCTACTAGCCTATCTGGGCTAGGTCCAAGCGTCAGCCTCCAAGACGGACCCACAGTAACATCAAGCACATCACTAACCTTAACAGGTGACTCCAGACGTCCATAAACAGACATGGGCGTGGCGGCCGTACGTACGTGAGATGGGGGGGAAACTCGAGCACTCGAGATTGACGGAGAATCCTTAATAGTGGAAGACTTGGAAGCAAGCAAACACTCCGGCTGCACCACCTCTGTGCTCACTACCTTCAACCTCTTGACAGGCGCCTTCTGATCTTTACGGCAACGAATAGGCCTTGGAGAAGGAGCACTACCATCACGTGCACGGACGGGGGAGGTTGCAACACGCTCGCGATGTGCAAGGACGGAAGGGGGGGGTGGGGTGGTAGCACGTACAAGATTCGGCGGCGAAGCAACCCCTGCAGAACATACATCACTAACACTGCCCGAAACCACAGCACTCTCGGGAAGACGTCCGTGCTGTTCCTCCCTCGGTGGCGAAGGAAGGGCAAAGCCCTTAGCCTTCCAACGCCGAAGACGCCTACTAGGCGTAGAGGGGAAAGAGGGAGAGGAAGACATCACTAGTTTATGCGCACTCTTCTCGGAAGGCGGGGACGAAGCAACGCTTTTCCTACCAGTCCCCCCAACCAATAAGGCAGCCAACTTCACATCTAAAACAGAGACCAGCCTCTTAAAAACTGCCTGGCAGATGATCTCGGACTCATGTGCCAGAGAAGGCTCCGAAGACAAGGAAGGGAGATGTTCCAAACTGGGCGGCAGAGATGACGTTGCAGCTAAGAGAGGCGGATCAGAGGAGGCGACTGGGAGATATGTCATCGATGAGAGTGATGTCACAACTTCCCCTCTGAGCGAGGGGGAAAGAGACACCACTGGCGGAGGAATACACAACGATGGGCCCCGTGACAACAACAACGGGGCTGACACCACAGCATCACTCCGAGACAAGGCGGCGGCAGACACCAGCTGAGCAATACAAGTTGGCCGACTGCTCTCACCCGTGGAGACAAGGCCGGGAGGAGGAGGGATGGCCTGGCTGGAACAGGGAGGGGGGTTGCGAGCCTCCACAAAATGTGCTAGCAACCCCAAGGACAGGGTGCCCCCTAGCTGTAGCGTCTTCCAAATCGCCGCCATTTTGGATGCCTCAGACACTAGAAGAGAAGAGAATGATGAAAAAACCTCACCCTTCTCGGGAACCGAAACAGCTCCCGAGGAAGAGGGGGGCTACATTACAAAAAATACCCTGGCGACCTCCCAATGCTTCCATCGACAAATCAATGGAGGAAAAGGAAGGAGATGCAGAGACAACGCTACTATGGGGGTTGACTACAGCGGAAGACGAAACATCGGGAATAGGAGCAAAGCCCTCCCAAGAAGGAAGAGTGGAGACTCTCCGATGTTCTCTCTTACCATAAAACTTCCTCCACTGCTCCAAAGGCCATGCCCGGCATTCCGTACAAGGATTCGTAATCATACAAAAATTGGAACGACACCTACTGCATGTGATGTGAGGGTCTGTCGCTGACGAAGCCAAAAAAACGAGAACACAGAAATCCAGGAATTCCGGGGCACCAACGCTAACGTCGAGAAGGAGCAGAAAAAGCCATAATACCAGGAAAAAACACACACAAACACACTAAGGAACGAAACGGGCAAGAACCGGGGAAAAGGCCAGGAGAGGAAAAAACCCAACTCTCGTCCAGGTGGTAAAGAAAAGACTGGAGTAGAAATTATTCTATTGTTAAGACCGAGGGTTTGTTCGCGTATGAACAATCAACTGTTCAAATAGTACCATAGGAATGCTAGACATCAATTTTGGTAACTGTAACAGGAATATTTATAATTTATTTAATGCAACAACAATAATATTTGTTGCCTGATAAACAATTATATGTGTAATTTACCTAAATAAACTGGTAATGCATCACTGACATGCTTACATAAGACATCTGAAAAGGCATTTACAAATAGTAGTACATACATAAGACATCTGAAAAGGCATTTACAAATAGTACAAAACTTTTCATAAATTGAAATGACCCACGATTCTTGAAATATGAGAAAAACCATGACTGAAAAGTGAAACATGTAAAGTGCAAATGGATGGGATAATAAATAGGATCAACCAGGACTGCAGAAGGCAAGTCAGCAGAATAAAAGTAAAAGAATATGACTACAGCTGAGAACTGGTGCTACAAGGAGAAAACTATTGAACATTAGCTGCATTATAATTATAAAATTTATTAACAAGACCACTAAATCACACTTTTTGACTCTGTTCTTAATGACAAGTAAAGTGGAGAGAGAAAAAAGATGTACGTATAAGGTGGAAATACTATAGACATAAGTTTACACTTAATTCTATTAGTACTGTAATAACTTTTCTGTGCTATTAATCTATACCTTCAACAAAACTTTTCATTTTACTTACCTTAACAGTCAACTTATTTCCTGCATTATTAAAAAATGCTAAACCACTGTGGGCATCCATTGTGGATTCAGGACTCATGTAGTTGTAAGTTCCACCCTGCAAATGACATACATTACTTAAAAAATTCAAAATGATTCAACAAATACTAATTTAATAGGATTATTCTACTGTAAAATCATCCAGTACGACATTATTAAAAACAAATAACAATCAACTCACTTTTTCTATATTCACATAACTTGATACACTTGGCCCTGGATATAGTACAAATTTTGATTTATGATTTTTCATAAAAGATAACTGACAGAATTTTATTTACTCCAAATTAGTACATCAATGTGAAAAATTCATAGCCTCACCAACAAGAACAGGTTCAATGCCTACGCTATGCTTACTATAAGCCTCACACAAAACAATTCCTTGGATAAAATGCCCTTGAAAATGATGTATATTTAGCCACTGACAAAACTTGATATAGTTGTTCCAAAGAAAAGCAAGAGCAAGAGGATTAATTTTACAAGAGCTACACAGAAGTAGGCATAGTAGACACCTCTCATTCATAAAATTGTAATGACTGGGATTTCAATGTTAAAAAAATGAGGCAATATATGATTAATATGGTCATGATGAAACAAAAGTTGCCCTATTCATGGCAAGGTTCAATTTCTTTTTCCTATATTTGTAAGCTGTCTGAACATAAACCACAAGAAGGTTACAGACAAATCTATGTTAAAACATCTGACTTTCAATAAGTACTATTTCTTCATTAACTGTATCAACAAATCCTTCACTAACTTTTGCTACCTGATTCCTCCATCACCTCCTGCAAGACCTTTAAATGTCATTACATCACTAAATATACTCCCAATCATGAATTCAGTTTCTGATTTAACTTTACGTTACAAAAGATAACAACATAAGCAGACTTTAAAATAATGAAGTTGAAGAAAAACCACCATGTATCTTAAGATCTTAGAGAGGTTGTTTGACAGAGAACAAAGGCCAGATATTTGATGGGCATTTGAGAACCATGAAAGTAGAATACCAGAAACTCAATGACATGGTGACACTATCATATCAAAACTTAAGATCAAAATCTGAGACAGAAGCAGCCATACCACAATAATTTAGATGTTGCTAACCACCAAAAATCAGCACCGAATTCTTTGTTGACCATCCTGGTGATAGAGGAAAATACAAAGGGGTACAGAGAGGGAGGCACCTGGGAACTGCAATATGCACAAGAGCTGGTGTTGTAAGTAAAATTAGAGGAAAATATCTGCATAGGCTTTGGATTTCCCAACAACAGAAGTCAACAATGTATCATTTCATTCTACAGAAGGTGAAACACTTTTTTTTTTTTTTTTTGTAGAATATAGACATTAAATACAAATGTTGTTTTACTTATCTGAGAATCTTTTATTATTTTTATGTTCTTTCTATATTGGAAAAGTGCAAACTTTTGGGACAAAGCTAAGCCTACCGTAGGCTCTGGATTTCCCGACAACTGAAATCAACAAAGTAAACTTCTTGTATGTAATTGATTTGACAACATACGGAAGGGTGTTGAGTAAAAATATTTTGAAAACTTCTGAGATAAGAAACAGTAACAGAGCAATAGTTAAAAGAATAGTGAAATTAGGTAAGAGAGAGTAAAGAATAGAAATAAATGGTTTATACAGTTTGCTAGTTTTAGAGGTTGAAGAGATTAAATAGAATAGAAAGGTATGAAGATTATACTGTTTGCTATACCCTATCGGCTCCTTGGCGATTTGGGCGTGGCCCCTACATTGCCAAATGCACTTCTCTCGAATTTTTAAAGGCCTACCCTTCCCATTTACCCCTTTTAATCCGTGCGTCTGTCAAGGAGGTTTACCCTCCTTGGCGTTTGTTAATGTCTCATGGGAGCAGTATACTTCTGGGGGTTCCCTGTTGCCTCGGCACTCCTTCGAAAATATTTCCATTCTTCCAGGTCTCTGTTTTTCATATACGTCTAATTAAATCTCTTTTAGGACCTTTCTTGTGATCATCACAAGCTACTGAACTTCCGCACTTTTAATTTACTTGTTTTTGTGTTAATTTGTACTGTATATGTATGGTATAGTATGTATATATATATATATATATATATATTATATATATCTATATATATTATTATATATATATTATTAATATATATATATGTATATATATGGAGGAGAAAGGAGAAGAGAACGAAGGGAGAGAGAGAGAGAGAGAGAGAGAGAGAGAGAGAGAGAGAGAGAGAGGCATAAATATAAGAGTGAAATTATCGATAGCTATTCAATTTATCATCTTTATATAATATACTCCCTCGTTTCTTTCCATTAAGAGTATTCATAACATTTTTCTATTCTTATATCTTCATAAGAGTTTGTCAAAACAAATAAATGATTATTTGGGTCATGAATGTCATATAGTGATAATAATAGACAAGAATGACAAGACTATATTATATAGATAATATTACTGCACGTTATAAATACAAAACTTTTAAGAAAGAATTCGTTATATATATAAGGAAATTAATTTTGGGAACTGAAAAGAATATTTGCATTAAGAATGGTACCAGCCCAGCATGGAAGACAATTAAGCAACGACTACCTTTCCCAGTAGGGGTTTTAGTCCCGGCTGTTTGACGTCTTTATGCCCTAAGGTCAGTTTAACACCTGAGAGAAGAACTGGCAGCGCTGGAAAATATTTATGCCAAGTTTAAGAAAAAACGTGTTGTTTTTCTATTGTTAAAAGCCAGAAAATACCAAGGGCTTTCAATAATCGGCAAAAGTTAATTAAAAATCAAGTACATTTGCATTGTATAACTTATGCTGCCTTCAAATCCATTACAACATCAGTGGGAATATTTGATTTGGCATCGCCGGTCACCGCCGATGCCCTGCCCTTTTCGCCATCAAGGAACCGATAGGGTATAGTCACAGTGGCTGCTCAGCAAGCTTTCAGTAGTTATGACAAAACAATTGTCAACAAAGAAGGTCGAAAGTTTTTTCCTTTTGTTTATCAGTTAATTTTAATTATTTGTAATGATACGTATATGCTGATTTTTTTTATACATTTTATAGGCATATTCTAAGCTTTTAGCTTCTTAAATTAACTCAATCTTTAGAACTCAGAATCTTAGACTATGTTACGGTAGTGACTGCTAGCACAGCCTATGCTATCACCATGTTTTGATTACAGATACAGTAGACAAACCCATATTCGCGGAGGATGGGTACCACACCCCCTACGAATAGCTAAATTCCGAGAATACTTAAAACACCTCTAAAAACACTTAGAACTGCCTATCTTGATAGTTAAAACACAAAAAACCCTCTAAAAAGCTATTACCCCAGTATTTTAATATGATATTGTTAGAATACAATAAAGTTTTGTACATACTTACCCGGCAGATATATACTTAGCTTATGTCTCTGACGTCAGACAGAAATTCGAATTTCGCGGCACACGCTGCAGATAGGTCAGGTGATCTACCCCCCTGCCGCTGGGTGGCAGGAATAGGAACCATTCCCGTTCTAGAACCAGATTTTCTCTTCCACCTGTCTCCTGAGGGGAGGCTGGGTGGGCCGCCCATTCATCGTATATATCTGCCGGTAAGTATGTACAAAAACTTTATTGTATTCTAACAATATCATTTTTGTACATGCAACTTCCCCGGCAGATATATACTTAGCTGATTGACACCCTTGGTGGTGGGTAAGAGACAACTATTTACTGAATAGACAGGTAAACAACATACGTTGTAGGTAATAAATAAATAAAACCTTGGTTCCTACTTTTTCAGGCGGAAGATTCCATGGCTAATGCCTAGGAATCTGCTTCGCCTCAAGAGCCTCAGCGAGGATGTGACCTATGGCTAAGAGTTCTTGTGGGTCTGTCGATGGGGTCTTATCCATTTACTCGACAGAGCCTCTTACATGACAATACGCCTATGCCTAGTGGCATAATTAAGGAGCATAACACCGATCCCGATCACCTGATCCTAACACGAGGGTTAGTGCTTAAGTTGAAAAGAGTTATCCCCAAACTCCTTTCAAACAACCCAAAGAAAAAACACGACGTTAAATAAAATTTAACTCACTAGTTAAGGATCAGTATCGGCTCCCTATCCCAGCAATGTATCCGCAGACACGTATCAACCAAGAGAGAAGGATCTCTCGTAGGTTATCTTGACATCCTTCGGATAATGGGAAGTCAACACAGAGTTGCATCTCCCGTATGTGACAGCTAATATGTCCTTATGACATATTGTTAAGGAAAGAACAAGAATTCAGAAAAGCTCGCACTTCATGCGCTTTTAATTCTCAGCTGTTTGAAGGAATCATCAATGCACTTATCAAGTGCTTAGGAGATCACATTGTCTCAAAGAAGGCCAGGGCATTCTTTGATATAGATCTCTTCTGGGTGAAGCCTGGAGCCTGGCTAGCGCTTCATGCCTGGCAGGTGCCTAGCGCCTCGCGTCTGGCTGGAGCCTCGTGCCTGGATGGCGCCTGATTGGCTCCTCCCTCCTGGCTAGTGCCTCGCGCCTGGCTGGAGCCTTACGTCTGGCTGGTGCCTTGCGCCTGGAGCCTGGCAGAAGACTTCATGATTACTGTCTATGAGTCTGCATGCCTCAAGAGTTTCAGCGAGGTAGGGACCTATGACTGACAAACCCTTTCTGGATCATGTCAATGGGGGCTAGCCCGCTTACACGACAGAGCCTTCTCGGATCGTGCCAATGGGGGCTGACCCACTTACATGGCAGAGCCTTACCTGTATCATATCAATGGGGACTAGCCCTCTTACATGACAGAGCTTTAGGTTTCTCTTTACTGGAAGGAGCCTTGCGCCTGGATGGATCCTCAATCCTGACTGGAGCCTAGCCTTGAAGGAGCCTGGCATCTGGATGGCGCCTGGCTGGCTTCTAGAGCCTGGCTTGGCTCCTCCACACTTGCTGGAGCTTCGAGCTTGGAAGAGTCTCTAGGCTGTCTGGCGATGTCCACATCGGACACTCTTATATCTGTCCGATTTGTTCGCCTCTGGCGCATTTGCGCCAGGTTGGAGGCCCGCTCCTTCTCAGTATCCAAACATGACAGAGTTCCTTGGAACTGTCCGCCTCTGGCGTTTTTCGTCTGTATTGGCATTTGGCGCCTGGCTGGCGCTACACTGTCCGAGAGTCCTGAACAACCACATAGTTTATCAGGAGACTGGAGAAGGGTGGAAGAAATTCTTCCCCTTTGAGCTTTTGGCCCCTGGCAAGGGGAGGTGATTGTAGTCAGCTACATCCAGTAGACGACAAGATATCTAACAATACGAGAGAGAAGAGTCTTCCTCCGAGGAGGATCCTTCGTGAATACTTCCTTTGCTAACGAGATCTCTTCTTACATGTTGATGAGGTTCCTCGTTGCAGAATCTTCCCTATCCTTGCCCGAAGGAAGGGAAGGAGTCTGGAAGTTGAAGGAGACTCCGAGCTGAAATTAGGCGGAACCCTGATTTCTAGCTCTTATTGTATCCTTCTGAATACCTTCTGGGAAGCATTTTGAGCCCTCATCGCACCCCGAAGACTCTGTAGGCAAACGTTTAAACCATCTCTTCTTCTGTAGATGAAAATGTAAGTACCCTGCCTGGGCAACGAAACTTCTATCTGAAAGCGTTGCGTCAGGAATAGAGGGTTTTAGTTCTTTTGCCAGACATACTATGCTAGCAAGAACCCATTGCCGAGTCTCCATTGAATCTGATGTGAGATTCCAATGCACAAAAAATTCACTTGTCTTCTTGGTCGTTTAGGGCTAAGAGAAACAAAGAATTCCTTCATAAACTTTCTCAAAGAAGTTTGATGAGGAGCAGTTCCATTTTGTCGGAACACGGAATCTGTGGCCACAAAAAGATCCCATTCGAAGTACATGATATCCTACTCTTGTCGTATTGCGGTATCGTATAAGATCCCGAAGATCTTAATCCTCTGTTATCTCTAATTCCCCTTGTAGAGACAGAGTATAGCCTTTTACTGCGTTCTTTGATAGCAGATATATACATAGGTGATTCTTCCCTCTGAAAGTGAAGAAAAAACCTTGCTATGTGGTTCACAGAGGTATCGGAAGAGGACAGTTTCCTCATTCCATCTAGCACGATCTGCAGCAATTCTATGTCTTAGCCAGCCATGACTATTGTCATTTACCTTGAAAAATCCTCTCATTCATGTCCACTTCTGGTCAGTCTGCACGCGGACAGACTCAGAGTGGAGAGGTTTTTCAGGTCTATTTATAATAGATTCTGATAGAATATCCAGATACCCTTGGAAAAACCTTACGAAACATACTGTGAGAAGAACGTGACTTCTGTGAATCCAACCTCTCTAAGGCCAAAATGAAGCATTCATCCTCTCTTCCTTTGATGCCCATTTATCTTAATATCTGTTAAGAATTTATAACTAGGGGAAAAAAAGACTAAAGTTTATTCCCCTTCTTTAAATTAAAGATGTCGTATATTGCTACCTCTCTTGGTTCGAGGAAAAGGAAGCAGTCTATAGGAAGCCTGTTCGTCTTCTACCTTGCGAAGAGATCTATGAAGAAGACTTTCCGCAGGATCTCACAACTCTTTTCAATAAATGTTAGACATACGTTAACAGTTATTATCTTCGATCGAGAAGGTTCTCACGGACATGCAAAATCTTGCATCGAACCTCTTAAGGATCGTTACGTTCCGTGTCTGTTCCCAAATAGGTTCTCTTTTGTTAACGCGAACAGGGGCGAAAAAAAGAGATTCTCGATGCTCTTTGCGATATGAGAGAGTCGTGGAATTGGCCTAAGTGATTAAAATAAATCATTTTATCATTCCTTGTAAACGACCCCTTTCCGATTAAATGGGTAACGAAATCAGGAACGAATCTAGCCGTTACCGAGCCTGCTGTCCGAGAGGCTACTGGACTCTTAGGTTAATAACTCGCTAAAACGAGAAAATATCTTGGATGGTGCTTCTGGCGCAATTTGCGCCAGGCTGGCGCTTCTGACGCTTTGCGCCATGCTGGCGCTTCCTTCTAGTTGGTTATGTGCCAGAACATCTGTGCCTTTATGGTACCCGACATCCTTCACATGTTAATTCCGTTCTTAGTAGGAAAAAACTTTTATATACGTAGTATAGTCCATTCAGGGAAACAACTTCTGCCACTAAGAGAATGTTTCCCATCCGACTCACCCATCTTCTCTTGAGCAATATCCGATTCTAAAAAGGTTGTGTGCGTTTCTCGAAAGGATGAGATAATTATATTATATCGTGCTCTGCCGTATTAGAATCCTTTATAATACTGTCACATTGTGGTAAACAGCATTAATCTAGGAAAACTTTGTAAGGATACTAGGAATTCTGTAGTTAGCCTCGGTATGTGCATAAGACTTGACCATACCGTAGTCTTAAAGTGAATTCTCTACTACATTCATCTTCTCACTAAGCATGTACTCTAATAAGCCATGCTTTCGTAAGCATGAGAGCATTGTATAATATAGAGTTCCGCTGCGTTAGAATCCTTTAATAATGTTACCTACAGTAAACAGCTTTGAAATGTTGTAATATCTTTCTTATTGAAAGCTTCTTAGCAAAAGGCAGACAATATTTTATTTATGTTTGCTTAACTATCCCCTCAATCCGAGGCTAAAACCGTGATTGTAGGGGAGAGACACGGTTAGTTATTCCATCCCGCAGGAGAGAGACATGTAACCGACCAATCATGACCGACACCTACATGGTACTGCGTTGGTCTAAGCGATTATGCGATAGCAGTCTCCGTTAGCCGTCTGGCCTTACTCTTCCAGAGTTGCCAGCTACTCCATTCAATAAAGGAATCTTCTAAAATTATTATCGAACTTCAGGAAGTTATTAATGCATATTTAAGCGAAACAAGACTTCGATAAATCTAGAAGCTAAGTAGGTGTTGTCTTAACAATCCCTTTAAGCGTAGTCCTTCCTAGGAAATTCCTGGAAGGATACTGGTAATTGAGTTGCTCAGCAAAGAAGTAACTACGGTATGTGCTGATTTGCCGTATCGTATTCTCATACAGCAGATACTCTTACTACCTTCTTTCCCTGCCGAGGCAGATAGAGAAAGGCAAAATTTTAACTATCTTCGTTCTTTTCGTTAATAGAACGATAGAAAGAGTATATATATCTCCTTAAGGAAGGAAGTTAATCCAGGAACTCTTTAAAACTTCGTGATTTCCTCATAAATCGCGGAAGAGACAGAATTCCTGTTCATCTGTAGGGTTTACGGAAGGAAGAAGATATTTCCTATCTGCCATCATACCCAAACGTCGATGAGATTCTTATAAGAAAACTCCCAAAGCTCTTGCCTCTTCATAACGAGGGAAGAGCATGAATGAAGGAGAGAGTCCGCATTGAGAGGAACTGCCAAACACAGGAGTCTTCTGAATAATGAAAAAATGGCTTCTCTTAGTATCAGAATCCTTCTGACAAAAGCGACAGCCGCCTGTGCGACATCTTGCACCTTTGCCAGGGGAAAGTTGCTCAAGTTAAAAACTCAAAGAGGAGCCTCGTGACTGACCTCTCTCTCATAAGAAGATTTGGAATATTCTGGCGCCTGGCTCCTTGCGCCTAGCGCCTGGATAGTTCCGCGCGCCCGGAATGTTCCGCACGCTAGAAAGGAGACTCGCTCCTGGAACGTTCCGCTTTCGTGGAAGGTCCCGTGCGCCCTGATAGTTCCGAGCGCCTACTAGACCCCTTTTAGAAAGAGCCTCTTGCCCGGAAACGTTCAATGGAAGGATCGTTCTGATTGCCACTCTACTATAAGGCTCTTTGCTCTAGCCGTCTGTTTTTCTGGCGCAATTTGCGCCAGGCTAGCACTTCGTCTCTTTGAAGGCGCCTTGCGCCAAGAAAAATTTTCTAGAACGCGGCTCGCGCTCAGTTGCTGGAACACGGGTCTCGCGTTTTTTGGTTGTAGAAAACGCGGCTCGCGCTAGACTGTTTGCTGGAACGCGGCTCGCTGCAGGCTGTTGGAACGTGGCTCACGCTAGCTTGCTGGAACACGGCTTCCTGGCTGGCTCTTGCTCAGTGTTCTCTTAGTTTCAGAGAACGTGCTAGATCATCCAAACTCCAAACATATACATTCTTCGTCTTTTCGGATGTAAGATGAAGAGACGCACTTTTTTAAGGATGCCTTTTCAATGGCTATCCTTGGCAGTCTGGGACACTCTACAGAACCTGCCGAGGGGACGCCTGACCGGTGGGGATTCTCTGACACCTCCTTGCGGCTTTCGACATTCCTTCTCCCCTGGGCTTGGGAGCTTGAAAGAGGTCTAGGCCTGAGAGCGAGACAGAGCCGATCAGACGCACCCTCCACTGCAATGGGGAACACTAGTAATCACTTCTTACCTTTTAATAGCTCGCATTTTGAGCCACAATCCTTGTCTTCAAATTGCAATTATGAATTTGAAGTTTCTGCGAAGTAAGAAGGTGATGAGGATGCAACACTACTAGTACTGTTAATACTCTAATTGCTCGTTAGTACGAGTATTCAAAAAACTTTTAAAAGAAACGTATCTAGTTATATGCTTTACTGACTCCCTAAAGTAGGAAGTCAGTTTATTTCCTCAATCAATTCTAACACTTATTACACGTATTAATGAATAAATATTAATATTTCCCTTTCTTGCAAACTATGTGAGTGTCTACCGAAAATTTCGGTAGTTACACGTCATATATTCTTCGAAATTTTCAAAGCCAAATTCATTAAAAAGTTAATAAAAGCGTATGCCGAACCAAAGACCCAGTACTTCCCTGCAAAAGACAGCCCAGAAGATCGATGGCGATGAAAAACAAAAATCAAGTCAGGAGGTAGCAACAACATATGTTGACACTACCGCGACAGAGAAAATCTGGTTCTAGAACGGGAATGGTTCCTATTCCTGCCACCCAGCGGCAGGGGGGTAGATCACCTGACCTACCTGCAGCGTGTGCCGCGAAATTAGAATTTCTGTCGGACGTCAGAGACATAAGCTAAGTATATATCTGCCGGGGAAGTTGCATGTACAAAAAGTGATTGTCAAGAAAATGATTTGAAAATACTGTAATTTGTGAATATATCTAAGTGAAAAATACCATGAATTTTCCACAAATAATGGGTATATACGGTCCATAGAAAAATCTGTGAATAGGCGAGTCTGTGAATAGTGGGATTTGACTGTATATAGAAATGTAGCCTAGGCTTAATGCCAGAATCAAAACTCAAACATTACATGGGGTAAAAGCTAAAGTCCTAATATAAGCAGTAAAAAAATGGGGTCAAACATTACATGGAGTTGAATTTTACACAACTATATACAGTAACTACTGTGTACATACCAAATTTAACCAATGGTGTCACAAAAGATGCTCAAGGTTGCACAATATAAATAAACCAAGGAATTTTTAATGATTGAAATATCTTAAAGCAAATTAAGAAAGAAAGGAGGAGGACCATGTTGCAGTGGAATGAAAATATTAATAGACCAATTGTTTCTTTGGGGGCCTCATCATCTTGAGAAGTAAATACTGAGCCAGCAGTGAATACAAAAAAAGCCTGTAATAAGTGTAAAGATTGTTACACTCCTAGTAAGTGTCTTCATTTATTTAGTAAATAAAAAGTTTATGACACAAGTAACAAATGATCATCTACAGACAATGAACATGTATGGCCAAAATACTAATCATCATTGCAGGAGTGCACTAAGAAGACAATTAACATAAGAACTCATAAAGACCTGGGTTCTATAGAGGCCAGAAAACAGACTGAAAGCATTCTCGAAGCTTGAAGTGAGCTAAAGCTTGGAATGTGACCATATCTTTTACAGCAAAATGCTCTCTATATCTATTCTACACATCTTTACAATTTATAATGATGGAAAGCAACAAAACACAATAGCATATCCAGGGCCAACTGTAAAATCAAATGTTCATAAATTATATACAATTTGTATGATATCACATTAAAAAGACATATTTATCATGTTTTTTTTTTCTGTTGAAAGAAAGGCAAACTGACTGTGTCAACTGTTCCACCGAACAACGAAATGCTTTTATATTGATATTTTACTTACTGGACTGTCCTTTACAATGCTTGTCATATCTTGCTGGATTGAAGAAGAAATGCCAAAGTCAATTAGCTTAACCGTTTGATTAACCAGTACAAAGTTGGCTGGCTTGAGGTCAGAATGAATGATACCTGTGTTGAAAAAAACTTGGGATTTGATAATACTGTATGAACATTTTTCATAGTATACAGTTTCATTTTACAGTATAATTTCTATTCAAAATATTCTAAAATACTTTTTCAAAACTACGGCTTTGCATAAAGCTAGAAAACTACGATAGGTTAAATGAATAACTGAATCCCATAGCCATTACCCTGAAAAATTATCTTCTACCTTTTCATCTCCCAGCATTTCTATATTCCATCCATACTTACACTTATATTAGCTTTTTTCTAAAGTGAAATCATATTTCAACTTACGATTAGTTAAAAATTGTTTTTAAAGATATTTGTATTTTGCCAAAGCACAGTACAGAATATAGAGCATTTTATATTAGGAGTCTTTCAAACCAGGGTAGAAACTGGTTGAAACCTTGGTAACAAGGTAACTCATCAGGTGGAGATGGGGGTGAGCGGGCTGTATCCCTCACTCACCCACCATTACATTCACTTTCCTTCGGGCACAGGAACAGGAACTGAGCAGGTGAGTGGGGTGGGAAAGTATATACAGTAATCTCTCTTGTATTTGGAGTAATAAGAGAAAAAGGCTCTACCAGATAGGATCAAAATCCAGATAAGGTCAAATAAACTATGGATGTACATCTTTACTGCAACTGAAAGAAAAATTAATGCTAAAGTTAGTGGGTGAGAGATACTCCCACTCGCTCCTCCCCATCTTCAACTGTTAATTACTTGGTTAAATATACAAAAGACAATGGTTTGTATCTCATAGAAACAAATTAAATTGACGAATTCAAGTCTTTAATCAGCTCTTACACCAGTATATTCAGAAACGGTACTGCTTTTATATGCTATCCTTATAGAGATAAATTTATAAACAAATGATTCTTACTACAACAAATAATTTTTATAGGATTGCTAATCTCAAGAGTTCTATTAACCCTTTAACGCTGACTGGACGTATTAAACGTAGACGAAAATTGTCTGTCGGGTGCTGAACCGATGTACGAAACGTCGACGAAAAAAAAGTTTTTTTTAAATTCACGGAAAAAAAATTATAGGCTTACTAGGCGAAAACTTTTGAATCACGCTCCTTGGGGGATGCTGGGAGTTCACGGATCAAGCTGTTATTTTGTTTACAATCATTACCAAGGTGTGCAAGCGCGAATTTCTTTCTTCTTGCACTAAAAAGCATCAGCGACACATCTCAGAAATTATTTCGTCACTGACATAATTTTTGCACCATTTTATATTAGCCGTTACATAGTTTTATATATGAAAATGTGTGCAATTTCATGTAGAATACAACAATAAAATAACTCATGGTTGTAGCTTTTATCAGTTTTGAAATATTTTCATATAAATAACGGTAAGTGCCAAAATTTAAACCTTTAGTAAATTTTGACTCTACCGAAATGGTCGAAAAACGCAATTGTAAGCTAAAACTCTTATATTTTAGTAATATTCAATCATTTACCTTCAATTTACGTCTCTAGCACAATATTTCGAATTACGGTGAATTTATGAAAAAACTTTTTCCTTACATCCGTGCGGTAACTCTTTCGAAAAAATCATACGTGCGATTGTCATAATGTTTGCACAGCTTTAAATTAGCTGTTACATAAAGTTTTATATATGGAAATGTGCGCAATTTCATGCGCAATACAACTAAAAACAACCCATGGTTGTAGCTTTTATCAGTTTTGAAAAATTTTCATATAAATAACGATAAGTGCCAAAATTTCAACCTTCAGTCAATTTTGACTTGACCGAAATGGTCGAAAACCGCAATTGTAAGCTAAAACTCTTACATTCTAGTAATACTCAATCATTTACCTTCATTTTGCAACAAATTGGAAGTCTCTAGCACAATATTTTGATTTATGGTGAATTTTAGAAAAAAACTTTTTCCTACGTCCACGGTAACTGCCGAAAAAATCACAAATTTTTCCGTCCAATTGTCGTAATGCTTGCACAGCTTTATATTAGCCGTTACATAAAAATTTTATATAGGGAAATGTGCACAATTTCATGTAAAATACAACAATAAACAACCCATGGTTGTAGCTTTTATCAGTTTTGAAATATTTTCATATAAATAACGATAAGTGCCAAAATATCAACCTTCGGTCAACTTTGACTCGACCGAAATAGTCGAAAAATGCAATTGTAAGCTAAAACTCATACATTCTAGTAATATTCAATCGTTTACCTTCATTTTGCAACAATTTAGAAGTCTCTAGCACAATATTTTGATTTATGGTGAATTTATGAAAAAAAAAAAAAAAAAAAAAAAAAATCCTTAACGTTCCAATCGCAGGTAACTCTTCCGAAATCATAAATGTTTTCGTCCGATTGTCGTAATGTTTGCACCATTTTAAATTAGCTGTTACATAAAGTTTTATATATGAAAATGTGCGCAATTTCATGTAGAATACAACAATAAACAATCCATGGTTGTAGCGTTTATCAGTCTTGAAAAATTTTCATATAAATAACGATGTGCCAAAATTTCAACCTTCGGTCAACTTTGACTCTACCTAGATGGTAAAAAAATACAATTGTAAGCTAAAACTATTACATTCTAGTAATATTCAATCATTTACCTTTATTTTGCAACAAATTGGAAGTCTCTAGCACAATATTTCGATTTATGGTGAATTTATGGAAAAAAAAAAGTTTTTCCTTATGTCCGCGCGGTAACTCTTCCAAAAAAATCTGTAATTTTTTCGTCCGATTGTCGTAATGTTTGCACCATTTTAAATTAGCGGTTACATAAAGTTTAATATATGAAAATGTGCGCAATTTCATGTAGAATACAACAAAAGACAACCCATGGTTGTAGCTTTTATCAGTTTTGAAATATTTTCATATAAATAACGATAAATAGAAAAATTCAACCTTTGGTCAACTTTAACTCGAACGAAATGGTTGAAAACTGCAATTGTAAGCTACAACACTTAGTCTAGTAATATTCAATCAATTACCTTCATTTTGCAACAAACGGGAAGTCTCTAGCACAATAATTCGATTTATGGTGAATTTTTAAAAACAGCTTTTTTTTTATGTCCACACGTTACGAATTCATGCATCATATTGTGATAATATTTTCTCTGTGTTGTTTGATTGTTTTACAATTTGTTATATACCAAATTCATCACAATTTAGTGTACAATACAAAGAAAAAATAATTAACTCATTAGCTTTAACCATTTTGCTCACAGTGTGATTTGTATACAATTATAATGAAATTTTTTTTCACGCTGTCATATATTCTAATATTTATATATGATAATGATATTTTTTTCATTTCTGATGGTTGCATACTAAACTTCAGGCAATGACAAAAAAAGGAGCCAAAAATGAACTCTTAATCTTGAAAATTAAGCGTGCTGTGATATTTTGAAAAAAACTATTTTTCCGCTTCGGGGCTCACTCGCGAACGCCGCTGGCATACGGGAGACACTTTCGGAAATACCCGCTCGGCGTTTAAGGGTTGATTACCACATTCTTTTTCATGTTCCAAACATCAAATGCAGTTTTTCTTTTTCTTGATACAATCTGCAATAGCCAAATTCATGATTTTTCTAACAGGATCACACTGACAAGGATGATGCAGAAGGCACTTAATTATAATCAAATGTACTAATTGCTCAAACACCTAAATATATTTTTAAAAAGCCTATTGATCCCATTCAGTATAATGACAGAGCTCCAGTAAATTATTACTAAGGTTTCTAAACCACATAACCTCTTTTAGGAGAAACATTCAGACAATACTTGTCATTATCTTTCCTTTAAATAGCACTGAAAATTTGAATAGTACTCTATCTAAATACCCCAGAATGAAAACACGCACCAAAGGACTTAAAAGAAATCAATGATCCTATTATATTAAGGATATGACTGACCTTCATTGTGTATTGCTTGAACAGCTAACAACATGCCCTGCCAATAGTGCTTGACAGTAAACGGGGATATACGTGCTCTCTGACTGCCGCGTACCTCACTCAAAACAGATGCCATATCTTGGTTTCCTTTCTCCATCAAAAGCTTTAAGTGAGTTGCTGTAACTTCACTGAAAGCACAGAAAAACTTATTGTTTAATCCAAAGACAAACAAAAAAGCAAAATGCAAAATTGCAAAAAATTCTTGAATTTCAAATTACATTAATAGTTTTATACATTCAACTTACCTGTCAGATATATACTTAGCTATCTGACTCCGTCGTCCGACAGAAATTCGAATTTCGCGCGCACGCTAACGGTAGGTCAGGTGATCTACTTACCTGCCGCTGGGTGGCAGGACTAGGAACCATTCCCATGTTCTATCATATTTTTTCTGTCGGCCATACTGGCAACATCGTTGTGGGTATCTCCGGCTGGATTCGTATTTTGCATCGCAATTGATCTTCGTTTGGACTTCTCGGTGACGTATTTGCATTGATTGTACTGGCATACGCGATTGTGGACCGTTTTTGGAATTTGATTTGGATTGTTCAACATGATGTCTGATTCTGGAAGTGTGGTGAGAATGTGTGTGAATGTGGGTTGTAAAGTTAGGATGCCGAAGGCATCGCTTGATCCTCATACTATTTGCAAGAAATGCAGGATGTATGAATGTTCTTTTGATAATACTTGTAATGAATGCAAGGATTTGAGTGCGGAAGAATGGAAATCTCTAACTTTTTACTTGAAGAAGTTGGAAAGAGACAGGGTGAGGAGGTCTTCTTCCAAACCTTTGTCTAGTTCTGTATCTAGCGGGGTTATCAGTAATATTATACCCTCTTCTCCTTTTACTGCCCCATCTAATGTACCTGCTCCTTTATTAGAACCCACAGATTCGGCATCTGAGATTGCGAATCTTAAAGCCGCCCTTCGGAAAATGGAAACCAAAATGGCGGCCATTGAAGGTAAGCAGTGTGATTATAGTGCTGTGGATAGTGATTTAAGTGTCCCCAGTGCTGTGGAGGGGGCGTTTGATTGTCTCCACAACGCTCCCAGGCCTAGACCTCTTTCAAGCTCCCAAGCCCAGAGGAGAAGGAATGTTGAAAGCCGTAAGGAGGTTGTGGAGGATCCCCAACAGTGAGACGTCCCTTCGGCATTTTCTGTATCGCCACAGAATGCCAGAGAATGCTACAGAAAAAGCGTTCTGCATGAGTGTTTCTCCTCCTCGGAGAATTCTTCACCTAAAAGAGGTTGGAGATCGGCGGATCTTTCTCGCCCCCTGAAAAGACGTTTGGATGAACCCAGGAGTACTTCGAGTCTTGAGCGTTTTCAAGAGGAGGACCATTCAGTAATTAAACAACCTAGGGTAGACGATAATGAAGAAACTAACAGAATCCTTCGCACTATGCAGGATTCCATCACTTCTCTGGTGGGAGTTCTGTCAAGAGACCCTCCCAGAAGGAAAGACGATTTCCAGCCTATTAAGAAATCTAGGCTGTCGAGGGTTCAGACTCGCCATATAAATTTGTCATCCTCGGATTTGGAATCAGATTCATCAGCCTTGCATAGGCCGAGCAAGATCCGTTCTCCTGTCAAACGCAAGGCGCCAGACAGGAAAATATCTCCTGTTCATCATGAAGCGCCAGACAGGCACGAGACGCCAATGAAACGCGTAGAGCCTTCCAGGCGCGAGACGCCAGACAAGAGCGTCGAGTTTTCTAGACGCGAAGCGTGAAGCGCCAGCCAGACGCGAAGCGCTTTCCAGACGCGAGTCGCCAGTCAGGCGCGTCGAGCATTCCAAGTGCGAGACGTCAACCAGGCGCGTGACGCCAGTTTGGATCGAGGCGCCAAGAAGACGCGAGTTTCTAGACAGGTGCGTGACGCCAACCAGAAGCAGGACGCCTCCCAGGAGCGAGGCGCCAGGCAAGCGCCAGGACGCTACGAGGCGCGAGACGTCAACCAGAAGCGTGACGCCTCTCAGGAGAGAGGCGCCAGGCAAGCGCGAGGACGCTCCAAAGCGCGTGACGCCAGCCAGAAGCATGACGCCTCCCAGGAGCGAGGCGCCAGGCAAGCGCCAGGACGCTACGAGGCGTGAGACGTCAACCAGAAGCGTGACGCCTCTCAGGAGAGAGGCGCCAGGCAAGCGCGAGGACGCTGCAAGGCGCGTGACGTCAACCAGAAGCGTGACGCCTCCCAGGAGAGAGGCGCCAGGTAAGCGCGAGGACGCTGCAAGGCGCAAGACGCCAGCCAGAAGCGTGACGCCTCCCAGACGCGAGGTTTCTACTAGTTGTGGGGACGTTATTGTTCGTAGTCCTTCTCCTACTAGAAACAGTTCTCCTAGAGCGACTTCTCTTGATAGAGAATCGATCAGGAAAGAGCGATCTCCTTCTAACCTTGACCTTGAAGAGGTTTCTGAAGAAGTAGTTTCGACCAACGAGGGACTTTCCAATTATAAAGTTTTAGCCTCATTACTTCTTGAGGAGTTTGGGGATTCTCTTAGTCCTGCGGCTCCTCCTTCTCCGAGATCGCTATTTTCGAGCACAAAAACCCCGAAATCCTCGGCTTTCTTAAAGATGAAGCCTGCGATCTCAATGAGAAAAGCCCTCCAGTCTTTGGATTCTTGGCTTTTATCTAAGAAGGAAACACTGAGAACTGTTTATTGCTCTCCTCCCTCCAAGCTGACAGGGAAGAGAGGCATTTGGTATAAGACGGAAGAGGCTATGGGCTTGATGCTCCCCTCGTCTGCAGATTCAGATTTCTCGAGTCTTGTAGAGTCTGTGAGAAGACAGTCTCTCAATTCAGCAAAGGCGTCCTGGAGTATGTCGGAATTAGATCAGCACCTTAAGGGAATTTTTCACGTCTTAGAGGTGTTTAACTTCTTGGATTGGTCTCTTGGGGTGCTGGCTAAGAAGACGAGTGAGCCAGATTTTCTTGATCCAGAAACTTTGCACAGTGTCCTATCTTGCATGGATAAGGCTGTGCAAGATGGTTCTGGTGAGTTGGCGGCACTGTTTGGATCTGGAGTTTTAAAGAAAAGATCTCTTTACAGTTCCTTTCTGACGAAAGGAGTTTCTCCTTCTCAGAGGTCCGCTCTATTTTTCGCACCTCTGTCAGAACATCTGTTTCCTTCATCGTTAGTGAAGGATGTTTCGAGATCCCTGTCAGAAAAGGCTACGCAGGACCTTCTAGTGCAATCTACAAAGAAGATTAGACCTGCAGTTCTGACTCAGAAGAAGGTGGCTCGTACTCCAGTGGTGCCCTTTCGTGGAGCCCCCTCGACTCGATCAACTTCGAAGAGAAAGCCCTTCGACAAGCGAGGGAGGTCTTCCTTCCGCTCTTTTAAAAAGAGCAAGTAGCAGCCATGTCCTCCAAGCACAGGTAGGGGCCAGACTTCAATACTTTGTGGAGGCCTGGTCCGTAAGAGAAGCAGATCCCTGGACTCTGTCTGTCCTACAGAAGGGTTACATCATTCCCTTCGTAGACAGACCTCCTTTATCAACATCTCCGAAGGATTTGTCGACGAGTTACAAGGACCCTGGACTGAGAGACTCTCCTTCAGACGGTGGTGTTGATGAGGGACAAGAATGCAATGGAGCTAGTGCAGGATCCATTCTCCCCGGGGTTTTACAACCGCCTTTTCTTGGTTCCAAGGGCTTCGGGGGGATGGAGACCCGTTCTAGATGTAAGCATCCTGAACCGGTACGTGGAGAAAAAGAAGTTCTCCATGGAGACTTCAGCTTCGGTTCTGTCATCCCTATGTCAGGGAGATTGGATGGTATCCCTGGACCTTCAGGATGCTTACTTTCATGTTCCGATTCACCCATCGTCAAGAAAATACCTAAGATTTGTTGTACAAGGACAAATCTTCCAGTTCAGGGCCTTGTGCTTCGGCCTATCAACCGCTCCTCAGGTATTTACGTATCTGATGAGGAACGTGGCCAAATGGCTTAATTTAGAAGGGATAAACATCTCAATGTATCTCGACGATTGGCTAATCCGGGCCAAGTCGGAGAAACTATGTTTGGAGGACCTACAGACTACTTTGAACCTAACAAGGACGTTAGGATTACTCGTGAACCTCGAGAAATCTCAGATGATCCCCAGTCAGAACTTAGTCTATTTGGGGATTCGGATGGATTCTCGGGCTTTTCCATCCCAGGAAAGGATTGCTCGGGGATTACAGAAAATCTCGAGCTTCCTAGAGAAAGAACGGAGTTCGGTGAGGGAGTGGTTAAGTCTTCTGGGAACCCTTTCCTCACTAGAACAGTTCATTTCGCTAGGAAGACTCCACCTACGCCCTCTTCAATTCTTCCTAAGAAGAATTTGGAGTTGGAAGAACGGGCAACTTTCAGACACTTTCAGTATTCCTCTGGAAGTAAAGAATCATCTGAAGTGGTGGATTTTTCCCTTGGAAAAGAACGAGGGCTTGGTCTAGAGGTTCGGACCCAAACCTAATCTTGTCTCAGAACGCTTCAGAGAAGGATGGGGAGCAACTCTAGGGACAAAAGAAGTATCAGGCCAATGGAGGAAGGATCAGCAAGACTGGCATATAAACTCCAAAGAACTTTATGCCGTTCTTCTAGCCCTAAAAGCCTTCGAGACAGAAGTTTTAGGTCAAGTGGTACAGGTCAACTCGGACAACACCACAGCGTTGGCCTATATCAAGAAACAAGGGGGAACTCACTCTTTTTCTCTGTTCCAGATAACAAAAGAGCTGTTGTATTGGACAAAAGAAAAGAAGGTGACTCTCCTCACAAGATTCGTGAAAGGAGAGAAGAACATCAGAGCAGACAGACTAAGCAGGTTAAACCAAGTTCTCCCCACAGAATGGACCCTTCACATTCAGGTGTGTCAAGCTCTGTGGTCCCTGTGGGGCAGTCCGCATATAGACCTATTTGCCACCTACCTATCCAGAAGGATAGAGAACTTTTGCTCCTTAGTGGAAGACCCGAGAGCGATAGCGGTGGATGCCATGCTGCTGGACTGGTCAGGCCTAGATGCCTACGCCTTTCCCCCCTTCAAAATGTTAGGAGTGGTTTTAAGAAAATTTGCGGCGTCAAGAGGGACGAGACTAACACTCATCGCTCCCTTTTGGCCGTCTCAAGATTGGTTAACAGAGGTACAGGAATGGACGGTGGACTACCCAAGATCTCTTCCACACAGGAGAGATCTTCTCAAACAACCCCATTTCGAGAGGTACCATCAAAACCTCCCCGCTCTCGCTCTGACTGCCTTTCGACTATCGAAAGACTTGTCAGATCGAGAGGCTTTTCAAGCAAAGCTTCAAAAGCAATTGCTAGGGCCCGGAGATCTTCAACTATTCGGGTCTACCAATCAAAATGGGATGTTTTTAGAAGATGGTGTAAGAAGAATAAACTGTCCTCCTCCGATACCTCTGTGACCAACATTGCTGATTTCTTGATTTTCCTTAGGGAAGAATCGAAATTATCAGTTTCTACCATTAAAGGTTATCGGAGTATGCTTTCTGCCGTGTTTCGAAACAGAGGTTTGAAAACAGCAGAAGATAAAGATCTCCACGACCTTATTAGATCTTTTGAAACCTCAAAAACCTTTTCTCCTCGTACTCCGAACTGGAACTTAAGATGTGATTTTGAAATTTCTATCATCAAGTAGATTTGAACCTCCTCTCAACGCGTCGTTTAGAGATCTAACGAGAAAATGTATTTTCTTGTTGTCGTTAGCGACTGCGAAGAGAATTAGTGAAATATACGCTCTAGATTCTCGAGTAGGATTTAAGAGTGATGCGGCAATTTGTTCTTTCCAGACTCTGTTTCTGGCCAAGAACGAGAACTTTTCAAAACACTGGCCAAAGAGTTTTGAAGTTAAAGGACTTTCAAATCTAGTAGGAGAGGAATTAGAAAGATCTTTATGTCCAGTTAGAGCTCTGAAGTTCTATTTAAAGAAGAAGAATGAACTCAACGGATGTAAACAAAGCCTGTGGTGCGCAGTTCGGGATCCTAATAGACCCATGTCAAAAAATGCATTAGCATTTTTTGTTAGGAGCATTATTACGGATGCTCATAATAACTGCACTGAAGACTCTTTCAGGACTCTCCGAGTGAAGGCTCATGAGGTTAGAGCGGTGGCCACTTCATTAGCTTTTCAGAAGAACATGTCTTTAAAAGACATTGTGGATGCGACTTACTGGAGGTGTAATTCAGTGTTCACATCACACTACCTTAAGGACGTTAAAGTAACATATGAAAAGTGTTTCTCTCTGGGTCCTTTTGTATCAGCCGATACAGTGCTGGGGCTGGGAACACATAACGATCCTTAGAAAAATTTGTATTTGTTCTAATTTTTGATAGTACATAGATCTACCTTGTGAGACGAGTTGTTGGTTTTTCTGCTGATTAGTATGCTTGGTGGCGCACGGGCGTCCTGGCTTGGATCAGTGGGGAATCAAGAGACGTCTTACTGGCTAGATTGTACAAAATATTTTTTTTTTAAATTTATTTTCATTTTTGTACTTTAGTGTACGAATGTTTGTGATTCGAGTTTGTGGTTGTTAGCAAGGAGTTAGGGGATAACTTCTTGCAATCTTAGTACTAACATGGATAGGTTGAGGTGATCGGGATCGATGTTGTGCTCCTTGTATAGGTCTTGTCAAGTAAGTGGATAAGCACCCATTGACATAGTCCTTCCAGGATCTGCCAAGTAAGCGGGTAAGACCCCTTTGGCAGAACCACAAGAACTCTTAGCCATAGATCAATATCTCGCTGAGGCTCTTGAGACTGACTAGACTCCTGGATTGTATTCATGAAGTCTTCAGTCTAAACAGGTAGGAACCAAGGTTTTATTTATTTATTACCTACAACGATAGTAGTGATTCCTGTTTGATTCTATATTTAGCTGTCTCTGTCCCACCTCCAATGGTGTGAATCAGCTAAGTATATATCTGACAGGTAAGTTGAATGTATAAAAATGATATTGTTCTGATACAATAAAGTTTTATACATACTTACCTGGCAGATATATACAATTTATACCCACCCTACCTCCCCTCAGGAGACAGGCGGTATAGAAAAAATATGATAGAACATGGGAATGGTTCCTAGTCCTGCCACCCAGCAGCAGGTAAGTAGATCACCTGACCTACCGGTAGCGTGTGCGCGAAATTCGAATTTCTGTCGGACGACGGAGTCAAATAGTAAGTATATATCTGCCAGGTAAGTATGTATAAAACTTTATTGTATCATAACAATATCATTTTTATTGAAAATAATGGCTATTTCAGCCACATTTATTTTGTATAGAAGTTTCTCTATTCTTTTCATTACTGACTTCTCTTCTGAATCAAGTTGACTATTGAAATGTCAAATGGTTCTTGATAGCACCCTCGCAAAGAGGATTTCATGTCACGTACAAGAGGGAGCTATAAAGAACAATGCCCTCACCTGTAACAATTACACTTCATCCCGTGACCATCATCAACACACCATCACTGGCAATGCCCCAGACCCAAGAAGACTACGCTTGCTGGAAACCATTCTCATCCTAGACAAGAAGCCCTCTTTGAATACTACTCAAGAGGCCTTCCTAGCAGCATAGCATACGGAGAAGTCTACAGCAAGACGACATGGCAATGCTAAATAATACCACACCAGATATGACCACCGAACAAGACACCCCAGACAAAGAAAAACCAGACTACATCAAGCATAATGTCACACAACAGCAACTACTAGCCAATGACAATTTGGCAAGTAGTGACATTATGCAACTGCCACCACCAACCAGAATCCTGCATGGAAAGGCTTCCTTCCCTTACGACGGTCTGAGTGACTTCTGCAGCATCTGTGCATAAGACTCACCTCTGATCTTGAGGCATCCACCAACAAGGGATCAGCAGCTGAGCCAGTTAGCCAATCAGAATTTGTCACTAGGGACTCCATGCTGTGCTACAGCCTATATATACTGTAGGACTCCCACACAAACTTCAGTCCCACAACACCTGCCCCACCTTCTGGGCTTAAGGACGAAACATTGAAGAAGAAGAAGAAAGAGAAGAAGGAGAGAGAGAGAGAGAGAGAGAGAGAGAGAGAGAGAGAAGAAGAGAGAGAGACGAGAGAGAGAGAGAGAGACAGCCCAGAGAGAGAGAGAGAGAGAGAGAGAGCCCCTGAGCAAGAGGAATCCAGAATGAGTCATTTAGTATCTTTTGTCAATTAGGCTTAAGATCGAATTTGTACTGCATTTTGTATAATATATTTAATTTGACAAATACCACATTTTTTTACATGAATCCCCCATTTGGCGTTTTAATAGCCAACTTGAGTACAGAAGAGAAGTCAGTAATAAGATGAATAGAGAAACTTCTATACAAAATAAATGTGGCTGATATAGCCATTATTTTCAATAAAACCAGTATTGATGAAGGTCTTCTTCCAGCATAAATATTAATAGTTATAACAGGTGAATATATATGTAGACTAATACTTACAAATCATATAATTTAATGACTCTGTCAGACCACTGGAGGCGCTTTAAAATTGCTATTTCATTCTCATAACATTTCAGTGTTGGTTCATCCAGTCCTTCTAATTCCACAACCTTAATAGCCTTAGTTTCACGGGTTTCTAAATCAAGAACCTATGGAAAACAAAAGAATCAGGGCAAAACAATGTATAATATCTACCTGGTTAAAAAGTTTGTATATATTATTTACACATGCATTCATATGGAAGAAACCAAAGGCTACCAATGGCCTGTTGTACACAAAAGAATAAAGCAATACAACTAAGTTGCAAAATCAGTAAGTCTTTCTTTATGAATTAAAATGACTTAAGTCCATGCTTTCTAGGGATACCCTTAAAGAATAGAATGCCCCTAAGTGAAAACAAAAAACATCCCAAGGTAGATAAGAATATTATATAGGCAGCTATATAAATAAATGAACCAAAAAGCATGCACAAAAATATAGACACACAAGGCATTTCAAGGCAGCATTACAGCCTATCTTATACTTAAGTGCATCAACCTCCATAATATTTTTCAGTGGAAAGAATGATAGATTTTTGATGTAGGTCAAAGCGAAAGTATTTAAACAACAGACTAAGGATGCTGACACATCAGCAAGTTTTACAATCTCTTTTCCTTCAAAGTGTTTGGTTCTGTCCCAGTAACAGAAATCTATCTAACGTCCATCTCAAAAGGGAAGCCTATTATTATTATTATTATTATTATTGTAATATTGTTGCTTTGTTCCATTTAATGGGTTATTATTTATAGTGTGCCTTGTGTGACACACAGTTTTAAAGGTTCCTTTCTGTCTCACATCTTTTACCTAGGTTGCTCCAATGACAACCATTTCTGCACAAATGGTTCAAATGATAAAGCATCATGGTCCATAGTGGGTACTACTCTATTTTTTAATATATAGTATACAATACCACAAAATGCTAAAATATATTGTCAGTGTGACAGTGTCTGAATTACAAGTTCTGTTAGTCAGAAATTCAAAATGTGTCTCTAAAGTTTTCACTGACAATGTTTTGACAGTCCCTAAGGCTTTCACTAAGTGACACTGTTTTGACAAACTCAAAATAAGCCACTACTTGGTTTTGCTGCATTTCTTTAGTTCCACAGGCTAGTAGCCTTTGAAAACACTTGCCATCCCTGTACCCCCATAGATGTATGTAATTGTATTGACACACAAAGGTTTAATCATGCTCCAACTGATATCTCCATCTCAACAATTCTGTTGCTGTGCCTTTGGTACAACAAACCTATTCATGTTTAAGAATAAATAAAAGAATTGTAATGGAAATCCTGTGGAAATAATCACCTTCAAGTCATCAATGAAACTAAAAAATATGAAAATGTAATGGCAAATAATCTTACCTCGTAAACTTTACTGGAACCTCCTCTACCCAGAAGTTTTAATTTCAAAAACTCGCGCCCATTAACTTCCAGATGGTCAAACTTTGGATTTGATGCAGGGGATCTGAGTGGTAGAGCATTTCTGGGTGGTTTCAAGTTTAAGGATTTACCACCCAAACTATGACCAGTACTTTGAGTTGAGTTATTATTGAAGTTGCCTGAACTGTAACCACAATCTGTAGCTTGACGTGAAGATGCACTATTTTCCTGTGCTATATCTGAATTTTGAACATGTGATCCACCAAGATACTGACCTTTTGATGATTCTCCAATATTCAGACTTGTCAATTTAGTACCTGAAGTACTTGAAGACCTTTTTGTATGATGTTCACCTATAGGTGTATTTGAAGAGGCTTTCATAATCTGCTGGCCAGCACTTACTATTCTTTTTACATCACTTTCAGCAGTTTGTTGTGAGTTGGAAAAAACACCAGATAAATTATTTTGCATTGTGAGAGGTGAAGAACGAATATTGGCTATCTTGGGAGGACGGATTTCATTACCAGCATCTACACTAGAAATGGAAAGTTCCCTCTTCATTAGACAATTAATATGTTGTTGGTCAGTCTTTGTGTTACATTTCTTGATTTCAATTTTATTCACTGAGGACTCTTCTTTCCAAGGAGGTTTGCTTGTTAGCTTCAATGTGTTCTTCTTATCATTCTCACTAACAGGACTGAGAGAGATGACATTTGTTTTTTTGTTCTCCTTATCTTCTTGTCCACTCCGAACCTGTTTTAGACTTTCAGAGGAAGAGCTGATAGATGAATATTTTTCCAATCCATTGCCCACTGTTGTATTTGTTGACACTTTAATCAAATATCTACTTTTCAAGTCAGGTGTTGACACAGAGCGTTGCATATTTGAACCATATCTATCACCTTGCTTTTTTGCAGACCAATTAGCATTATTTTTGGGGCAATTTTCTGGATGTAATCCTTCAGAGTTATTTGAAATACCTGCATCATTCACAGTCTTCAAACTCTCTTTCTCCAATACTTTGCTGGCTGATGTGTAAGTCCTGAGGTCAGTAGTTTTTGACTGGAAAGAGAGAATAAAGTTTTAAAACAAACTGGTAAGCCTAGGAATTATAGCTTATGAGGATAACCTTAATCTTAAAAACCAATAGTCTACTCCTCTATGTCACTACAAAAACATGTACTTTCCAGTTCAAAACCAGCAATAACCTTATGGTCGCAACACAATCTTGAGCCAAGACATTAGCAGATTCAGTATGAAGAGTTATAGAAATGCTAAATGAACAATATACATCTCTATTCATAAGTACAGGTATCTATCATTACATGTACTGATTTATAAACTTTATACAAGGCAACTAAAAGTATGTTTAGTAATGTAAGAATAATAAACCAATTATGAGAGAGGGAGTTAAGGAATGTTAAAAATGATGATACTGACCAATATTAGTATACTGCCATATTCAGTTGTCTCTTGATATTTAATTATTTTACCATCTAATGCATTCCATAGATATCTAAACCAGGGCATTTTCATGTAGTATTCCTCAGCATGAGCTGGAAATGGCCATTGAAACTTGGTAACATGGAAATGACAGGTTTCAGCTTCTACCTCTAAATCATGAACGAATGATTTAGAGAATGAACATCACATCCCACTCTGGAGGCCTGAGCCTGAAGGGTGGGCAAGACTTTTCAGAGCTCCCAACAGGCATGGACAGGTCTACCATGGAACAGAATAGAATAAGAGAATTTAGGCTAGAGGCCGAGCACTGGGACCTAAGCAGTCATTCAGTGCTGAAATGGAAATTGACAGTAAAAAGGTTTGAAAGATGTAAGAAAAGAAAATTCTCGCAGTTGCACCATGAAGCAATTGTTAGGAGAGGTAGAGAGTACGATGGAAGAAACATAATACAAATGTAGTTTCAGTTAATGGAATGAAAAGGGTTGCAGCTAGGGCCCAAAGGGACACTGCAAAGAACCTTAAGTAATACCTATGGTGTCCCTCATGAGGTTCACTGATTACTAAACCCCTACAGGGGTTCTACCATAGAAATAGAGGTTCATGCCCTTCAAACAGATAATTTTATCAGGAAATGATGGGTATGACTTTGCCACAAACTGATCATAATAATAAGATGAAACCCAACCCTTTGAATGCTGAACTTGGTTTGATAAGCCATATAGCTCACCATATGCTTCTAAGCTATAGCTAGAGGGAAAAAAAAGTTCTCCATGAAGTATCTATCTGAAGACTCCCAGAGTGAAATTATTTAGTGCCGCCTGAGTTAGACTAAGCAAAATTAAGACTGAACATCCTAACCCTACGTAAAGCCAAAATACATAGTGGGGATCCGCAGTAAAAGATGGAAAAACACAATCATACCCTATATTGCTCTATGCATCTGGGCACTTCATAAGACACGTTTTATTTGAACAAAGTCCATACCAAAAGCAAAGCATAATCACAAGCATGCCAAGTCAAAAAAGAAAAAAACTCAAGAAAAACAGTATCAACTTAAGTAGCTAAGTACTGTCATGGGAACAAATTAATTTCATAAGTACATATTTCAAAACTCAACTGTATTATGCAATAATCAATCTAGATTCTAGAACCTTATAGTATGTAATTAACTTTATACCTATTCTTTTAAATTACAGTAATTATTATGACATAATGCTTACCAAATTACCTTTAAACTACTTCTGAACTACGACTATACCGTGTCCCCAACTTTTAAGCAGGGATAAGTTCCAGAACCTACCACTAAAAATGATATTGTTAAGATACAATAAAGTTTGTTCATACTTACCTGGCAGATATATATATTTTTAGTACCCACCCACCTCCCCTCAGGAGACAGTGGAGATAGAAATCTGATAGAAAATGGGAATGGTTCCTGACACCCGCCTCCCAGCGGCAGGAATGGGTACTAACCACCCTACTCCCACTACGTGTGTCGTAAGTTTTTAGAAATTCTGTCGGACTTCAGAGAATACAGCTATATATATATCTGCCAGGTAAGTATGAACAAACTTTATTGTATCTTAACAATATCATTTTGTTCATGAAACTTACCTGTCAGATATATATATAGCTGAATCCCACCTTTGGCGATGGGAGAGACAGAAAAAGGATTTTAGGAAACATATAAATGTAGATGATTGACATCTTGGTTCCTTACCTGTTAGCATAGCTGACTTCGTGATTACTGCCACCCAAGCCTGCATCTGCTTCACTAGAGTTACCAACAAGGTAGAGACCTGTGTAGTTGGTGCGCTCTAGATGATCTGTCAACGGGGACGAGACCACAATGTGACTAGACCATGACCATACTTCTGAGGACAACGAGGCAAAAACCACCACCTAAGTAGCCTAACCAAATACTCCCATATACAAAAGGCTAAAAGAAGGGACGACCGTATTCGGCGGCCGACCCTACAACCATAAACATTACAATAATTAAAAAAAACTCACCTACCCTTTTCTATGGGAAAGGATGAGTGCTACCTCCTGCCCCCAAGATAGTGTCTGCGGCGACGTATGGTCCAAGAGAGTAACAGTTTTCATATGTCGTTCTGACCTCCCGTAAATAGTGCGAGGCGAACACCGAGTTACTTCTCCAAAAAGTGGCACTTAAAATATCTTTGAGAGCCATATTTTTCTGAAAGGCTATAGAAGTCGAAATAGCCCTTACTTCGTGAGCGTTAACTTTTAAGTTTAAAGTCACTGTCTTTACACCATAAGTTCTCCGTAGAACCTCTACACTCCTTTGTCCTACGAAGATATTCTCTAAGAGCCCTGACCGGACACAGGACTCTTTCTGGCTCTTGACCAATGATTTCTGCCATACCCTTGATTTCGAACGTTTTAGGCCAAGGATTGGAAGGGTTTTCATTCTTAGCCAGGAATGACATACCCAAAGAGCAGACCGCATTATGCCCTTTGAAGCCGACGTGTTTACTAATAGCCTGTATCTCGCTAACTCTCTTTGCCGTCGCCAGAGCAGTTAGGAATACAGTCTTCTTCGTCAAATCTCGCAAAGAGGCAGAGTAAAGGGGTTCAAAGCGGCTTGACATTAAAAACTTGAGAACCACGTCCAGATTCCACGAAGGTAACTTCGGTAGCGGTACCTTGGTGGTCTCAAAAGATCTCAGTAGATCATGTAGATCCTTGTTATTAGCAAGGTCAAGACCTCTATGTCGAAAAACTACAGATAAGACACTTCTGTAGCCTTTAATGGTTGACACTGCAAGCTTCAAATCTCGTCTGAAGTCGGCGATCTGGCTCACAGAGGTCGTGGTGGAGGAAACTCCTTTCTTTCTACACCAGCTCCTAAAAGCTGCCCACTTCGATTGGTAAACCGCAATTGAAGAAGGTCTCCTCGCGGTGGCGATAGCTTTAGCCACAGGTTTCGAAAAACCTCTCGCTCTGGCCAACTTCTGGATAGTCTGAACGCAGTCAGACTCAGAGCGGAGAGGTTTTTGTGGTACCTCTCGAAGTGGGGCTGTTTGAGTAGATCTCTCCTTAACGGAAGAGATCTCGGAAAATCCACCAGGTAGGACATTACCTCTGTGAACCAGATCGCTGCGGGCCAAAAGGGGGCGATTAACGTCAACCTCGTCCCCTCCGAAGCTGTGAACTTTCTCATCACTTCTCCCAGAATCTTGAAGGGGGGAAATGCGTAGAGATCTAGGCCCGTCCAATCCCATAACAGGGCGTCCACTGCTACTGCCCCCGGATCGAGAACCGGGGAGCAGTAAAGAGGAAGTCTCGCCGTCCTTGCGGTTGCAAAAACGTCCACCAAAGGGCGTCCCCAAAGACCCCACAGTTCCTGGCATACGTCCTGATTGAGGGTCCACTCTGTCGGCAGCAACTGTCCTTGTCGACTGAGGAGATCCGCACGGACGTTCTCGACTCCGGCAATGAACCTTGTCAAGATCGTGATCTCTCTTGCCTTCGCCCAAAGCAGAATTTCTTTCGCTAGAGCGAACAGGGAGCGAGAGTGAGTTCCTCCTTGTTTCTTCAAGTATGCCAGGGCTGTGGTATTGTCCGAGTTGACTTGGACTACTCGACGGGAGACTTTGTCCTGAAAGAACTGGAGCGCTAACTGAACCGCTGCCAGCTCCTTGAAGTTGATATGCCAGGCTACCTGTTCCCCTCTCCAGGTGCCTGACACTTCCTCCCCCCCTAGTGTTGCTCCCCACCCCGTGGATGACGCGTCGGAGAAGCTTGAGGGATATGCCCTCTGATAGCTTTAACGGATCGAGGCACCATCTTAGATGGCTCTTTACCTCTTCTGAGATGATTAAGATCATGTCGAAGTTGTCCTTCTCTGTCCAGTTGTCCGACAGGAAGAACTGAAGGGTCGGAGGTGTAGCCTCCCCAGGGAAACAAACTTCTCCAGCGAGGCAATGGTCCCCAGCAGACTCATCCATTCCCTCACCGAGCATGAATCCTTCCCTAGAAAGGCTGACACTTTCTCTATGCCTTGTTGCTGACGTTCCTGGGACGGAAAAGCCCGAAAAGCCACTGAATCCATCTGAATCCCCAGATACACGATGGACTGTGTTGGGGTCAGATGTGACTTTTCGAAGTTCACCAGAAGTCCCAGGGACGCAGCTAAAGACAGAGTCGTTTGCAGGTCCTTCAGGCACCGGGTCTGCGAAGAAGCTCGTATGAGCCAGTCGTCCAGATAGAGCGAGATCCTGATGTTGGCAAGATGGAGCCACCTCGCCACATTCTTCATTAAGATGGTGAACACAAATGGGGCCGTACTCAGACCGAAACAAAGAGCCCTGAACTGAAACACCTTTCCTTTCAGGACGAACCGAAGGTACTTCATAGACTGGGGGTGTATCGGGACGTGAAAGTATGCGTCCTGAAGATCGAGTGATACCATCCAATCTCCCGGTCTTAAGGCCCCCAGAACTGACTGAGGTGTCTCCATCTTGAACTTCTGCTTTTCTATGAAGAGGTTCAGACGACTTACATCCAAGACTGGCCGCCACCCTCCCGAGTGTTTCGGAACAAGAAACAATCTGTTGTAAAATCCTGGCGTAGCCAGGTCTAAGACCTGTTCCACTGCTCGTTTCTCGAGCATCTGCTCGAGCAGATTGAAAAGTATCTTCTGTTTTTCTTGAGGATACGACGGGGACAAGTCCCTGGGAGTGGAAGTCAGAGGGGGAGGCCTTACGAAAGGAATCTTGTACCCCTTCTCTATGATATTGAGAGACCAGGTGTCTGCCTCTCTTTCTCTCCAGGCTCCACCAAACAACTGAAGCCTGGCTCCTACTGGTGACTGAAGTAATGCACTCTCACTTCTTGCCCCTGGACTTAGCCGGGGCTCTACCTCTAGGAAGACTCCTTCCTCGGGGTAAAGATCTAGCTGAAGATCCTCCACGAAAGGGCTTCTGCTTCCTAATAGACTGGACTCCTGAAGACGTGGAAGGGACAGCAGGACGTCTCGACGACTGAGCCAAAAGGTCTTGAGTGGCTTTCTCCTGAAGACTTACTGCCAGATCCTTCACCATAGCCTGGGGGAAGAGATGACTCGAGAAAGGCGCATACAAAAGTTCTGTCTTCTGTGAGGGAGAGACAGACTTAGCCGCAAAATTGCAATAAAGCGATCTTTTCTTCAACACGCCTGCTGAAAAATGAGAGGCTAACTCCTCTGAGCCATCCCTGACGGCCTTGTCCATGCATTACAATACACTGGACAGCTCCCCCAAGCTGATCGAATCTGGCTTACGAGACTGGTTATCTAACACACCGAGACACCAGTCTAAAAAGTTAAAAACTTCCAAGGACCTATAAAGACCCTTCAACAGATGGTCAAGTTCCGAAGTCGTCCACGACACCTTCGCTGAGGCTAAAAGAGCTCTCCTTGAGGCATCCACAACGCTGGCGAAATCTCCTTGTGCTGACGTCGGAACCTTCAATCCTAACTCCTCACCGGTTTCATACCACATCCCTGCCTTACCGCTAAGCCTAGAGGGAGGCAGGGCGAAAGTGGTGCTTCCCTTAGCTTTTCTAGTCTCCATCCAGGCGTTAACCTTACGGAAAGCCCTCTTGGTAGACAACGACGTCTTCATTTTCACAAACCCTGGTGTTTTCTTAGCTTTTGACGACAAAAACTGCGATGGAGGAGGAGGAGGAGGAGGAGGAGCAGAAGGAAGGAAGGTATCTCCAAATGAATCCTGGAGCAGCCGAGCCAATACTTGGTAGTCTGAAGAAGACGACGTCGAGGGTTGTACTTTGTCAACATCCTCAGAAGAACAGCTTAATTCCCCTTCTTCCTCACCCGAGTGAAACTCCGAAGAAAGAGGCAGAAGTCCTTTCGCTCCAAGTCTCATGTCAGAACGATGACGAGAAGAAGAGGGTAGTGTACCCTTAACAGAATCCTTAATAGTCACAGGATCAGCAATCACAACTTGAGTAGAACGCGAAGTTGAAGGAAGACGTGTAGCGTCCGCCAAAGACTCGGGAACAATGTCCGATCGAGAGCGAACTTCCAAATTCTCGTCCAAAGAGCTCTTACGACAATGTCTACTAGCGTCCATCGGAGCGTCCAACCTAGCGTCCAACGAAGCGTCCAAATCAGCGTCCAACTGAGCGTCCAACGAAGCGTCCAAAGAAGCGTCGAGCGGAGCGTCTCTCCTAGCGTCCCTACGAACGTCCCGCGAAGAAACAGGGACTGACACTTGACGAGCGTCCCGTTGAGCGTCAACACAAGCATGACGAAGCGGAGCAGAACGTACTAAAGTTCGTCCGTCAGGAACTAAAACATCGTCAACAGAAACGTCGATTCGGAACGCCGAGCGTCCTTACGTCGAGAAGAGAGGGCAGAATGAAGAAACCTCTCTCTCTCCTGACGTTTACCGCCACCTCTAGACGAACACTGGGGAGCAGAACGAAGCCTAGAGGGCGAAATACCAGGAGACGAGGACGAAAGAGGAGCAGGTGGAGAAGACTGTCTTGTTCTCTTGATCGGAAGTCTGTCGTCTTTCTTGCGACGAGGAACCGTATCCAGTTGCCGTTGCATAGCAAGGATTATCTCAGTCTGAGAAGTCTCCTTACGAGGAGACGAGCCGTGCCTGTGAGAAGGTGAGGGGCGAGGGGACGCCTTCTTCCTTCTCCCAGGAACAGCCTTGGCTCTAGAGCGACTAGGGCGCTCGAAGGCATCATCATCCGATGACGTCCTAGACTTCTTCTGGGGCGGAAAGGCTACGCTTTCCGGAGAAGAATGCCAATCAGACATAGCATGACGTGAAGCGTCTTGATCTTGAAGAGTCCTCTTCAAAGGCTGCAAATCCGGACGAGATTCCCACCCCTTGCGCGGGGAGGACGCGTCGGAAGACGAAAAACAATCTCTCTGGATACGTGCTCGAGCACGCTCCTTAGCAGCCTGGGAAGCGTCCACAGGCACTGCTGAAGGGACGTCAGATCGGTGGGGGATCCCCGTAACCCTCCTTCGGCCTTCGACATGCCCTCTCCCTGAGTCCTGGGAGTCCGGCAGAGGTCCCAGCCTAGAGGCGCTATAGGGCCGATCTGACGCCCCCTCCACTTCACTAGGGGCACTATCACTGCACTTAGTTTGCCTGTTTTCAAGGGCAAGCACTTTAGATTCAAGCGTTTTCAATGAATCCAGAATAAGTGAAAGGGCATTACCCTCCGCAAATACCACTTGAGGGCCCGAAGGCAACACTACGGGGTTAGGAGACACAAAATCTAAAGGAGGGTTAGAAGGGGTTACATTAAGACCCTGTCTGCTACCCGATTTACTCCTGGAGGAAGACCTCCTGATCCTGTCACGCTCTAATTTATTTACGTAGGATTCATACGTCTTCCATTGTACATCATCCAAACTTTCGCACTCATTACAGTGAAACTCATACTTACAAACTTGCCCCCTACAACCTTTACACAATGTGTGAGGATCAACCAAGGCTTTTGGTAGCCTCACCTTGCATTCAACTTTCAAACACACCCTGGCGCTAGCCGAACTAGATCCAGACATATTTAAGGAAAAAACCAAACCAAATTCAAAACAATCCAAAGTCACGTATGCCAAGCTATCGATCCAAAAACAAAAAAACAAAAAGTCAAGAGGATACTCAAGCCAATGAAAAGTTTTCCAAAATCCTGAGGCGGAGGTGTGTAAACAGATGTTTACGACACCGGCGACAGAAGAAATCTGATAGAAAATGGGAATGGTTCCTGACACCCGCCTCCCAGCGGCGGGAATGGGCACTAACCACCCTACTCCCACAACGTGTGTCGTAAGTTTTTAGAAATTCTGTCGGACTTCAGAGAATACAGCTATATATATATCTGACAGGTAAGTTTCATGAACAAATGCAAAAATCCCCTCTAAAAATGCTTATAACTGTCTATTTTAACATTTCACAGCTTAATTTGATAGTTCAAATAAAAATATACTTTATCATACTAAAATAATTTAATATTATTTCAAACAAAAATACATCCCAAACCTTACTAAGTCATCTTAGATCAGTACCCTTTTACAACAAGGATTTACTCATTTTAAAATATTAATATTAATGTACACACAATAGCATATCTATAATGTTCAATACAAATTAAATAAATCTTTAATACAAATTAAATAATCTGTCTTACAGAACATTTGACAACTAATCAAGTTATCCCTGAACTGTATACAGGCAGTCCCTGGGTTACGACGGGGGTTCAGTTCTTGAGATGCGTTGTAACCTGAAAATCGTCGTAAGCCAGAGCATCATAAAAAATACTAAGAAAACCTTCCTTTTAATGCTTTGGGTGCATTGAAAACTATGTAAACTGCATTCTTATTGCATTTTTCATCAAAAAACCCTTCAAATATTCATTATTTTGCATTTTTGGTGTCATATTTCTTCTGCCAGATGAGCGTTGTAGGCGTCGCAACCCTGGAAATAATTTCTGATGAATATAATTGAAAAGGGCCTTAACCTTGGAACGTCGTAAGCCGAACCTGTCGTAAACAGGGACTGCCTGTACATAACTGTGCCCACTCTCTCTCATATTATTGGTAAAAACATTTTTAATTATCCCAATTTACCTTTATTTATTTTTTTTTTTTTTGAGCAACACTGTTTATTCACTAATTACTGTATTCTTCCATATTGTGTTCATGACTAAATACAGATTTGTAAGATAAAAATAATTTAGAGCAGTGGTTCTTAACCTGGGGGCCTAAGGGGGGCATCAGTGATTTCCAGGGGGGGCATGAGCCTCAGGTGAAAAGAAGAAGTTTTTCCATTTATGGGTTATTTCCATGACAAGAGGATGGGGCAGTACTGTAAAGATAAACTTATGAAATAATGCAGAAGTGTCGTCGTTACTAACTCTTGTTTTCAAAAGTCTCCCAGGCATACCATTTTTTGTATATAATCATACTGGCCCCCCTCCCTGCCCTCTGACACTCCTGGCATGGGTTGGTGAGGTAGGAAGTTAATGCGTCATGGACCTGTACACTTCTCGCTGCTCACTGGTGAGCCGTGAGACCCATTCTCTCTCAGACTCCTAGTCTACCACACGTCTGTGGTTATAACACCTCTTCTTTCATGTATCTTCAGTCCAGGCTGTTGAGGTATTTTCATCTCAGTTGTTATGGCTTTACCTTAATATGTTGAGACGCCTTAATTAAGTTTATTGATGAATTGTGAACAGGCATATGTTGCTTCATTTGTTTTTCGAAAGTTGAGAATTAATATTGTAATAAATCAGAAGTTGGATGTGATGCTTAAAAAGTTAAAATCATGTGCTGTTTACAGTTAAATTGTACTAATGGTCATGTTGATTTGTTTATGATCCTGATGTGATTATGATCATGATGTCATGTTTAATAATCATGTTGTATTTATGATCATGCAGTGCTTATCACTGAATGTTAATAATTATGATTATAACATTATATTGGTAATTATGGTCATATTATAATTATGGTGTTTGCAATCATGTGTTACTAGTCATGTGGTTGTGATTATCATTATGTTGTGGTGTTACTAGTCATGTGGTTGTGATTATCATTATGTTGTGGTGTTTATTATTATGTGGTTACGTTTACCTTACCTTACACGTTTTCTGCATTGTTCACAAATACGTATTGCCCACTGCACATCAAATAATTTGCAATGAGTGCCAAGAAGTGGAAGTACATTGAAGATTACATTCAATTTGGATTTGTGTCCCTCCAAAAGGATGACAACGAGTTGCCAGTGTGAGATATGTTACAAGACTCTGAGCAATGATGGAATGCGGCCCTCACGCCTGGAAAACCACTTGAGAACAACACACCCTGCTTTAGCTGACAAGCCCAAGCATTCTTTGAAACAAAACAAAAAAACACACTTTGAAGCAAGTTGGACGACAGTGGGTCATTTCAGCAACAAACTTCAAAGGTTTTTGAGGCTTCCTATGAGATTGCTATGTTGATTGCAAAGAGCAAGAAGAGCCATAACATTGGAGAATCTCTCATAAAACCAAGTATACTATGTTCAGCAGAACTCGTTCTGGGGAAAGATAGCGCAAACAAGCTTTCCCAGGTTTCTCTGTCAAATGATACAGTCAAGAAAAGGATAGATGAATTGTCTCAAGATATCAAAGATCAAACTCTCAACCAAGTAAGAGCCTCCCCTGTTTTTACCATCCAGTGTGATGAAACGACTGATACCGCTCAGTGTTCTCAGCTACTGATGTATGCTCGTTTCGTGTCAGGCAACAATATAAAAGAAGAAATTATGTTCTGTCACCCGATGGAAATTTGCACAACAGCAGAAGCTATTTTTCATGATACATCATACTTTTTTCAGGAAAATCAACTTTCTTGGGAATCGCTGGTAGGGGTGTGTACTGATGGAGCTCCAGCCATGCGTGGTCTGTGGTCTGGGTTCATCACAAAGGTGAAAGAAAAAAATCCCTCTGTAATGAGTACATACTGCATACTTCATCGTGAGGCCTTAGCATCCAGAACTTTGCCTGCTGAGATGATGGATGTCTTGAATGTGGCTATCAAGGTAATCAACTTCATCAAAGCTGGAGCCTTAACAGTCATCTCTTCAAACTGCCGTGTAAGGATATGGAATCCGAACATGAAGCCTTGCTTTTTCACACGAACGTACGATGGCTATCAAAAGAGAACATGTTTGGACGGCTGTATGAGCTACGAGAAGAAGTAGCAATATTTTTAGATTCACAGCAGAAGGCAGACTTTCATGACAATTTCCAATCTGAAGGCTTTCAGATAACTCTAGCTTACCTGGTGGACATTTTTGAAGCATTGAACGCTGTGAACCTTAAACTACAAGGAAAAAGCATCAACATCATCACGCACCATGACACCATTCGAGCCTTCATGGCCAAACTCGACCTCTGGAAATGTCGGGTTCAGCAGGGAAATGCAGCCAGTTTTAGGAACTTGGATTCTGCTCTCGCTGACAGTAACCTCGACTCTGACTTGAAGCAACAAATAATCACTCATATAAGTGACTTGAAAGCAGAATTCATCAGATACTTCCCAGATACAGATGACAAGCGTGAAGCCTGGAAATTCATCAGGAACCCATTCTAATGTGAAGTAGCTGATGTTGCTGATGAAGTCCAAGAAGAGTTCCTAGAATTGAAGTTCAACTCTACAGCTAAAGAAGACTTCAAAGATATGGATTTGGAGACGTTCTGGGTCAAATACCTTCCTGTTTACCCACTGATCTCACATCAGGCTCTTCAGATTCTAACAATGTTTGGATCCACATATCTATGTGAAACTGCATTTTCCACGCTCATTGCTATCAAAACCAAGTACAGAAACCGCCTGAACGTTAAAGGGGACTTACGTTGTGCACTCTCAAGCATTCGACCACGTATTCAAGATCCGGTAGCTAAGAAGCAGTGTCAAATATCTCACTAACCATGTATTCAAGATCTGGTAGCTTAGAGCAGTGTCAAATATCTCATTAATGTAATTCATGCTTAGTAAATTGGCTAAAAACCCATTTTTATTCATTTTCTTTTTAAATCTGGGAGTGAAATTTGTCTATAGATGCAAGGGGGGCGTGGAAGGAAAGAGCTGTTCCTAGAGGGGATGTGGTAGTAAAAAGGTTAAGAACCACTGATTTAGTGTACTTACAACGTAATAGTAATGGTCTATTAAGCTTATTCCATATCTGTTGCATATCACGTTCCCATCTAATTTTTACTATTCACACAAAAGAGCAAAATTTTCCTGTACGGTCAGGTGTACTTAATAAATTTAACTTACATGTAGGGAAGAGTATATCTAGCAGTCTGGCACACAAAATTACACACACACATGCATAAAACAAACCTGTGTCACTTGTTCTCCCTCTGGTGATGAACTCGCCCGGCTTTGACTTGTTGCTTTACGTAAAAATAGTGGTCCACCAGACAGCCCCAATTTACTGAAATGAGTTACAGCACATGCAGTATGACATATATAAGATTTTACAGTATGCAATGCTACTTAATCAGAATGTACAAGAAATGCCATTTGGAAAATTTCTAACGCTCACAGATGGCCAAGCCTGCAATAGAAGAATTCAACTCAGCAGTATGGTTAAAATATAATAATAATACTTTAAAAAGAACTACAGTTTGAATGCCATTGGGCTTATACTGCAACTTCTCAACTTGGTGTACAAGCTCATTCCTTTCAGTAGGTAAATTATAAAGCAGTGCCACTAACCTGAATGATTTGCACACACACACACACATACAGAGAGAGAGAGAGAGAGAGAGAGAGAGAGAGAGAGAACTAACCTCTTCCTTTTTGCCGCTGAAGATATAATTTCTTCAATTGTTGGTCCTGTATCCCATTCACTGTCATCTTCCTCCATTATGTTCTGAAAAAGAGTATGTAAAAACTATATACTATACATAAAATTTCTGACAAAAGAAAAAATATGAATATACATACCTCACTGCAGTAAATTTTTACTTACATTCCAGACATTAACTTTGGCAGCAAATGAGCAATTTTAGAAATACTAGTCCCCCCATCCTTAAATCCTATAATTATAGGGAACCACAGTGAAAAAGAATGGTCTTTGATGTGAGAAGGGGGCCAAAATAAGTTAAATACCATACAACGTTGTATTTAATCTAACCTAGGGTTCCCGGTCTTTCCCTGATGGGAATGGGGTGGGCAGAGCTTTGCCCCTGCCCTAGACCCCCTACAAACTAACATAGAACACTATACAGGGGGTCCTCGAGTTACGATGTTGATCCGTTCTTACGATGCGTCGTAACACGATTTTCAGCGTAAGTCGGAACATTGAAAAATACCACATGATTTAATGTAAATACCTATCAATAACAACGAGAGAACAATTCCTTACCTTTATTAGTTTGATTGGCTTGCACACTGGAGAGGAAGCTGCGGTGCTGGAGAGACTGGGGGAGGTTAGTGAAGAGAAAAAGAACCTCCAGAAGTTGCTGGAGATGCTGAGGCAGGTGATTCAATTATTAGACCACTACGCTGCTTAGTTATCACTGTCGCTTTCATAGGAGCAGATCCTTTCACATGTTCAACGATGCGCTCTTTATCTTTGATAATGGTAGCAACGGTCGAACGGCTAAGGCCAAGCGAGCGGCCAATGTTTGTTGGCGTTTCTCCCTTCTCAGATCGCTTTATAATGTCCACTTTAATTTCCATGGTGATGGCCTTTCTTTTCTTCGATGCACTACCATCAGAAGAGTCCGCCTTGCGCTTGGGAGCCATAACAAAGAGCAAAAAGTTACAAAAACGATACAACACGAGGGAGAGAGAGGCAGTGTAAACAACCAAAATGGCGTATGGGCGAGGAATGAGCGTAGCGAAGCGACGCCGTCCTCTCCCCCACAAAGCGTATTCTTCCGCCGTGCGCCCGGAACTAGTTCGCGTTTGTTTACGTTGCTTACGACGCTAAACCGCGTAAGACGGAACGACGCAAAATATTATTTTTTATATTTTTATGGGGGCGCGTTCGTAACCACGAAACATCGTAAGTCGAGACCAGCGTAACCCGAGGACTTACTGTACTACTACAGTTTTTACCTTCAAATTAAAAAAAGTGGATTTCAAATTTGGATTTCAAATTAATAAAGATAAAAATCAAATTAAAACAGGTCAAATTCAAATTAAAAAAGGTGAAATAAAATTAAAATAGGTCAAATTAAAATTAAAAAAGATGAACTTCAAATTAAAATAAATAAATTTCAATTTAAAACATTGTTAAATAGTATATGACTATGTAAAAAGTATAATTTTTTAGTTGATTGCAAACATGACATCAGATATGCATTAGCCATATTTTTAAAACACTACAGTAATTACAAAAAAGAGCAATAAAAACTCATCTTTTTCTTTGTCTACAGCTTTTCCCCTCTTTATATGGGGTCAGTTTCCTGTAAGCCTTTTCCTTCTTCTTCTATACTGCGAATCACCTCTCTTAGACTCATTTCCTGCATGCCATTTGATATACTGGGTAACAAGTGTTTTCCCCTACCCAAAATCCTGCTTTCCCACTGTGGTTCCCAAAATTCTAAAAGATAAGGGTGGGATCAAATATCTAACACTAATTATTTGTTAACAAAACAAATGCACACATGAAAACATACTTTCAAGTGAGAGATGCAATAATGGTTAAAATTAAGATTTCATTGACAATTGTATTGTAGGAAACATGGAATCGACTGGCATATAAAGTTTTTAGGCCAAAGACCAAGGGCTACAATCTATGAGGTCATTCAGTACTGGGGAAATTCAGAGTAGGTAGGTTTGAAACACTTAACAGGAGGCAAACCTCAAAGTTGCACATGAAAGAATTGTTAATAGTGGGTGGGTAGCAAGATGGAAGAAAGATATGAATCGAGCCACAGTAAAAGGAATGAAAGAGGTTGCAGCTAGGGGCCGCAGGGATGTTGCAAAGAACCGTTAGTAATGCCTACAGTGCATCCCATGACGTGCACTGATGGCACTACACCCCTATGGGGTCAAAGGTACCATGACCAAGAAATGGGGCAGTTTTTTCAAGCAATGCCTGAATTCTAAAAACCCAATTAACTGCGAAAATTGGAACAGAACACATGAGTCAATCTGGTTTCAGCAATATTCTCATGCCTACATTTCCTGGTGAATATAACAAAAGACATTCCAAATATGGTAGCCACTCTTACCCACAGCACACTGTGAATAAAATATTCGATAAGCTGCACTCTGACTGGAGGAGAGGGGTCTGAAATAAATAGAATCAAGACTGTTTGAATGCGTTGTGAATTGGAGGACGCAGAAAGAGAAAGAAAAGTTAGAAGAGGTAGAAAGTTTTAAATATCTGGGGTCTGTGATCCAAAATACAGGAGGCCTGGATGAAGAGTTGACCAGACAGATACAGTCAGGGTGGAGTAGCTGAAGAAATATACTGGGGTGCTGTGTGATCGTAGGATGCCAATAATACTAAAGAGCAAGATCCAGTGCCTGGATGTGAGACCTGCAATGTTGTTTGTGTCCGAAACATGGGAAACTAAGAGGAGAGATGAGAACAGGATTGATGTGACTGAGTTGAGGATGTTGTGATGGCAATATGGATTTACTAGAGAGGATAAGATTAGGAACAAACATATTAGAAACACTCTCAAAATAGACCCCGCTTCAACCAAGGTGAGGGAAAGTAGACTGAGATGGTATGGACATATAAAGGGACGAGAGGAAGACAACCCGATAAGGAAGATAATGGATATGGGACTACCAGGTAGGAAGTCAGATAGACCAAAACTGCAATGGATTGACTGTGAAGAGAAATATGAGGGAGTTGGGATTGAGTGAGGAAGATGGACTGGACCGAAGGAACTGGAAGAATGTGTTGACGAACGATTACAGTGACACCAAATACCAACAAGCTTGTGGAGAAAGATGATGATGATGAGCTGCATTCTTGTGATTGTCTATAGACAAACAATGAGCTTGGGGAAATTCAAATGGGTAACTCTATTTGTTAGTAAATAGGCCAATCACAACGCACAAAGCATAGCGTCACGGGATGCGGCAGAATGTAAACAAAACATACGCAGTTCAACAGGTCCGCGTGTTTTGTAAACATACGCTCGTGGAGTTATCCTTTTTTACACTATTTTACGGCGTTTCTTCAGTGCTTTCGTGACAATGGCAGATATTAGTGATTCGTCATCATCTACTAGTGAACGTGAGTGTGATATTGCAGTGCCTGGCCCTTCTCAAGGCTGTAAAAGAGTGCATAATGTTGGTGTGGGGAGTGTTAAATAAAATTTTTGTATTATCATTATTATTAATGATAATGATTACTGTTGCCTTTTTTTTTTAAAACATTATTTTGAACTATTTTTGGGTGCTTTTACATTAATATTGTGTTTGATTTTTTATTATTTTTTATGTTTGTATGTATGTATTGGTATTTTTGGAGTATTTTTCGGTATTTTCCTATAAACTTTGATATTAATACTGATTTTGAGCTTTTCTATGTATTGACATAAGTTGGAACTGTTTAAGGATGTATTTCCATTGATGTTGTTGTTTATTATTTTTTTAAATTCGTATGTATTTCTGGTACATATTTTTCAATTTTTTTTCAGCATTTTCCCGGTAGTTTCCAAAAACATGGACATTATTAATGATTTTGAGATTTTTTCTGTGTATTTATATGATTTAGAACCATTTTATGATGTATTTCCATTGATATTGTTGTTGTTTTTTATCATTTTTTATATTAGTCTGTATTTTTGGTATTTTCCTAAAAACTTACAAATCTGACACTTACACAAAAAGAATTATGGTCTTTAGCTTTAAAGTGCAATAAACCCCATGTTAATACCTATTATAGTTACCGAGCTACAATATTTTAACTTTAACTTGCAATTACTCAGTTTTTACAAAACGGCGCTTAGCACCTTCTGGTTCTCGGCTACTCAATTTAGCTTTACATGTATTATAAAATTTACTGTAGTGTTTCGTATCCCAAGGCACTACTGTATAATGCTGCAGTCCTAGTGTCAGAATCACACCAAAGAAATCAGAAACACACCCAAGCGCCCGGGTGCACATACACCCAGAACAAAGCACACCTGGTGAGTAAGCCTACGTCATTCTCTGTTGTATAGCCTAATTTCTTACATAGGGTAAAACACCGCTGTGCGACCATTGATTGGAAAAGAAAAAAACTTTTTCACTTGCTATTTAATTGGTGAAACAATACAATTGAATATTTAAGTATACATTCAAAAGATTGAAGTTTCATCAACAAAATGATATATGAAACCACCATATGAAGCAAAATAAGTACATATATGAAGTCTTCATAAAATATGTGTTCAAGGCAGTTTTTAAATCCAATATGACAAGTGATGGTTGTGCGTGCAATTTGGTTCTACAATCGGGACCACGTCCTTCCCAGCGCTCATTTGAACAATATTTGCATATATAGGTAACGTTTATTGACATTACTCAAGATTGTAGTTATAATCAGCACAATAAAACATTTTGTTGCCCATATTAGTGAAAGTAAGAGACAATTTATTCCCGGGGTTATGTTTTGAGCTGAAATGCATTTTTACCTTGTAATCAGTGGTTTTATCCTTGCTGCCATCATAACTGAAACTCCACATTGCTTATTTGATTTTAATTATCCACATTTCGTTCTTAATTCACTCCAAATTCCCTTGAAATACATGAGTTTGTTTACAGCAAAGCCATGGCGAGAATAATTTTTTACCCTTGTTGTACATTTGGCAGCCAGTATCCACAAGCAGACACCAGCTTAGTAAATTGTTTCACAAACAATTTGTACTTTTTTGCTAGCATTTTTCATTTATTTAAGTCTACTATATTACTATTTTTACTCTCTTTATTTTTAATAATTGTATGACTGAAGTAAGTATAATTTGTTTTTAATTTTCAATAATTGTACGGCTGAAACAAATATAACCTTTAATGTTTGCATGCTAGGAATGGCAAGTCCTCATTGCCAATTTAATGGAACTTGACACATACACCGATGCCTTTGCAAACTGTTTTCCATGAATTCTACATGTCATAGTAAAGGGATTTTGACAAAGGAAAAATCTATTTCTGGGCAGTGTCGCCCAGTGAAATAGTTCGTTTAGCACTCATTTCTAGGTATAAATATTGCTAAATATACCAAAGAAAAAATCTATATGGTAATACCAGAATATTCTGGCTCGCTCACCTTTATTTAAGGTGTCGGTATGGTATCTGGGGCGAGTGTAACCACTACCAGAGGTCCCCTGCCAATTAGTCTTCTTCCTTTCTCAATATCCCTCGTCTACAGAGGAGCCGTTCTAGACCCCCGCTACCCACTACTGCTACAAGCTAGTGGTTTGTTTACCATTCCTTTCGTTAGCACTCTCCACATTGCACATGTTTTTGCTTTCTGTGTTTTCCATTTGGAATTACTTTCATCTGTTCATCATGGAATGTCAAGTTGCTGCTGCATCTAAGTTGAGTACTGTAATTAATGTTTGATCTTAATTTTAGGTAGCGATAGGCGATATAAACATGTTTAATGCGATGTTATATGAGGGAACGGCAGCCCGCGCGCTGTTGTCCCCACGCCGCCATTTCGTGTTTCGCTACCCGCATATATTTACACTCCTTTAGATTCCCAATTAGTCCCCTATACTAATTGGAGTCGATTTTCAAACATTTAGCAGTTCTCCATAGGTTTGTTAGATGCTTTCATTATTGACTGACGTCTGAGATTTTGTCCGATCGCAGGGGGATAGCCTACCGACCGAACTGCATGCTCTCGGGACGTAGCCTAGTTATGTTAGCCTTATTTACATCTTGGGGTGGGCATCCCAACCTATATTCTAGCCAAGGTGTATTATAGGCTATATTATATATATTTTAGTTTTCTTTAAGACGCCCTTGTCTGCTTACAGAAGAGCCTTGGCTCTTCCATAGCCTATATATTACGGTCCTCATGCCACCCTGGTCTTCCAGCCTTTTGGTTGAATAATTCGATTTGGCAATCTAGACCAGGCCACTCAAAGTCTGCCAGGTCAACCTGTTCAGATCGTTTTGGTTTGTGATGGTTAGGCCAGCATTTTGAGAGGACCTGTTACTTTCTCTCGCTTAATAATTTTCTTTTCATATCTCCCCTGCGTTAGGACAGTATGTATAAACAGTAGTACCTCGAGATACGAAAGGCTCAACTTAGGAAAAACTCGAGATACGAAAGCTAACACGAAAAATTTTACGGCTCTACATACGAAAATGCTCTCCCATCGGTTCCTGATGCTAGTCACTGCAATGAGATCCTTCTCTCCTATTGGTCAGCATCCTTCCCATCATGCATCTTACTACGTAGCAGCGTGCCTCGGCCACTCGGTACCAGCATCGTTATCGTACACACGCGGTGTTCGTTCATTCTAACGATTTCGGTTATTAACGTAAATTCGTTAGTGATTTCGTTGCAGTATACGTACTTTATCGTGTTGTGTGAGAACTTTACTCTACTTATACGTAAATTACGTACAGTATATACGTAGTCATGGGTCCCAAGAAAGTTGAAATTCAGGGAAAGAAGAGAATGCTCTCTTTGGAGACAAAGATGGAGATTATCAAGAAGTAAGAAGCTGGTATGCGATTGAGTGTGATCGCCAAGGAATACGGCCGAAATCCGTCGACAATAGGCACCATCCTTAAGCAGAAGGATGTCATCAAAGCAGCTACACCTTCCAAGGGCGTCACTATCTTGTCCAGCAAGAGGACCCACGTGCACGACGAGATGGAACGGCTGCTTCTTGTCTGGACAAAAGACAAAGAAATCGCTGGCGATACGATAACCGAGACGGCAATCTCCCACAAGGCCAGTGCTATTTTCGGCCGAAGACGACGGAGAAGAAGGGACATCAACGCCAACCCCAGAGTTCAAGGCTTCGCATGGGTGGTTCGAGAAATTCCGTAAACGGACTGGTATCCATTCGGTGGTGCGGCATGGGGAGGCTGCCAGCTCGGACACGAAAGCGGCCGAAGCCTTTGAAAAGACGTTCAACGAGATGGTGACCAAGGAAGGCTACAGTTCTCAGCAAGTCTTCAACTGTGATGAGACTGGCCTTTTTTGGAAAAAATTCCTCATCGGACGTACATCACGGAGGAAGAGAAGAAGCTACCCGGGCATAAGCCTATGAAAGACAGGCTTACGCTCGCACTTTGCTCAAACACCATTGGGGATTGCAAGGTGAAGCCCCTACTGGTCTATCATTCTGAGACTCCTCGAGCCTTCAAGGCCCACAAAGTGCTTAAGGAGAAGCTTCCAGTGATGTGGAGGGCTAATGCGAAAGCCTGGGTAACGAGGCTTTTGTTCACCGAGTGGGTAAATCTGTGTTTCGGCCCAACAGTGAAGAAATTCTTGGAAGAGAAGCACCTCCCTCTGAAATGTCTGCTGGTGTTGGACAATGCCCCTGCCCACCCTCCTGGCCTTGAGGAAGATATCCTAGCGGAGTATTCTTTCATCAAGGTTCTCTATCTTCCGCCAAACACCACCCCTCTCCTCCAGCCCATGGACCAGCAAGTGATATCGAACTTTAAAAGCTGTATACAAAACATCTTTTCAAGAGATGTTTCGGCATCACCGATACCACAAACCTCACCTTGCGTGAATTTTGGAAGGAGCATTTCAACATCGTCACATGCATCCGACTCATCGACCAAGCTTGGCAGGAGGTTTCGAGGCGAACCTTGAATTCCTCGTGGAGGAAACTCTGGCCTGATGCCGTATCCGCCCGAGACTTTGAGGGATTCAACGTGGGTGAAGCTGGTGCTGCAGATTCAGAAACAGTTGACGATCCTGAAACTGTTTTGCAACCAGATCTTGACGAGATTGTTGCACTCGGCAAGTTCATGGGGCTGGTCATCGACGAGGACGACATCAATGACCTTCTCGAGGAGCACCAAGAAGAGCTTACGACGGATGACCTGAAGGAGTTGGAGGCCACGCAACATAACGTCATTCAAGAGGAGTTCTCTAGCAGCGGCGAGGAGGAGGACAACCCTATGACAACGGCAGAAATTAAGGATGTTCTAGCCGCTTTTCATAAAGTGCAACCATTTGTAGAAAAAAAGACACCCCGAAAAGGCTCACACAGGTCGTATGTTTGCGCAGTTCGATGACGTTTGCCGAGTCGTTTCAGGAACATTGTGAAAAGTAGGCAGAAGCAATCTTCCTTGGAACGTTATTTTTTAAAGAGGCCTTTAGTATTAGCAGGAGTAAGCAAAAAGGAAGAACCAAGTAATACTAAAAAACAGAAAGTTGAAAGTGGTGATGAAGTTTGGGAAAAAAAAAAAAAAAAAAAAAAAAAAAAAAACCACACACACACACACCTACGTAAAGTATAAAAAAGTAAAAAAAAAAAAAAAAAAATTTTTTAAATCAAAAAGACAATTTTTTTTATTTTATTTTAGTTTTTTGTAAAGTTAAGTGTTACAGTTTTGTTAATGTGTTTCGTAAATTTTAGTTTATGTATGTTTTCCTTACATTTTTTTATGTGTTTCGTAAAGTTAAATGTACGTACGTATCTGCCATTTGTCCTCCTCCTCTTCCACAGTTAATTACATACGTATAGTATTTCTTGTATACCATGTACACTTTATTTACAGGTAATTAGCAGTACGTTATTAAGTTAGGTATTGAATGGTCCAAATTGTTGTAGTATTTCATTTTTTATAGGTCAATTTAGCTTTATTATAAAATTTACTGGGGTGTTTTTGGAGGGCTTGGAACGGATTAGCCATTTTACATGTAAAGTGCGGTCCAAGATACAAAAAGCTCATGATACGAAGGCCACCTCGCAACAGATTAATTTCGTATCTCGAGGTACCACTGTATATATATGTGTATGTTTTCATCCATATATACAGATATTTATTAGTAGCATGTGTTAGTAGGCCTAGGCCTTCTATTCCAATCAGTTGGAGCCTTCCCAAGAACCCTGTGTGCACGTGGTGTGTAGAACCCACGCTGGTTGTGCCGTCAAGGTCGGGGAGTTGTTAGTTTGGCACCACGAGGGATGCCAAGTCTGCTACGGTCTCGTGATGGAACTCACCTATGAGCCGGTATGTACCATTTTTGATAAAGATACAATGACTGCCATATAAACTATATCGTTTTGATTCATACTGGACTAAGGATAGCATTTAGTTTAAGAGTTGACATAAAGTTCTCTTACAGAGCATCCAAGCTGTCAAGGATGCGGCGCTGGCCACCTTGAAGACCTGGGTCGGCGGATTTGGCCGCAATGCCAAGAAAGCTCAGGTCTTCGGTAGTAGAGGCAGCGGTAGCGGCTCCCATCATCACCAGGATCCGGGCAGAGACCATGGCCGCGACGGAAGAGGGTTTCAGCGAGGAGGTGGTTGGAGATGTGGCCACATTAGACCTTGACTGCGAGCCCATGGTTGTGGACAACGAGGGCAAAGGTAGTTATGTTAGTGAGGCATGTAGTGTAGGGGCTCAAGGCTTGCTCTTGAGCCCATCTCAACCTTCCTCTCTTTCCTCTTCCATTTCCTTCCAGGGATTCGCCGGGAAACTTCAGTCGGTTAGATCGAAGTCTTCCTCGGTGGTCCCTAAAGTAAAGAACCCAGTTGACTTTAAGGCGTTAAAGAAGTCCTTGCCAAAGCCAAGGTCCGGAACCAGCCACGTCACTAAGCTATCGGCTCCTAACCCCAAGGCGGACACGGCAAGAGCGTCTCCCTCTCAACAGCCCCCCCCGGAGGGCGAACGTTCGTGAGCTTCAAATACGCTGTTCATCTCAGGCTCATGAAGGCACTTTTTAGGTGAGTGTTTCACAAACTTCCAACAAACGTTTTTTTCACATACTTAGGACATCAATGATAATGTAACTCAATATACAGTAAATTATGCGTTTTCTCATTGATTTTAGACCTGTCACATGCAGAAATATAGTGATGCACAAAAATCGTAATACTATAGTGTACAAAAACATGTACAAACCTCATTTTCACCTTTCGAGGGAAATTAAAGGTTTTTCCATTTCTTAAAAAGACTTCCCTTATTAATTGTTGTTTTAAACATTCGTCCTCATTTGGTGAGCAAACGACAGCATATAGAGTACTGAAATATGTTTAGATAAGCCCAAAATGATACAGCAATTATCTGTGATCGAGAAATTTGAACTGTGTGGGAAATGGTCACCAAATGCCGCCACCAGATGTCTCTGCAGCAGCGTAAACAAATTGGCGGGCCGCACGAATTGAATTTGTTTGACAAAGTGGCTGAATTAAATTTACATGCAAGTGCATGTCAGCTGATATAGATACCCCTACGACGACTTGAGAAAGCCAGGGCCCATAGTTAAGTGATAGCAGCTTATGCCATTATCTTTCACTATCATTTTATAGTATATCCCTATAGCAATATGAGAGAAAAGTAACGTTAGTCTAGGTGGGGAATAATTCTGCATTCTCTTTGGGGAATTGAAATACCAGCGACTCTAGGAAGAGTTGCTTTTGTTGTAAGGGTTTTAATGTGAGCAAACCTTTAGGCTGGACTAAAATTGGCGAGAATATAGGCTGCACAAGGTGAAAAGGTCTCAGCCAAAAATTAAGTAAACCTATAGCTACTACTAGGCTAGTACTAGCTACCTAAGTACCTAATTTATGGCGTCCTACGGCCGTCCCCGGCTAAGTAATTAAGTCAAGGGATGTGAGGGAGAAGCTCCCACCTTTAAAGGGGGTATGGGGGCAAACCCCCCATCTAGGTAATGCTTGATTGACGCAGAGGTTAGGTTAGGCTAGTGCACCCGAAAGCCCCAATTCCCACAAGGCCCCCAAGCTTGTTGGGTGGTTACAGAATAAAGGGTTACTTCATATTTTACAGACCAAGGTTTTTTTTTTTTTTTTTTTTTTTTTTTTTTTTTTTTTTTTTTTTTTTTTTTTTTTTTTTTTTTTTTTTTTTTTTTTTTTTTTTTTTTTTTTTTTTTTGCACAGATAAACAAATAAAAGGTTGGTAACTTCCATTTTTACAGACCAAGTTTTTTTATTTTTTTTTTTTTTTTCTTTTTTTTTTTTTTTTTTTTTTTTTTTTTTTGCACAGATAAACAAATAAAAGGTTGGTAACTTGGTGATTCTTACTAGGCTATTAAGGCTGTGCAAGTTTAAAAAAAAAAGTAGACTCCTAAAGTTAAGACAGAGTGCCAGAAATTGGAAGCTCTGGTACTGGAGGACAATTTTCAACTTCCAATTGAAAATTGAGGTGCTGGAGGGTCTGCCCCACTTGAATTTCTTTATACAATATGTAAAATAACATCAGAAAGCTGTCTTTTTAAATGACATAATTCAGAAATTGTGAATTTCCGGAAGATGTCTCAAAATCTTTAATTTTCACCACTGAGTTAAGGAGAATACCTAAGGGTCAAGGGTAAAGAATGTGGAATCCTCTTAAATTTCTTTATGTAGAACTATAGTCTGACTTAGTATTTGGCTTATTTAACTTAACCTTCGTAAATTTACAATAAATCAGCATTTTAATGATAACATGGGCTATGTTGATTAGATTAAGTAATATTAGGTTAGGTTGTATTTATTTACATTAATGGTCAGTGGATCCCGCATTCTTAACCCTTACCAATAGTATATAGAATGCATAGATACTAGGCTAGTCATTAAGTGAGGAAATATCAAATAGCATAAATAATTTTGTTTAAAGTTGCCTCCAGTCCAAGTAATGCTTAATTGACCAGAGGTTAGGTTAAGCATTATAGGTTAGCCTAGTATACAAAAATGATATTGTTAAACTACAATAAAGTTTTGTACATACTTACCTGGCAGATATATACTTAGCTATAGTCTCCGACGTTCCCGACAGAATTTCAAATCTCGCGGCACACGCGACAGGTAGGTCAGGTGGTCTACCTTACCCGCCGCTGGGTGGCGGATGTACGAACCACTCCCGTAAGCTTGTCAGATTTTTCTCTTCCACCTGTCTCCTGAGGGGAGGCTGGGTGGGCCATTAATCGTATATATCTGCCAGGTAAGTATGTACAAAACTTTATTGTAGTTTAACAATATCATTTTTGTACATGAACTTCCCTGACAGATATATACTTAGCTGATTGGCACCCTTGGTGGAGGGTAAGAGACAGCTCAATAATACAGGTAAGACGGGAAACAACTAATGTTGTAGGATATAAAAACCTTGGTTCTCACCTTTTCAGGATGAAGACTTCATAGATACTATCTCTGAGTCTGCATTGCCTGGAGAGCTACAGCTAGGACGTGACCTGATGCTGAAAGACTCTCGGATCTACCACTGGGATATGTGATCCCCTATTGTGGTAGAATCCAAGTCGGATGCTGTTAGAGGGACCTTGTCCGCTTACCTAACAGATCCTTACCACTACCTCTGCAAGGAGCCAAAACCCACCAGACCACCTAACCAAAATACAAAGGGTTAATATTACGACAAAAAGAGGTGCCTCCTGCAACCTCTTTCAGACAACCAAAAAACAACAATATAAAATATAGGGTAACATATAAAAATTTACACAGGATAAGTTTCAGCTCCCTGCCCCAGCACCGAATCCGCCGATACGAAAGGACCCAAGGCGAAGCATTTATCATATGTGATTTTTACATCACGTAGGTAGTGGTTTGCGAAAACCGATTGGCATCTCCAAAAAGTCGCCTCCATCAAGTTCCGCACAGACATATTTTTTCTGAATGCAAGCGAAGTTGCGATGGCTCTCACCTCGTGAGGCTTTCACTTTCAGTAGTCTAAACTGATCTTCCTTACAGGCAATACATGTGTCCTCTGGGGTAATAAGGCTTCTCAGAAAAAAGGAAAGAGCATTCTTCGACATGGGCCGAGTGGGGTCCTTTACGGAGCACCAAAGTACATCTTGATTAGCCTTAAGTTGTTCCTTCCTCTTAAGGAAATACTTCATAATTCTCATAGGGCAAAGAGTTCTTTCAGGTCTCTTCCCCTACTAGAAAAGATAAAACTACGAACTTCAAAGCTCCTGGCCAAGGGCGTGATGGGTTTTTCATTCTTTGCAAGAAACTTGGAAGAAACGAACATACCATAGAATCTTCCTTAAACCCTACATTGCCCTCAATAGCTTGGAGCTCACTCACTCTTTTAGCTGTAGCTAGGGCCAAAAGGAAGATAGCCTCTTCGTCAAGTCCTTGAAAGAGGCTAAGCCAGGAGGTTCGAATCTAGACGATCCAAGGAATTGTAGGACTACGTCTAGATTCCAGTTCGGTACTACATGAGGACGCTTAATGGTTTCAAATGATCTAATAAGATCATGCAGGTCCTTATCATCGGATATATTTAAGCCTCTATGCCGAAATAAACCGCCGCCAACATACTGCGGTATCCCTTAATAGTTGACACAACCAGATGACATTCTTCTTTGAGGAAAATAAGGAAATCCGCAATTTGGGTCTCAGAGGTACTGGAAGAGGAAATGTTCTTCCTCTTGCACCAACGTCTGAAGACATCCACTTTGACTGGTATACACGCAAGGTGGAAGGTCTCCTCGCTCTTGCGATTGCTTTAGCAGCTGTGCTGAAAAGCCTTTCGCTCTGACCAAACTTTGGACAGTCTGAAACCAGTCAGACTGAGAGCGAGGAGATTTTTGATGTTGGACCTGTCGAAGTGGGGTTGTCTGAGTAGATCGCTCCTTAGCGGGAGCGATCTTGGAAGGTCCACCAACCATTCCAGTACCTCTGTGAACCATTCTTGGGCCGGCCAAAAGGGAGCGATTAAGGTCATTCTCGTTGAATCGGACTCTACGAACTTCTTGATAGTTAGCCCCACCAGGGATCTTTGAAGGGGGGAAACGCGTAGACGTCGAGTCCGTTCCAGTCTAGAAGAAGAGCATCTATTGCTACTGCCTCTGATCCGATATCGGAGAGCAGTAAGGATCCAGCCTCTTGTTCTTTGACGTGGCAAAGAGGTCTATGTGTGGCTTGCCCCATAACTTCCACAGGCTCTGGCATACATCCAGATGAAGGGTCCACTCTGTGGGAAGGACCTGATCTTTCCTGCTGAGGAGATCTGCTCTTCACATTCCTTTCTCCCTGCACGAACCTGGTGAGAAGCTTGATTCCCTCTTCTTCTGCCCACAGAAGAAGGTCTCTTGCTGTCTTCGTACAGGGAGAAGGAATGCGTCCCCCCTGTTTCCTGATGTATGCCAGAGCTGTAGTGTTGTCCGCGTTGACCTGCACTACCGATCTTCTGACTTTGGGCTCGAAAGCCTTCAGAGCCAACCACACAGCCATCAACTCCTTTCTGTTGATGTGCCAGGCTACCTGGGTCCCCCCACCCAGGTACCTGACACTTCGTTGGTTCCCAGAGTTGCACCCCACCCCATGTCCGACGCGTCGGAGAACAACACCAGGTTGGGGGTCCTGTGATTGAAGAGACAGTCCCTTCGCAAAGAGGTTTGGGATCTGTCCACCCATAAGAGATGTTTCTTGATGTCCTGGGATAACGACAGGGAGAACGTCAAATCCTGAGAACGACGACTCCAATTCCGATGAAGGAAAGAATTAAGGAGCGGTCTCAGGTGCAACCTTCCTAGGGAAACGAATTGCTCCAGAGAGGAGAGTGTCCCCAGCAGACTCATCCACTCCCTCACTGTGCATACTTCTTTCCCTAAGAAGGTTGTTACTCTCTCGAATCCTCGGGCTATCCTTTCCTGCGAGGGAAAAGCCCGAAAACTCAGAGAGTTCATCTGTATCCCGAGATACACACACTCTTGCTCGGGAATAGTGATGACTTCTTGAAATTGCGAGAAGTCCCAAAGCCTTCGTCAATTCTAAAGTTACTTGTAAGTCCTTCAAACAACGATCTTCTGAATTGGCCCTTATTAGCCAATCGTCGAGGTACATGGATATCCTCACCCCTTTCAAATGAAGCCATTGAGCCACATTCCTCAAAATCCCCGTGAACACTTGAGGGGCCGTCGAGAGGCCGAAACACAGAGCCTGAACTGAAAAATTTCCCCCCCATCATGAATCTGAGAAACTTCCTCGAGGAAGGATGGATCGGTACGTGGAAGTAAGCGTCCTGAAAATCCAAGGAAACCATCCAGTCCCCTGGACGAAGCGCTGCCAGCACTGATGAAGGCGTTTCCATCGTGAACTTCTTCTTTTCTACGAAGAAGTTCAGGGCGCTTACATCCAACACCGGTCTCCATCCCCCTGAGGACTTCGGAACTAGGAAAAGGCGGTTTTGTAGAAGCCCGATGAATGACTGGTCTCTGTCACTAGTTCGATAGCCCCCTTCTCCAGCATCTGATCTACTGCTAGATGGAGAGCTTGTGATTCATGATGGGGAGAGTCCTCTGTACCTGGCCGTCAGTTCCCTTGGGATGGTCGTCAAGGGAGGTCTTTCGACGAAAGGATGAGGTAACCTCTCCTCAAAATAGAAAGGGTCCAAGGATCCGCCCCTTTTTGGGCCCAGACTTCTGCAAACTCTAAGAGTCTGGCGCCCACCGTTGTTTGAAGGACTTGCAAGTTATTTGGGGGCTTTAACAGACTTGGCGAAAGTCGTACCCCCTTCTTGAAGGTCTACGACCTCTAAAACGTAGAGGTTCTTGATGAAGATGCCCCTCGAAAGGGTTCTCGAAACACTTGCCTTTTTCCTTCTTAGCCTTGGTAGGGTACGGAAGGGCGAGTTTTCTTGCCAAAACGACTGTTGCCAAAAGGTCCTGGTGGGCTTTGGCGAAAGTGACCTCGAAATGTCCTGCACTCGATGTTTCGGGAACAACTGAGTAGACAGAGGAGCAAACAGCAAAGAAGACCTCTGAGCATGGGAGACCGACTTCGTTAAGAAGGAACAGTAAACCGACCTCTTCTTCACGATGCCGGCCCCATAAAGGGAGGCGATTTCACTCGCTCCGTCTCTTACTGACTTGTCCATACAAGACAAAACACACATAAGATCATCATGGTGAAATTGCTCTGGCACTTCAATTTTCTTGGCTAGGACTCCACGACCAATCAAGGAAGTTAAATACTTCTAGCACTCTAAACATACCTTTGAGCAAATGATCCAATTCGTTCATTGCCCAAGTCGTCTTAGCAGAGTTAAGGGCAGTTCTCCTTGTCGAATCTACCAGTGCCGAAAAATCCGAATCAGCCGAAGACGGTAGACCCAATCCTAAGGGCTCTCCTGTTTTCGTACCAAAACCAGCGCGTCCTGATAACTTCGAAGGAGGAAAAGCGAACATCGTTTTCCCCGCTTCTTCTTTGGAAGCCATCCAGGAACCAAAACTCCTCAGTGCCTTCTTCATAGAAAGAGTTGGCTTCATCCTCACTACAAGAAGAACTCTTCGCTGTCTTCCCGCCGTTGAAAAAAAGTGAGTGAGGAGAAGGAGGCCGCCCGTAGGCGTAAAGGGAATCCCCAAAAACTTGTTAAAAGTAGCTCTGTAAGCTTTCTTGTAAGAAGAGGACGCAGCAGAAGTGTTCGGTTCCTCATCCGAACCTCTAGACGTCTTGTCGAGGCGAGCGCGGAAGATCCTTAGGTGACGAAGGGATCCTAGCAGGAGTTGAGCGAGAGGTTGGAGAACGCCCTCTCTTAGAAGAGTTCACATCCACTGGAGAACGATGAGAAGATCTGGGAAGTATACGATGAGACTCCCTCTTCGAGGTATACGGAATCTCAGCCAGAAGGAACGAGGTAGGGCTCCACCTACTCCGAGAATTCTCGGAAACATCCGCAGGGCGCTTACGAGGAGGCGAGCGCCTACTATACTCTATGCACCTATCCTGGGGCGAGCGGCTGCCAGGAGAAGAGCGCCTATCGAGAGCAGAGCGCTTGCGCGGCTCCATACCTGTCCAGTTGCGTACGATCAACGGCAAAAAGTTCGACTGGAAGGCGAAATGCGCCTACTAGGAGAAGGCTGCTTGCGAGACTCTTGACGTCTAACAAAGAGGGTAACATTCAGGAGAAGGGCGCTTCAAAACTAACGAGCGCCTACTTGGAGAAGGGCGCTTCCGGGATTCCTGGTGCCTACCAAGAGACAAACGGTCAGGAGAAGTGCGCCTAGAAGCGGGAGAGCGCCTACACGGAGAAGGGCGCTTGAAAGACTCTTGTTGTCTGCCCTTAGGAGAATAATCAGGAGTATGACGCCTTAAAAGAGACGAGCGCCTACTAGGAGAGCTATGTGCAGTAGGCTCTTGGCGCCTACCTTGCGGGAGCTGGCTACAGTAGGACCGTCTTCATGCCCAGACGACTCCTACCAGACCTAGATGCCTGTCAGGAGAGAAGTCACGATCCGATACTCGAGGAGAGTGACATCTGGTAAGAAGAACCGCCTCTTGTATAAGGGCGCCTTCTATAATCTTGAGGCTGCTGAGAGGAGAAGTCTCACGCGAGGGAGTTGAAGAAATCGCGTGATGAGCAGGTGCAGTGCGCTTACCGGAAGCGGGAATCCAATCTGGAGAAAAAACTTCTTTCTCCATAGAGCGTCCTACCGATGTTGGGCGCCCGAAAATTGAAAGAGAGCCAGGCGAGCGGAGGGCGCTCAGCGAGTGAGGGCGCTCCCGCGAGCGAGGGCGCTCACGCGAGCCCCCACCTTCATACGAAACCTCCCCATATGAAGGAGAACGATCCTCTGAAGAGCGGCGCCTAGATCTCTTGATCGGAAGAGAAACGTCCTTCTTCCTACGTGATCTAACTGCTAGAGAGTCTGCTAGCGCCCGTGATCTGAGCTTGAAGTTCCCGCGAGTACTCTCGTAGGGAGAATCTGTCTAATTCTTCCTCGGAACGCAGGAAGGCGCGAGGCGCGGAGCCGCCGAGAAGAAGAACGATCACAGGATTTCTTTGTGTTTCGTCGCCTCCACCGACGATTCTTCCGGGAAAAACCTCCGGACTAGAAGCCAAAGGACTGCAGGGAGCCTTCCAAGCCCTCTTCAACGGCGCGAGACGCATCCGGGGAGTTCCAACCTCTCTTCGGAGAGGGAGCGAACGACGAAGAGGAAAGCATTGGCGTAGGAGCTCCTCTTGTAGCGATCCGAGGCAGCCTGGGAGCGTACTTCAGGATCTGCCGAGGGGACGCCTGACCGGTGGGGGCTCTCCCTAGCCCCTGCCTGGCGTTTCTTTCGACCTTTCCTACTCCACTGGAACTGGGAGTCTGGAAGAGGTCTAGGCCTAGAGGCACTAAGGAGCCGGTCAGACGCACCCTCCACAACACTGGGGACACTGCACTGATCACTAACACTCTCCTTACCTTCCAACTGACGAATCTTCTGATCCACAGAACGATTCTTGGCTTTCAGAGCTGCCGCCTCCGAAGGCGAATCTCCGGCTTCGGTGCGGGGAGCCGGGGCTGCAATTGGGAAGAAGGTTCTAATTCTACGTTAGTACTATTAGGATCCACATCCAACTCACTCATTTCTAGATCTGCTAGAACTTCTAGAGGAAGCCTTACGCACTCTATCACGTTCCAACTTCCTAACATAAGAAGAGAGAGCCTTATATTCTTCTTCATTCAATCCCTTACATTCACTACAAGGGTTAGCAAACGCACAATCATTCCCCTGCATTTTCATTGCAACCGTTGTGGGGGTCTACGAAGCTTTCGGCAACCTCACCTTACATCCTTCATTCACGCAACCCTAAACAAACACCGAAGTTTTAACTACCGATTCTAGATCAGACATCGTTAAAGAAAATCAAACTCAAAATCAAACCGGTCCACAATCAGCGTATGCCAAGCCAAACAAAGCGAATACGTCACCAAAAGAAGTCCAAATTAACTCCAGGCAAGCGAGAATCGAAAAACTATCGAGAGGAACCGACAACAGTTGTTTATCGTTCCCGCGACAGAGAAAAAATCCTGACAAGCTACTGGGAGTGGTTCGTACATCCGCCACCCAGCGGCGGGTAAGGTAGACCACCTGACCTACCTGTCGCGTGTGCCGCGAGATTTGAAATTCTGTCGGGAACGTCGGAGACTATAGCTAAGTATATATCTGTCAGGGAAGTTCATGTACAAAATGTAGTTTTTTTTCTCTCTCTCTCTCTACACTAACCTAACCTATAATGCTTAACCTAACCTCTGTGTCTGTAAAGCATTATTTGGACACTAAATTTTGTGTACTAGCTTAACCTATATTGCTTAACCTAACCTCCACTTTAAGCATCATTATTTTCATTAATAGACATTTCATCCCTTACTGACTCTTATCTACGCATTCTGTACACTATTCTCCTTAATTCTAGACATCTACTATTTTATAAGCTCATGTGGCTCTAAAAGTAAGAATTACCCAAGTTTTTTTTTTTATGGAAAACAGAAAGTAAGGCGTGAAGTATTCCCTAGAGTTACCCTTTCCTTGCTGGAGGACCTCTAGCATTGAAAGAAAAGTAATGGGTGATGTTAGTGCAATTAGTGTATGAGGAACAGATATTTATGGTAAATATTGAGAAAGGGATTGGTTCTAGTCCCAAATAATTTTTTTAAAACTCATTGTAGGTTTCAATGCTGTGATAATATTACCTTTACATTTTTTATGAAATATGACATTGTTATGATACAATAAAGTTTTCATACATACTTACCTGGCAGATATATACATAGCTATCGACTCCGTCGTTCCCGACAGAATTTCAAATTTCGCGGCACTCGCTACAGGTAGGTCAGGTGATCTACCGCCCTGCTCTGGGTGGCAGGGCTAGGAACTATTCCGTTTTCTAATCATAATCTCTCTTCCACCTGTCTCCTGCGGGAGGCTGGGTGGGTCTTCAATTGTATATATCTGCCAGGTAAGTATGTATGAAACTTTTATTGTATCATAACAATGTCATTTTCATACATTCAACTTACCTGTCAGATATATACATAGCTGATTGACACCCTTTGGTGGAGGGCAAGAGACAGCTAACTAACTGACTAGACAGGTAAACAACATATGTTGTAGGTATAAATAACCTTAGTTCCTACCTTCTTAGATGGAAGACTTCGTGGCTACCGCCTAGGAGTCTGCTTCATCTAGAACCTTAGCGAGATAGTGATCTGTGGGCCAAGAATTCTTGTGGATTCTGTCGATGGGGTCTCTTCCACTTACTCGACAGAATCCTAAATGGCGTTTGTCAATGGGAGCACATCCGCTTATATGACAACACGCACTAATTTAAGGAGCACACAACCAATCCCGATCACCCGATCCTAACCCGTGTTAGTTCTAAGATTGCCTAGAGTTATCCCCAAACTCTTTGCAAACAACCACAAACTCGAAAATCATACATACAAAAATAACAAATTTTTGTACCCCTCTAATAGTCAGATGTCCCTCGATCTTCAAATAAAGAGAAGTGCAGGCCGCCTGTGCGACAACTGACACTCCCATCAACCGAAAACCCGCCCGAGAAACACATCCGACAAGAGGGTTACGTACCTAATTTTAAGGATTGGTGCTTTCTCCTTTACCCAGAACCGTCTGTGCTGACACAAACGGACCTAACGAAAAGCATTTATCATACGTAACTCGTACGTCTTTTAAATAATAATGGGATGCAAACACAGAGTTGCATCTCCAATAAGTTGTATCCAAAATGTTCTTTAGTGGACATATTTCTTTGGAACGCCACGAGGTTGCTATTGCTCTAACTTCGTGGGCTCCCACTCTTAGGAGATTAAACGAATCATCTGGACACTTCTTATGAGCTTCTGTGATAACACTTTCTCACAAAGAAGGAGCTAATGTACGTTTTCTTAGACATTGCTCTCTTGGGGTCTTTCACTGAGCACCAAAGACTTTTCTGCGAACCCCCCAATTGCTTCTTCCGTCAGATAAAACTTTAGAGCTCTAACTGGGCACAGGGATCTTTCTGCCTCTCTGCCCTCCCCACCAAGCTAGAAAGTCCTTTAACTTCGAAACTCCTGGGCCAGGGATTCGAAGGGTTTTTCATTTTTGGCCAGAAAAAGGACTGACTGAAATGAACAAATTGCTGAGTCTCCTTTAAAGCCAACTCTTGATTCAAGGGCGTGCAACTCACTGATTCTTTTTGCCGTTGCAAGAGACATCAGAAAACAAACACTTTCTCGTGATATTACGGAACGAAGCAGTGTGAAGTGGTTCGAATTCATCCTGATGAAATAATTTAAAGAACCACATCTAAGTTCCAGCTTGGAACCTTTAGGTTCGCGTGATTTAGATGTTTCTAATGAACGATGAGGTCGTAGCAAATCCTTTGTCATTCGTTAGATCTAATCTCTGTTTCTAAAGACTGCTGAGAGCATACTCCTGTACCCCTTAATAGTTGGTACCGAGAGATGCGACTCTTGTCTAAGAAACAGAAGGAAATCTGCAATTTCGGTCACAGAGGTACTGGAAGAGGACAGCTTCTTCGCCCTACACCAGTTTCTGAAAACTTCCCACTTCGATTTGGTACACTCGTCTCGTAGATGATCTGCGGGCTCTAGCAATTGCATTTGCTGCCTGGCGAGAAAAAAACCCTCTCGCTCTGACGAGTCTTTCGATAGTCGAAAGGCAGTTCAGAGCAAGAGCGGGTAGATTTTGATTGGTACCTCTCGAAGTGGGTGGGGTTGTTTGAGCAGATCTATTCTGTTTGGAAGAGATTCTGGGGAAGTCCACTGTCCATTCCATCACCTCTGTGAACCAGATTTGAGCTGGCCAATACGGAGCGATCAGAGTCATCTTGGTTCCTTCGGATGCCACGAATTTTCTGACTACTTCCCCCAGAATCTTGAACGGGGGAAACGCGTAAACGTCTATTCCTGACCAGTCCAGGAGAAAGGCGTCTGTTGCATAAGCTCGGGGATCCTCCACCAGGGCACAAAATGTATCTATCCTTTTGGAGAGGAATGTGGCGAAAAGATCTATTTGAGGCTTCCCCCAAAGGCGCCACAGGCTCTGACAGACTTCTGAGTGGAGTGTCCATTCTGTGGGAAGGACCTGGAATCTCCTGCTCAGTCTGTCCGCTCTCACATTCCTCTCCCCTTCTTGAACAAACCTTGTTAGAAGAATTACCTTCCTTTGATTCGCCCAAATCAGTAGATCCCGTGCCAGCTCGTACAGAGCAAAAGAGTGCGTCCCTCCTTGCTTCTTGACATAAGCCAGAGCTGTCGTATTGTCCGAATTTATCTGCACGACTTTGCCTCTGACTAAGTGTTCGAAGCTTTTTAGCGCCAGGTGTATTGCTAAAAGCTCTTTGCAATTTATGTGCCATGACACCTGTTCTGCCGACCAGGTGCCTGACACTTCTCTGGGTCCCAATGTTGCACCCCAGCCCGCCTCCGAGGCGTCTGAAAACAATGTCAGGCTTGGGTTCCGTACCTGCAGGGACCACTCCTTTGTTTCCTTTAGTGGAATCAACCACCACTTCAAATGGTGTTTTTTATTTCTTCCGATATTGGAAACGTATCCGATAGCTGACCTGTCTTCCAACTCCAACTTCTTCTTAGGAAGAACTGAAGCGGTCGAAGATGTAATCTCCCTAGGAGAAAGAACGTGTTCGAGCGAGGGAAAAGGGTTCCCAGAAGGCTTAGCCATTCCCTCGCCGAAGTGCGCTCTTTCCCTAGAAAGTTCGATACTGTGGCCACAGCCTTTCTTTAGTCTCTCTTGCGATGGAAAAGCTCTAAAACCCCGAGAATCCATCTGAATCCCCAGATAAACCACGTTCTGGCTGGGGATCATCTGAGACTTCTCGAGGTTCACGATCAGTCCCAAAGACTTTGTCAACTCCAGTGTTATTAACAGGTCCTCCAAACACTGCTTTTGAGACCTGGCTCTGATGAGCCAGTCGTCCAGGTACATTGAGACATTTATCCCTTTCAAGTGTAGGTGTCTCGCTACATTTTTCATCACGTCTGTGAAGACTTGAGGAGCCGTGGACAGGCCGAAACACAGGGCCCTGAACTGATAATTTCTGCCTTCGAACATAAATCGAAGGTACTTCCTCGACGAATGGTGGATCGGGATGTGGAAGTATGCGTCTTGAAGGTCTATGGACCCACCATCCAATCCCCTTGTCCGTAGTGCTGCAAGGACTGAGGCAGACGTTTCCATGCTGAACTTCTGTTGTTCGACAAATTTGTTCAGCGCACTTACGTCCAGTACCGGTCTCCTCTCCTCCCGAGGCTTTTGTTACAAGAAACAAGCGTTTGTAAAACCCCGGGGATTGCAATCCAGTACAAGTTCTATTGCTCTTTTCTCCATCTGTTCCCCACCTTTGACGAAGAGTGTCCGTCATCATCTGGTCCCTGTATCTGGCGGACAATTCCCTCGAGATGTTGTCAAGGGAGGAATGTCCTTGAATGGGATGCGATCCCACCCCTTCTTGATAATCGACATCGTCCAAGTGTTGGCTCCTAAGTCTTCCCAGGCTTTCGCAAAATACTGTAGCCTGGCTCCTACGGGTGTCTGGAGGACAGAACTCTCATTTCCCTTTCTTAAAAGCACGGAAGGAAGACCTGCCCCTCTTATCATTTGACTTCCTTCTGGCGATCGGTCTAGTTGGAAGACCTCCTCGAAAGGGCTGTTTCTGAGCCGGGAGAGCCACTTTCTTCTCTTCACTAGCCACAGGCCTACTCTTCCTTGATGATTGTCTAAGGAGATCCTGGGTGGCCTTTTCCGTCAGAGAATGCGCGATGTCCTTCACCAACTGCGATGGAAAAAGGTGTTCAGAGAGAGGCGCAAACAATAAGGCGGCTCTCTGCGAATGCGAGACGGCCTTTGTGAGGAAAGCACTGTGCACCGCTCTTTTCTTTAACACTCCTGCACCCATATAGCGAGCATACCTCAGCTGATCCATCCTGAACAGCCTTATCAATGCAGGCTAGGATACAATTCAGGGTTTCTGGGTCGAGTTGTTCATTTTCTTGAGATTTCTTGGCCAGAACCCCAAGGGACCAATCTAAGAAGTTAAAAACTTCTAGGGTGCGAAATAGACTCTTGATGAGGTGGTCCGTTTCCGAAAGCCCCCATGTAACCTTTGCTGCATTCAAGGCGTGCCTTCTAGACGAATCCACCAAACTCGAGAAATCTGATTCGGCTGAAACGGACAGAGACAATCCTATATCCTCTCCCGTTTCGTACCAAATTCCTCTCCTTCCTGTAAGTTTGACGGGAGGCATACAAAAGACCGTCCTTCCTAACTCCTTCTTCTTCTTGAACCAGGAGTCAAGAGATTGTAGCGCTCTCCTCATAGAAATGGCAGGCTTCATTTTAAGGAAAGAGGAAGACTTGAGTGTTTTCGTGCTCGAAAACTGCGAACGTGGAGAAGGGGGAGCAGCTGGTGTCAAAGAGTCTCCATATTCCTCCAACAGAAGGGACGAAAGGACTTTATAATTAGAAGATCCTTCCTTCATTTCATCCTCCGATGCATCTTCTGGGTTAAGAGGCTCGGAAGGAGAAGGCTCTCTCCTTTCTACTGACTCTTCTCTTACTCTCTTCCGAGTGTCAGGTTCATACGAGGAATGCGGCTGGTGTACAGCAGGAGTATCTCGCCTGGGAGGAGTAGCGTGCTTGGGATCCTCCTGGCGCCTGGCAGGCGCAAAGCGCCTCGAATACTCCTGGCTTTCAGCAGGCGCCTGGCGCCTGGCAGGCGCATTTTCATCAGGCGCCTGGCGCCTGGCAGGCGCAAAGCGCCTCGAATACTCCTGGCTTTCATCAGGCGCCTGGCGCCTGGCAGGCGCATTTTCATCAGGCGCCTGGCGCCTGGCAGGCGCAAAGCGCCTCGAATACTCCTGGCCTTTCCAGCAGGACGCCTGGCTGGCCGCCTCGTAGGCGCATTGTGTTCATAACAACTCCTGGCGAGTGGTTAGGAGTATTTAAGTTAAGTTACCGCATTATTCCTGGTGGCGGCCTGGGAGGAAGTATTAAATAAGCTTCGGGTAAAAATTTTTTAAAATACATGGGCGCCTGGGAGGAGTATGGCCTTCATTAGGCGCTTTTCTGGCTCGTACGCCTACTCGGAGTTTGGCGGTTCTGGTTGGCGCCCTACTCTTGACAGGAAGTAGCTTCCTTTCCTACTTCTCGCCTGCCTCGCGCACCGCCCCCCCCAAGAGATGGCCGCCTGTGCCGACAACTCCCCTGAAGGATGCGTCGCGCCTGGCAGGAGATAGTTCTTTAGATCTTTTAATAGGAAGCCTATCATCCTTCTTACGAGTAGGCTCCTTATAACGAGTTCTGCTAGCAAGGCTAATTGCTCTTGCAAATTCTTCAAAATTTTCTTGGTGAGGAATCTTCCGAATCAGGAGAGGGAGATCTGTAAGGCGCTCTAGGATCTCCTCTAGTCCAGAGTCTGACTGTATTCTCGCCCTCTCTTTACTACCGAAGGAGCTCCTCCCTTCCGAGAACGCGCTGGTACTCGAATTGATCTCATGTTCAGCAGGCGCCTGGCGCCTGGCAGGCTCTTGCATACTCCTCTTCAAAGGACGGGAAAGATTCGACTCCTTCCACCCTCTTCTCGGAGAAGGCGAACTCGACGACGAAAAGCATTCTCGTAGGGACCCATCTTGTATAGCGGTCTTTAGCAGTCGATACGATCGATTCTGCCGAAGGGACGCCTGATCGTTGGGGATTCTCCACAACCCCGTACGGCTTCGACTTTCCTTCTCCTCCGGGCCAGGGAGCTTGGAAGAGGTCTAGGCCTGGGAGCGTCGCAGAGACGACCAGACGCCCCTCACTACACTGGGGACACTAATATCACTGCCACATTCCACTTTCCTTACCTTCCAATGCCGCGACCTTTTCCTGCATTTTCTGAAGGGAAGCTCTAAGTTCTGCTATTTCCGAGCCGAACTAGAGGGATTAGCCATTTTGTGAACGGGCTGAAACAGAATGGTCATTATCATCATAGGAAGAAGCTACAGAGCTAGAAAGTAAATCATGAGAGGCAGACCTTCTATGGGTTTTCTTCTTCCTCTCTCTATCTCTCTCTAACTTCTTCAAGTAAGAAGTTCGATTCTTCCACTCTTGTGCACTCAGATTCTCACACTCATTACACGTATTCTCAATTGAACATTCAACCATTCTACACCTTCTACAACTAGTGTGAGGATCTACCGAAGCTTTCGGAATCCTCACCTTACAGCCCTCATTCACACACACTCTGAAACTAACATTAGAATCAGACATATTCACAAAATCAAAAACCAAGTCCAAAAAACAGTCCACGATAGCGAATGCCAAACAACGATCCAAGTACGTCACCAAATATCAGCGAGAGATGATCAAAAGCTTTGCGAAAAAAAAAAAGCGAATTCTAGTCAGAGGAAGTAACAACAATGTTGATACAGCGGCGACAGAGAGGGATTATGATTAGAAAACGGGAATAGTTTCCTAGCCCTGCCACCCAGAGCAGGGCGGTAGATCACTGACTACCTGTAGCGAGTGCCGCGAAATTTGAAATTCTGTCGGGAACGACGGATGTCGATAGCTATGTATATATCTGACAGGTAAGTTGAATGTATGAAAACTGATAAAGCACTTTATTTGTAAAACCAATGCAAAAAATAAATAAATAATTCAGACCTGTAATTGGACAGTAGCAGCAAATCAGCGTTTGGGCTTACAAACTCATGTGGGCTATTCCCTTTTGCACGGTTCAGGATAAAATGAATGAGGTATAGCTTCATATTTTTCTCAGGGTCTGCAAGTTCATTATCTTATTACAGTATAATGGACCGAGTAGTGAGTTACCAGAACAGTTAATTTATTATATCTTGTGAAATTTCATAGCCCTACCCTATATTGTACTGGTATATTCATGTACGTATATTATTTTTTGTTAATCAGTTGTTACTAATAAGGTGCAATTAACTTGAATTAAAGATTTACAAAATCAGTTAAAAAACACTGTAGGCTACAGTAACACATAAAATACCTAATGTGAGAGAGAGGGAATGGAAAACTACATAATAATACACCTTTTTTCAGGATGCACTTGAATTGTTTGTGGAGGCTTGAGGCAATGGCTTGAATTGTTTGTGGAGGTTGAGGCATGGCTGAATTGTGTCATGGCATCTGGTTGAAAAGGTGGAACTGTACCACAGTCAGTTTTTGGCAGCTATTACCGCTTCAGTGAAAATTATGAGGAAGAAATCAATGACTCCACAGAGGAAGGGAGATAGAAGTGTGTGCGTCCAAATTATGTTTTTTATATATATAGTATATGTATCTACATATTAGCATATTTTATAAGGTTTATTTCATGTATATTTTCAGTGTTTGTACATGCATATATCTGTTACCAAAAGAAATATAGAAATAAAACCAAAACAAATGGTTCATGCGCTTGGTGGGATGTGATATATTTGAATCTTTCATCTTTTGTTTGTATCATTCAGAGTGGTTGCAATCTTCAGTATGGTACAGAATGTTTTATGTGTATGTGTGTTTTATAAAAAATAGCTGTCCATTAGCACAAGTCTCATGTGTGTATTTATGCATGTACATATATACTTTTTATACTGTAATTTTTTTATGGAATGAGGTGGTTGTTACTGAGGTAAGAATCAATCGAGTGCATTTGTAGGTTATTTATATACAAAACAGAGGCCACATTATTTGACTATTTACTTGTACAGTGTTAGTCCTCACTAGAACATGTCAGTGCAAAATAAATGACAAGCAAGATTAAAACTTTCATTCTCCTGAGTTATTATTTATTGTAAGGTATATGACTTTCATTTTATGGCCTTGAAAATTATTATTCAAAGCTATTGCAAGGTTCATGTAAACCTTGTAAACACATTTTCAGGGCCTCTATAAGGATTGTTTAATAACCTTACAACATTTGTTTAAAGCAGTTAAAAAGTAATTATGAGGCATTTATAAAGCCTATTTAAGGTTCTGTACAGGATTGTACAATGTA
>NC_061096.1:34447548-34625048 GCF_015104395.2 Macrobrachium nipponense
TGATGTTAAAATCCTACCAAAATATTCAATTTTGTTTACGGTAAGTTATCTTGCCCTTACGAACTGGATTCGTGGGCTAGGCTAGGTAGTAGTATAAGAGCTAGCTACTACTAGGTATAGTACCACACCTTAGATAGTTTGGTAAATACCTATACTATAGGTAATCTAGAAATACCATTAAAGAAAATTGAAATACGTACTTCAGAATCGATGCTCATTTACGTCTAGACTTCTTAAGGAGCAAGACACTTTTACTTCACTTAAACCATTGGACGTAGATAGTTTGTAAACACAAAGATCTTATTTCTTCGCAATTTGAGGTTCAAAGTTTGGCCACAAGTTGTTGTCAAACAGATCCCGCTCTGTGATTGGCCAGCAACAATAATAAAGTTTGGTTTGTGATTGGTCACAGTCCTTCACGCATGCGCAAAACGAGTGAGTTGCCTAAGGGTTTTCCTTTTACGTCATTACCTTTGCCCTATCTCTTGAGCTAAGACACGCGTGATCACATCTCCCAGCATCTTTAAATAACATTTTCTTTGTGCACGCAAAAATATGGATAATAAGGTGAAATAATATAATTCATAAATCCATTTTTAAAACAAAAAATCCAGATTTAAAAAAAAGACATCACTATCTGCAAGGTAGGGACGGGAAGAAGTTTAAGTGTCCGATAATATTACAGAAAAATAGATCGAGAAACAAAATACATGACGTTAATTTAAGTTAAAAAAAAAAAAAGGCGCTTACAAGCATCTGGTTGACGCTTTATGTGATGAATTTTCCTTTTTAGATAAAAAGATATTAATGCATTGTTATTTCTTATTATTTCAATGTTAAAAATAAGCAAAAATTATAGGAATTGGAATATAAAATTTAGGTCAAATGCCAAGTGCAGGTGAAACAATAATTAGGAAAGTAGTATGGATAAAAGAATACGACCGGAGAGATAGTACTATAAGGAATGAAAGTTATACAGTCGACGAAAGGACATTGCAAAAAAACCTTAGGTAATGCCTGTAGTGTGTTGTGCATTGATGGCTACCTCCCTATGTGGGCAGAAATAATGAAAAATATAAAATACCATAATTGTGGGTGAATATGTTAGCCTTGTTTACACGGTCGAAGTTTCCCTTTCCTCCTTAACTCTTGAACTGGCATAATCCTCTGTAACATTTCCTAGTTAGGTCATCTCAGGTCGCACGCAACCGTAGGTCTAATCGTTAGGATTTTTATTTTGGACAATTATCAACCAAAGCGCAAGTAATCCACGTAGAGCAATCAATATTTACCCTACGGTAATCTATATCTGAAAGCATAGGTTCGTACTACTGACCCAAAACAATAGTTGTTTTTCTCCTTAAAACCCATTGGCAACAGCAACGGGACTAACGGCTTTACGTGACTTCCGAACCACGTCGAGAGAAAACTTCTATCACCAGAAATACACATCTCTAACCCTCTCAATAGAATACCCGAGAATCGAACTCGCGGCCACCGAGGTGGTAGGCCAAGATCATAACACTGAGGCGCTTACACATGATTAAAGCCTTATCACTATCTTAATATTTCATAAGACATTTCCAGCACATGATTATCCTCAAACATAACTATATAAGTTACACAAATAATAGTCTCTTTTAATGACTTATATGTAATTATGTAGTTAATGTCTTATTCGAACAACAAGGAAAGCGCATTTGAAATTATTTGCTTCACCTCCCCTTTGTTTGTTTGTATGGTGTATTTAGGTTGCATGGAACTAGTGGCTATTCAGCAACGGGACCAACAGCTTTACGTGACTTCCGAACCACATCGAGAGTGAACTTCTATCACCAGAAATACACATCTCTGACCCCTCAATGGAATGCCAGAGGAATGAACTCGCAGCCACCGAGGTGGTAGGCCAAGACCAAATCGACACGACACTGATCTTGGAGGCTGAACTACAGGAATGACTGTTCCATCGTTTACTTTAAGAAAAAATGTATTTTTCAACTTCTATTTGGAATTATGTTCATTACCACATAGTAAATTTTTTTTCACTCCGAGTAGAAGTCTGCCATACCTGGAAAAGATTTTAAACAGATGCCTCTAACTTTTAAGGGGGTTATCACTGAACCTTGATAGAAGGAAAATGAAGTGTATTCTTAGTCAACATTACACTTATAAAAATGAACGTCACCTAGTGTAATCAAATATGAATACATTGTCTCTCCTATCTTTCTACCAATTTTCAAATTACAGTGATGATATCTGAGAAATTTTTAAATCACTTGATAAACAAAATAATGATTGGACATCATATTGAGAACTTCACTCATCAGGTTCATCTCATCACAAGTTTTGTTCTGCAAATTAAAATTGAGGCTTATTTTCCTCCCCAATCTCATAATGTACTTAATAATCAAGTAACAACAAGCATTGTGGCACAGACTTACAGTCACACCTTGGAACTCTCAATACTAGACTAGTGTTGCCATTCTGTAGTATTTGTCTGAAAACGAGCATACCCCAACGCTACCATATTTTCCTGTGATTGGCCCTCTGGATCTTGCTATCTGTATGCGGTGAACCTCGATGTAATCTTTTACTAATGAAAATCTCCTGAAACTTTCAAGGGTAAGGCCATGAAGAATGAGAGAAGGTGAAACCTTCTAAAGGTGCGTTCACATGGTCGAACAATGTCCGACGGACAAACATTGTTACCATATCATAGACGAAGCAGGATGACGTTATAAGCATTGAAACAATGGAAGTAAATCTGGCAACAAACTGTGGTACCAGATGAGGTTGTATACCACTGTTTTTACTCTGTTCACTAGGCAAAGACTGGCAGACAATTGTTGATTGGTAATAATGTTTGTCCGTTGGACATTGTTCAACCGTGTGAACGCATCTTAAAGAAGCAGCAGCAACTGCAGGAAGACTGGACAAAGGAGGACAACAAAGGGGAGCATGGGAAGCATCCATCAAAGGATTAGAGAACTATTCCCAAGATGGCTCCTCCATATCCTCCTATGTTGCCTCTTCTTGGCTTTGTTTGTTTTGTTTTTAAGTTGCATGGAACCAGTGATTATTCAGCAATGGGACCAACAGCTTTACATGACTTCTGAACCACGTCAAGAGTGAACTTCTATCACCAGAAATACACATCTCTAACCCCTCAGTGGAATGCCCTAGAATCGAACTCAAGGCCACCAAGGTGGCAGGCCAAGACCATACCAATCATGCCACTGAGGTGCTCATTTTTTTTTTGGCAAACTTCATCCATTACTCAGGAGACAAGGAACAACATTCACTACATGGAGTAGTAACATTACAAGCATTAGACCTACATTTACTGCTAGTAGAATGAGGGTCAGTCTCAAAAGAAGCAAGGAAACAGGGGCAAGGGTAGTTGGCTACTCCAGGACATTTTCTCCTTATGCTTAGGCTTAAATGAGTTTTGGGTTTGCACAATTAAGCCAAAACACACACACAAAAAGCACAAATATCACTATTTCACACAAATTCAAACAAGGATATGGGCAAAAGAAGGAAAACATTGGCTTTCGGGAGGGAGGGAGGGAGGGCAGCGAATGTTACCAGTAAGGCAGTAAAGAAGAAACTTAAGATATCACGAGGTGAAGAAAGGTAGCAGGCTGCCTCCTCACCCATTAAGATGGATGATCCCCCATGCCACCAATCCTTGCATCATAATTTTCAATTGTTTTTACAGGTTTTCCAGCTGGCGCTAGAAGAATTATCCTGAAGTTAAGACCCAGGTTTGTTCTGTATAAGAGCAAGGTACAATTTGAGCAAAGGAAGCAGCCAGCAGACAAAGATTGGATGCAAGAAACATCTGAAGAACAATGAGTAACATGACTTGTGAGAAAGAGCCTCCCTCTTCCTCATCACCTATGTATCATCTTTAGTCAGTTTACAGATGGTTCAATGTACATGCAGAAGCATACTCATAAATGAAAGGCAAAGTGCTTGTATTCTCCCTAGGAAAAAACGAAGAATAGCATTAACAATGATGTACGAGGATGATTATGTCAGAGTGAAATAAAAGGAAATTTGGAATAATGAAATATTACCAAAATTTTTCCATCAAACTTCTTTAATCCACATTGATCATGCCTGACAACAAGGGAAACAAGAGGCAGCAATGCAATTTAAAGGCACCAAGTACTAAAAGAAGCAAAAAAGGTTGCAAAGGAACAAAGGTAGTTTTTATGGTGCTTTTATGTTGCATGGAACCAGTGGTTATTCAGCAACGGGACCAACGGCTTTACGTGACTTCCAAACCACATCGAGTGAACTTCTATCACCAGAAATACACATCTCTCACTCCTCAATGGAATGGCCAAGAATCAAACCCAGGTAGTCATAGCTCATCCAAAATCCAATGAGAGAGAGAGAGAGAGAGAGAGAGAGAGAGAGAGAGAGAGAGAGAGAGAGAGAGAGAGAGAGAGAGAGAGAGAGAGAATGGCAACATTGGGTGAAGAATATAGACCCTCTTACCCTCCATTTAACTACCCATGTTACCTAGATTCAACAACTGATCCAACTACCCATGTTACCTAGATTCAACAACTGATCCAACTACCCATGTTACCTAGATTCAACAACTGATCCAACTTGTGCCAAAGGATACTCTTATATGTATATATGGCAATGGTTGTATCTCTGTAGGAACAAGGTAATTTTAACATTTATCAAATCCAATGTCTTGCTAAGCCTCTATTATGGTTTCCACATTTGCTTAGTAACTTTGTTTCAAAGTTTAAAGCCTTCCTCTGTTGCTTGGTAGGCAGCAGCACGACCAGCACACACAAGATGCTAAAGGTTTGATCTTACACTGCAACCATATGATAGGCAAGGTATTGAGGGTGGCAATTCAGTGGGTTTTTTTTTTTCACACCAACAGCAGTCACATGACTTTTACTACTTTCTCTTTCTCCAACCATCTCAACATCAATATGCCAGACTGCTGAATTAAGATAATCAGGAGTACACCGTCTGAGCATGCTAGCTCAGTTTAGCAGTTTTCCAGAGCAATTCATCCACAGTTTTAGGTGTAGTTAATGGTGAAGTGTGGATTATGTAACCGGTAAAATGAGGGATTACTGTAAATAATTTCCAGTTCAGTACAGTGCGCATTGTGTTTTTAATTGACTTTAGCCAGTGTTTTTTTGACACCTCTTGGAACAATTGCACTCCATTTTATTTTATCCTTGCTACATTTATTACAATTTTGTTTGATAAATACTCAAGGTTTTCATCTTAATTACCACATCTTTTTTCTTATTTCACTGCATATTTTACTAACCACTCAAGATAAATGTCCATCCATGGAAAAGTTTGCCTACATTAATTATAAACACTCTTCAAATAAAGTAAATGACATCACTAATTCTACAAAATCAAGTTGGTCATAAAAATATACAAGGTATATATGTATCAAGAAATGCTGCATATATTGCAACACAATGCATTTCATGACTGTATAGAGTACAAGGATTATAAGTTTAAGATACTGGTTACAGACCTGAAAAATGATTACAGTACTGGCAATCTTGGTTATGATCAGCACTTGCCTAATTTTCTATACTAGTACATTAAAAATTTTCCAAGGGTAAAAAAATTATGTAAAAAAAAACATACTCATAGAATTTCACTTCTATTATTCAAGTCAGATGAACCATACTAGATGCAAAAGAAATTCTTAAAAAAATAAAGGAAATATAATGTACGTAATGTGTAATACCAAGAGTAATAATATTGCTCAAGTCAGAAACTTTACTGAAGAATAAGTATTTGCATTCATAAAATTGTACAATATTTCTTAAGCTAGTGACAAATCTATTTCTGTTTCCCATGCAAGTAATGGAATATATTTGTTACTTGTAACAAACAGACAAACCTGACTAGAACTCCAGTAATATTGATCTACAGTGGGACTTTTCATCTTTTATAAGACTTCTTTTTTATATATCAAAGCATATCAAAGCATCCAACTGGACAGGACAAATCTAAATCTGTCCTGAACTGCATGTACATCTGGCAGTCTTATGAGTGCTATGGGTAAAATATTTATGTGCCAGGTGTTTATACAAACTAAGTAATGCTGTATGGTGTAGATATTCAATATACATATAGGTAAAAGTTTGAAGGTACGAAAATCTTCCACTTAGGAAGGTCATTCAAACTCTGGCACTTCATGTTAACATTTTGATTAAAATCACTTCTGTGTTACCTGTACACTGACAAATGCTCAGAAAGGCTACTCAACTTAAATGTACAATAAGAATTAAAATAACACCAATTACTAACTTCAGAAAAAGAAACTGCTAGTAAAATTTCCCTCTCTTACCTAGATGCTCTTCATGCTTGATAAACTAGGCTGTTTTGTATTGAATATAATTAATGTAATAAAAATAGATTTTTTTTTTTTTTTTAGTTGTGGTAAAACTTAAAATGCTAAAAAGTGTAAGATGTGGGAATGTGTTCATATTTTGTCACTGAACCTTTCCATGCTAATCTTAATTATACTGTATTTGTCAAAAATAATGGACACTAACACAAACTCTGGGAATAAAGCAGTGTGGAACCCCCAGAGCATGTTTCATTTTTTCCCTTTGATAACCATGTTATCACCATAAAAATAAAGTTTATGTGGTGAAAAGAGTTTCATTTGGCGCAGTTGTTGGCTTTGCTCCAAGATGATCTGTGTCAATAGTGGTGGAAGGATTCTGCTGGGAGGGTTGATCAATGTCTTCATAAGGGCTCCGTCGTCCACCTGTGAAATAAATTTTGTTGATAGAAAATGATCTAGCCAGTAAAATCACGTAAAGACTCATCACCACCATCAATGATCTTTTATGTTAAGTCTTTTCATCTCATATGGTTACATGTGTAATACCATCTCCCACTTTTTTCATCTTCTATACCACCAGACTCAATTCATATTTGGTCTAAGTAAGGACCCAAATAAAAATCAATGGACTACACAACCATGCAAAGTGAGGTGGTCTAACATTATCATATACTGTAGTACTCTAGTTTCCTGCTGAAATCCTCGGATGTACAATTCCCTTCCTCACGCTTTGAGCCCTACTGTTGTATTGGAGCCATATTATATGACACTGACCTTCAATTACTATTAACTAGTCATGAAACAAATAGCATTCTGTACCAGTCACAAAAAAAAGTTAATTGACTAATTAGGCATTTGATTCTCTTTCAAAATTACTGTTAAGCACATGGTATATTTACATTAAAGGTACAAAAAGTGTGCTACGTATATGACCCCTTTGCCTTACTTATTTTTCTGTGAAACTATCTACAATTTTTGTAATTTTCAAATCCACTGCTCCATTGACTGCACAAAATAAAACAAAAAATTCTCTTCTAGTAGTACAAATGAAAACCCAAAACATTTCATGTTTGATCAAAAACATCTGATCATGTTTGATCAAAAACATCTGAAAACCTATTTTTCTTTCAATAGCATGAATCACTTCTTTACAAATCTAGTTTGATTGGTCTTGGCACTGAAATTAAATTTTGGGTTACAAACTGGTTGCCATAAGTGGAATGATTAGCCAATGAGGCTAATTCTACGAACCCTTATATTTGCCCGACTGCCAAGTATTACTGATGAGCAGGTAGTCAGTCTGTAGACACTGGTCAAAGCATCATGGAACCCTCAACAGGTGAAGAATGTGCCCATTACCTTACTTCATGGCCCTGCTGAGTTACCACCAACCATACCTTTCTACAGTTGGGTCTTGAAGCAAAGCAGTGGGCAGACATCATCGATAATGTACCTTCCTTCAAGGAAAGTACATACCCATAAAGCATGCCTTGCACAACCCACCACACACAGTACTTCAACATTAATGCAGCATCCTTTTTGTTAAACTTTATCTTCTTCCAATTTTCAGTTCTTATTTACAAACAGAATCTTGAAGTGAACTCATTATGAATCTAGCTTAAAAGATATATCAGTACCTGTACAGTTAAAAAGGACATTGTAGTTTTCATTCCCTATGGTCTCTCCTCACCTACATCCAACCTATTCTTAGTGTCCAGATGAAACTTTCACTGCTTTCCTATGACCAATCCTTCTGGCCAGCTCTATAAAAACATCTCTGGTTAAACAAGTTAATAACAACAATTTTTTAAGTTACAAATGAAGCATTTTAAACTGCCATTAATCTAAAATGCTTTAAATTCAAAAGTTTATACTTTCACATAGAGGAGTCAACACTGCATTTACTTGGGGGATTGGTTCAAAGACCCCAACACGCTTCCACACCTCCTCATTTGCTTAGAGTCAAATCCCTTACGTAAACGTCTAATACGCTATACAGTATAGGGAACTGTATTTGCAGACCCTAATACACTAGACAGCATATGTCACTGTATTTATAGACATATAATGTGATATATATCACCCTCCTATAATTAATAATGATATATATCACCCTCCTATAATTAATAAGAAAAATATGTTAATTCACTCTTTCTCACTGAAATTTCAATTAAAAAAAGAAAATTAAGCATAACTGGTTTTTGGTTTTACTTCTTTCTTTTTTTCTTTCTCTTGGAGTTTTAACTTTGTAATACAAGCAGTCACTGGTTATTGGTGGGGGTTCCATTCCAATGGCTTGATGATAATAGAAAATTGCCAATAACCGACAATCAGAGATTTTTGGGGCTTATGGCGCTGATAACCAGATTTTGGCTAATAACCAGTTAATAGTGTCTATGTTAGGTATGTACCAGCACCAACAACTGGAAATCAGTGCATCATGGTGCCGAAAAAATGCGCTAGTAACCACCATAAAACTGTATCACCGACAACTAGGACTGCCTTTAGTAAATTTAGCTAAGCACAACTGGTATTAGCTTTTGTACAAGTGATTAATATAAATTCATTCTCTCTCTCAATTAAGTTTCAGTTATGCAAAAGATTTTACCTACCCTTGCCCTGTCTTATATCACTCTTTGGCAAGGACAGTCACAGTTCCAGATGCAAATCTTGTTTATATAACCACATATTGTAAAGTAGTAGTTGGGATATGTCACAGTTCAAATTTCAGATTGGGATTATATAAACAGCTCTACATTTAAGAAAACTGTGGGAACTTTTTGCTATACACTATTCATATAGTGAATCTTAATTTGTGACCGTTAGTCACATGTACATTGAGAGCAAAGTGTACACCAAGTTTATCTGACAACTATTAACAAGTGTACTAAAAATAATAACATGATATAACTGGACAGTTAATCCTCAACTTATGCAACCTTGAAGAAATATCAAAACAAAAGGAAAATTCTCAATAGCTTACAGAACATAAATTGCAGAATGCACTGGGCAGTCCAAGAATGTACACAATAGATGTATCAAAAAAATTTCAGATTACACATATTAAAGCATTTGGAATATGTATATGCATGTTACCGTTACCACATACATTAAGCTTAGATAACCAAGACTTGAAACTGGGACTTTATCCACATAACTACTGTACTTTAGATGTACCATCTTCCAATGCATGCTGTTACATAATTGTAGATACAATCACTATAGTATAAGGATGAATTCCTGGGTTGCCAAGTTAAATTCACCATCAAATTTTAAAAAATTCCATTACTCACTGTCTTATAAACATAACACCAAGTTTACAGATCCAAATTCATTACAGTTTTTCTATTCATTAATCATTGAAGTATGTAAATGTATTATACGTATATGTATGTAAATATTTACTTTATACATATGGGATCTGAGTCTGAAAATTTTTAGGATAACATGCTGTATGTCCTGGAACCAATTCCTTGATTAAGTCAAGGTTCAACTGTACAGTATATTGTACAGACGTACTGTAATAAGCACATGGATTACTATGTGACTGAAACTGAGAATCTTACCAAAAATACTTTCAAAAGCTGTTGGGAGGCCAAAGCTACCGTAGGTACCAGCTCTATCTTGTACTATCCGATAAAGGAGGAAACTTGACAGGGGCCTCAAGAGTAGATTAATGACTGCCATTGCTGCCCCAAATCGTCTCGTTGCCGCTGAAAGATGCAAATGCTATTTAAATGAGATCCTCCTTGGGCATGAGGAAATTAAGGAAATTTCAGTGTAAATATTTTATCAGTACAAGAATAAAGTATAATTTTTTCTTATAAATCCATATCTGCTAATCAAGTACAAGTATAGTTTAGTTTTTTCTTATAAATTCACATCTGAAATAAATATCTACGTACATCATAATTTACATCTATAGTAAAATATTGATAATTTAAATATATGTTAGTACTTACTGACATCAACAGTCCAGTAGATAAGGAAGTTAATAACATCAAAAACAATGGACAGCAAATTGATGCAAAGTGCCTGAAAAAGAGGGAGCAAATAAGACACCCTTCAAGAGTTATACTAGTTTTGAGTCCCAAATCGTAAACAAAGTCACAGGAAACTAAACTTCAGGGACTAAATATCATTCAACCTCTGTAGAAACAGCTATAACTATAGTATTATTTGAAGGAAAAACAGTTCCCTTTATAATTTAGCCCTAAATAATAACCTAATTGAAACTTTCTGCGAGGTGTTCCAATTTCCCTGAAACATCAGTGTACCCAAGAGCATGAGCAATGCTCTCTTTGGTGTATGTTACTATGACCTAACCACCCTGGCCTAAGCCTTGTCATCTTTTGAGTTTACAAGCTGCAGAGAAGTCACAATGATAGCTTAAAATAATAAGAGCACAGGAAATAGTAAATGTATAAGAATAAAATCCTGGCAAAATATTTGCAGCATTAGATAATGTTATTTTATTAATAGCAAAGTGCTACCTCATTGACAACATTGAAAAATTACAGGAATGTAGCTGTTTTAACAGGTGTGGGTTGTTAAGCAAAGTGTGTACGTATTATGTTACAATGACTCTACCGCCTACATCTCACAGAAAACAACTCCTCTGGGAAGGGGATTAAAAATAGCCAGGTGAACTGAACTTTGTTATATGTATAATGAACTAATATTATACTGATGACTGTGGTGACCAGCATTCTTTAAAAAAAAAAAAAAAAAAAAAAAGCATTTCTCAAATGATCTAGGTGGTATGGACATGTCATAAGGTGAGATGACAATAAACTGTCATAAAAACAGTAAATATGAAAGTATATGTAGCAGGATAAAGGCCTATATGAAAGCTTAAAAAATCATAAACTCAACTAAAATTGCTACAACACAAGAGAAGGAAAACAACACTTACCATAAAAGGTGCTTCCTCACTTTCACGATGATGTAAACTCCATATGATTGTTGCCAAGAGAAAACCATTGTACAAGAGGAAGCTTGCAGGAAGGAACCCACATAAGTTGCTCCTACAAAAAATACAGGTACAGTTCTTTAGAAAACCCACCAAAAATTTTTACATGTACTCATTCAATCATGAAAAGTAACTTTCACAAGTTTCATAGATCTCTACAAAAATTACACAACCAGTAGCCACTGGTAGTACATATACTAAGGTCTCCAGTACATACTATAATTAGTTAATCATAACATATTTATTTGTTCACCTTTTTTCAGGCTATACTTTTGCACAAAGAAAAATGTATGACTATTTTACGTGTATAATAACTCTTAATTTTCCACCGCATGATGCAAGGTATACTCAGGATATTGTTACAACTACATACTTTTTTTTTGTACAGTTCATCCAGACCTATGGACTAAACTGACTTTGAATTGAACAACATTCCTACAATCTGTTTTCTTTCTTCATGAGGTTAAATTGTAAGAACTGCATCTAATTAACACGAAAGGCCTTCCTATGATTCCTGCTTGCTGTTTTTCCTAAAGATAAACTAAGGTCAATTTTCCATAATCTACTTACTTGTAGTAATTGCACTTCAAACTCCCAGACTATAAGGAAATCTGTTTTACAGTACTTAGGAACCTGCCAACAAATATGAAATTCCACTTAAAACTTATGAACATCCCAACAAATATGAAATTCCACTATGTAATAAGAATTTCTATGCATACCTTATACGTACTATTACAGGTACTGAGATGGCAGGCTCATTGTGTATGCAGGATATTTGCCCACAACTTTAATTGCATTGTGTCTTCCTTCTTGAGGATATTTTATTACTGTACGTAGGAAAAGAAAGCAATGTTTTTGGTTCAGTTTGCTTCTTTCCTTGCATGTTAGTTGAATTACAAAAAAAAGTAATGAATAAATAAATTCCATTTGATTTTTGTAGAAATTTGACCCAAGAAAGTGCCAAGCTTGAGTGTAGCCACAGAAATTTGTTCTTCGGAAGAGGAGTAACATATCTGCCCAGGATGCTTTACTGCAATACAATGCAAATGGAAACACATGCGATACACAGATATTAGTTCCTCCCATTTAGTTCCTCTACAGCCCTAAGAATTCAAATAAAGTTCAAACAATAATTCACCTGGAACATGTAACCTGAAAAATGACAAATTTGTAATCAAATTGTATTTTTCATAGCTAACCTTCGGTTCTAATAATAGGGTAATCTTTTCAGGTATTTCAAATATTTCCAGGAAAACTTTGGATTAATCTGTACAGTACTTCTAGTAGTATAATGAGCATGTACACCAGCAACTGCACACACACACACACACACACACACATACTGGGAGAAAATCTTTTGAGGATTGTTTTTGTTAGTTCACCTTCAGAATTTTTTAAATACAGTACACGTTTCAATTATTGTCTATCAGTGTACCCATTTGTTCTTGGAGATTCAGCTCTTAAATCTTTTAAGTCAACCTGAAACACTTTGGTGGGATGTGGCAAAACTTGTTGGGTAGGCAGCACTTTGTGAAAATTTTTAAATCTAACTTCAAGGGGTCACACATTACTTGATAGTATACAAAATGTGAATGAGAAATGTTGTCTCTGCGGATGATACTGTAACTTACTTGTTTGGAAAAATACATCATATACAGTAAGCTATTTTACATGTTGAACTTTCAAGTACAAATTGACAAGATGATACGATATCAATTTAAAGTACAGTACTATATACAAAAACTCTGGTTGAACTTTCAAGGACAGCCACCATAAGATTTTTCAACCAAACTTCTTCAAATCCAACAGTATGCAGGCACAGTATTTCATATTAACAAAGAACAACCATTAAACAAAAGGAACAGAACTACCACACAAAATGAACAAGCAGAGCTGGTCACACCAAATGAAGAGTGAATATAATCTAGGTACTGTGTTCAGCAAATAATACACATGTATGGCAGTTTTTTTCAGTACAATAATAGTGTAAATGTAAACTGCATTTTTCATATGCTCAGTTCTCACTGCAATATTTACAGCAATTAGATATGTAAATGTAGAAATGACTTTTTAACTTAATAAAAGAAATTTTCTTACTTTTAGATGAGCATTAAAAAAAAAAAAAAAAAAATCATACTGAAGAACAAAATCTTTACCTCTACCATAAAACAATAAATCACACCATTGAGTCACATCATTCGCAGACTCTTATGGGACAAGAACAGAATTCTTCCTTAAAGAGAGCAAAGTCAGAGCAAGAAACTGAAAGTTTAAAAGCCATAAAGGAAAAAAAGTAAAGGGAAGGGCTGGCAAGACAGCAAGAAGCACAGCAGGAGAATCAAATGATACTGCTCTGGATTGTCAAATGGGAGTCCCTCTGCGTAAACAGAGGTGAAAAATGTGAACGAGCTCAATCCATTCACAATTTTTCAAGATTAACCTAGTTTAATCCAAAACACAGCAAAGATTCCCACAAAAGTCCTTTATGATTAAGTAAACCATTGCAAATCTAATATCACATACACTGATAAAAAAATACATGCTAAGTCTCATTATCTAGAATCCATCTTAAAAGACACTGAAAAGAGCAATGATTGTCTTTCTGAGATTGGACAACACCCACATTTCCACTGTCTAACAGTAATGAAAAGTTAAAACTGTTAGTAACACACAGTGTCCCATCATAGGAAGTTAAACAATGCTGACTTAATACAATTTTTAAATAATAATTTTTGAATACATAATTAGTAAACAAACTCTGAAGGCAAAGGATGGTCTCAACCATATTACTGATGTTGCAAACATGGGAATAAACACTATGATTCAAGAACTTTTTTCTTTAAATTAAAGGTTCTGATGTATTGCCAATATCTTGAAATGGCAGTAGCATCAGTTATTGTTCTCATATATTGTTTGAATGTTACAAATACTATTGGAGAACAAAGGGTTGGAAAAATTAGGCAATCTCATCATTTCTGTATGTAATTAAAGACCCATGCAATATGTACTTAGCATTCTGCCAACATAACATATCAAGAATACACCAACAAAAGAAAGCTAAAAATCAAAAGTAAAAACATGAATACTTAATATTAAATACATACGTACTTAGAAACATTAAGTACAGAGTTAACCAGTGATCAGAAAACCGTATGTTAAAGAACAGTAAAATATGGATATATCTAAAGTAAAAATTACTCATATACTGCATCTTCATTAAGAGAGTCAATTTTCACCAAAAGGCTGTTGATCAATATCAAAGAGAGAGAGAGAGAGAGAGAGAGAGAGAGAGAGAGAGAGAGAGAGAGAGAGAGAGATCCAATTACAGTAGAGAGCAAAAAACATAAAACATGCACAGTGCACACAAAGCCATTTCAATATGCAAAACAATATGGTGGATATAGCAATTGCTTCACTATCACTAAAATAAAGCCTTGTATCAAAACTTTCCAAATCAGTAAATGGTTTTGATATGTAAACCAATACCAAATAAATAAAAAAAAATGAAACATAAGATGGAGGGAGTCAGCTTAACACTACAGATATTTACAAAATGCCTGAAACAACAAATTTTATAAGCAAACAAAATAAAGTACTATAATACATCAAAGCACTACTTTATTACAACATAAATGATTTACCATACTGCGAGTGTCAGGTGTGCGAAGAATATGCCCTGTAAAAATGAGAAAAATCATTGACTTGCTAAATTTATAAGTCCATACAGTACTTATATAAGCACATTTGCTTGTTAGCCACATAATGTACTACAATGTACCTAGAGGTGCAAATTCAAACATTTAAAAATACAACACTATGTTTTGACACTGCCTCAAATGCCAGGTAGAAAACCAGAGAGGTAAATCCTAGCTACTGTTTATGTAAAATGCAGTGGTACCTTGACATACAAAAGTCCCCCAGCTTACGAAAAATTCAAGTTACAAAAGCAATGACGAAGATTTTTTGGCTCTACATATGAAAATAGTTCAGGTTACAAAAGGTTGTTGCTGCAAAGTCCCGAGATTCGCCCGGACCACCAATAGCAATTTTAAAACTCGCTCGCCGCCAACTGAGTAGACTCGCCACCAATCCTCCCGCTCTCCCATTGGTTCCTGATGCTAGTCACCGCCATAAGATCCTGCTCTCTCCTATTGGTCAGCATCTCTCCCATCATGCTCTACGTAAAGGCGTCCTTCGCCCACTGCTTCGCATCATCGTTTGTGTACGCACGCGAAATTCGTTCGTTCTATATGATTTAGTTTATTAACGTAAATTCGTGTTAGTGATTTCGTTGTACCACTTTATCGTGTTGTGTGAGAACTTTAGTACATACAGTACTACATAACTTAATTACGTACAGTATACGTAGCCATGGGTCACAAGAAAGTTGCTGAAGTTCATGGAAAGAAGAGGATGCTTTCTATGGAGACGAAGATGGAGATAATTAAAAAATATGAAGCTGGATGCGGTTGAGTGTGATCGCTAAGGAATACAGCCAAAATCCGTCGACGATAGGCACCATCCTTAAGCAGAAGAAAGCCATTCGGTGGTGCGGCATGGGGAGGCAGCCAGCTCGGACACGAAAGCGGCCGAAGCCTTTATTAAGATGTTCGACGAGATGACAATCAAGGAAGGCTACAGTTCTCAGCAAGTCTCAACTGTGATGAGACTGGCCTTTTTTGGAAAAAAAATGCCTTGTTGGACATACATCACGGAGGAAGAGAAGAAGCTACCCTTTGTTTGAACGCCCGTAGGCATTGCAAGGTGAAACCCCTACTTGTGTATCATTCCGAGACTCCTCGAGCCTTCAAGGCCCACAAAGTGCTAAAGGAGAAGCTTCCAGTGATGTGGAGGGCTAATGCGAAAGCCTGGGTAACGAGACTTTTGTTCACCGAGTGGGTAAATCTGTGTTTCGGCCCGACAGCGAGAAATTCTTGGAAGAGAAGCACCTCCCTCTGAAATGTCTGCTGTTGTTGGACAATGCTCCTGCTCACCCTCCTGGCCTTGAGGAAGATATCCTACCGGAGTATTCTTTCATCAAGTTCTATATCTTCTGCCTAACACCACCCCTCTCCTCCAGCCCATGGACCAGCAAGTGATATCGAACTTCAAGAAGCTATATACGAAACATCTTTTCATGAGATGTTTCGACATCACCGATACCACAAACCTCACCTTGCGTGAATTTTGGAAGGAGCATTTCGATATCGTAATATGCATCTGGAGGTTTCGAGGCGAACCTTGAATTCTTCGTGGAGAAAACTCTGGCCTGATGCCGTATCCGCCCGATACTTCGAGGGATTCAACATGGGCGAACCTGGTGCAGATTCAGAAACAGTTGACGATCCTGAAACTGTTTTGCAACCAGATCTTGACGAGATCGTTGCACTCGGCAAGTCCATGGGGCTGGTCGTTGACGAGGACGACATCAATGACCTTCTCGAGGAGCACCAAGAGGAGCTTACGATGGATGATCTGAAGGAGTAAGATGCCATGCAACATAACGTCGTTCAAGAAGAGTTCTCTAGCAGCGGCGAGGAGGAGGAGGACGACCCTATGACAACAGCAGAAATTAAGGATGCTCTAGCTGCTTTTCATAAGGTGCAATAATTTGTAGAAAAGAGACACCCCGAAAAGGCTTACACAGGTCATCTGCTTGCGCAGTTCAATGACGTTTGCTCAAGTCGTCTCAGGAACATTGTCAAAAGTAGGCAGAAGCAATCTTCCTTGGATAGTTATTTTTTAAAGAGGCCCTTAGTAGGAGTAAGCAAACAGGAAGATCCAAGTGATACTACAAAAACACAGAAAGTTTAAAGTGTTGTAGAAATTGAAATTTTGTATATATATATAAAAAAAATGTAAAGTATAAAAAAAGAAAAAAAAAAGATAAATTTAATTTTAAGTTTTTTATAAAGTTAAGTGTTAAGGTTAAGTGTACGTACGTACAAGTTTTCTGCCATTTGTCCTCCTCCTCTGTCGCCACTTTCGGAGATAGCCTTACTTGAAAGGTAATGTTCCACATTTTACGACATACATATATATGTACGTGCAGTATTTCTTGTATACCATGTAAACTAATACACTTTATTTACAGGTGCTATGTAGTACATATTAGTTGTATGTATTAAGTTAGGTATTGAATGGTCCAAATTGTTGTAGTATTTCATTGTTTATGGGTCAATTTAGCTTTATTATAAAATTTACTGGGGTGTTTTTGTAGGGCTTGGAATGAATTAGGCAATTTACAAGTAAAATGCAGTTCAAGATACAAAAAGCTCAGGTTACGAAGGCCGCCTCGGAACGGATTAATTTCGTATCCTGAAGTACCACTGTACAGCAATAGGTTTGTACTATGAATATACTTCTCATCACATTAATATTCATTTGTTTCTGCTCTTCCATTCTCAAAAACTTTTTGCTTGGATTTTTAAATAGTGCTCTGTATCTTCAACCTTTGGATCTGCAGAATTATAACACTGAATTCCAATATGGTTTCTCTTTCCAAGATAGAATCTTATAACGTCTTCAAAACAGTAACCTACCATCACATCATTAAACTGGACTGTTCAAACACAGCCAGTACCGGTAAACCTTATCATAACTAATATTGTATCCTCCAAATCAGTGGCATCTATCAACTCTCCAAGAGTCTTTTCTTCTTCTGATTTCCCTGTTGTGGTGATTATACTGCACCAATAATAACTTGAATACTACAACTAAGCTTTACAACTGTTGGAGTTTTAGTAAATCTGAAGCACAGAGAAATCTAAAATCTATGCTTCATATACAAAGGTTTTTATTCAGCACATTACTTAATTCTAGTAAACAATCCCTGAGTACTGTATATGGGTAACCATTGGGTAGAAAATGAGGTCTCATAAAATTAATTGAAAGAGTTTTGCTTAAACAAGGTGAGAAGTAATGAATCACACAGATACAAAATCACTCAATATGGGCAATCAGACATTACTGATCTCAATTTTGGTTATCTTATTCACAGGAAACTCATTAAAACACAAAACTGAAAGATGTAACACCTCAAGCAATTACACTTTGATATTCCTTCCATCCAGTTATTTCAAGATATTCTCACTAAAAGCATTCGAACCTTGACTAATCTGCACAAAACATTTAAAATACTTACAAACAATATATCCAGCCTGTCTTGATGGCTTATTTCCATATAAGAAATCCGATACAAATAAAATATGCCTTTCTTCATTGCGTTAAACATTGCCACAAGTTCAAATTTTCTTGCATAAATCAGTCTCTACACCAAATTACCTTCATTATCACAAAGCTTTGATTTTAACAACTCTTGATAAGTTACTAGAAAAATGTCCAATATTCACCAGCTCACATACTAGATGTGGCTGGGCAGCCAGCCTCCCTTTGACTAGGTGAGTGTAAGAGTTTCATGCTAGCAGCAAATCACGTACGTGAGACCAATGACACGTTAATCCCTTCCATTTACAAATGATGACTTGCCAGAATGTCATACTATAGTGAAAGATTTTTTTATACAGAGAATTAAAAAGATTAATTACTATATAACACTTACTCGGTGGAGCAATATACGTACATAATTTCCACATATAACTAAAGAGTAATGCAGTAATAGTATAGTACTTATACAGTGCTGATGGTAACAAAACTAGTATAATTCTCTACCTTGATTCCATGAAATTCAGCATGATATCACATGAAAGATGTCAGATGTCAGAGTTAAGAGATAAAGATGAATTATCCCTAACAGTACATATTTCATATCTTAACAATAAAATTTTTAATTTTTATTCTAGGCCTTCATTTAAGAACAATTCTTGAGTTCCTGTTCTTTGGTGACATGCTTTTACTCACACTGCAACAGAATGGCAACCCACCTTCCCAGTTGTTTGAAGGACTTCAAACTTTAACAGAACAGCTGCAATATAAGTGAATATTAACTTCCAATAATACAATACAAACATGTATGAATTGAAAAATTCTGTAATGCTGCTCCATCAATATGCAAAAGATAAGTAATGACAGTTGTTTCATAGTTACATAAAAAGTATTATAAAATAGTATAAGTACCAAATATAAGGTAGCAAATTACAGTAAACTTACAGGTTACGACGGGGGTTCCATTCTTGAGACGCGTTGTAACCCGAAAATCGTCGTAAGCCAGAACATCATCAAAAATCCTAAGAAAACCTTACTTTTAATGCTTTGGGTGCATTATAAACTATGTAAACTGCATTCTTATTGCATTTTTCATCAAAAAAACCCTTCAAATATTGATTATTTTGATCAGCGTTGCAGGAGTTTTAACCCTGGAACATGCGTCGTAACCCTGGAAATAATTTCTGATGAATATATAGTAATTGAAAAGTGCCTTAACCTCAGAACGTCGTAAACCGATCCCTTCGAAACCCAGGGACTGCCTGTACATAGTTTATGTACTGAATTATCAAAATTATTAATAAATTTGTTTAAACACATCAGAAGAACACCTCATGGAGAGAAATGCCAATGTTTTCACTGGCATGAATGATTTGAGGCGAGTTGACATTTTCAATTGAACTTGTGCAAAATTTTGGACAAGGTGAGAAAGCTGAGAAAGCATGATTTTCCATACGAATGCATTTACTATCAAATCTGTAGCACCTCAGTGGCATGGTCGGTTTGGTCTTTGCCTGCCACCTCGGAAGTCACGTATAGCCGTTGGTTCCGTTGCTGAATAATCACAGGTTCCGTGCAATGTAAAAACACCATACAAACAAACAACTATTGAATCTGGGCTTCATGGATTTTACACTCATTTTCCTTCACAGAATGAGTATTAGTCAGCTTTAGGAAGGTGAGAAATGAATCGTTAATTCCAGGCAAAAACCATCAGGTCTGAAAATCTGCTAGCCCTCACTAAAACCACTTAACTTGAAATTACTGCACTCTGAATGTACTAACCTTTGTGAAGGGCATGAGTTTCAATACCCCTCAGATAAATGCACCATCTTTCAAGGAGTTATATCTAAGGCCACTAAATATTGAATGTATAAAAAGAGAGCATAATTCTAAGTTGAGGCTCCAAGAGGTGTTTTTGCAATGAGACCCAGAAGTGTTTCTGTGATGAGACCAAGAGTAATCTGTCTCTGCCAAAAAGAAGATATACCAAAACTTTTTCCATGTTATGAGAGGTAGAATAACAGGAATCCAGAAGTAGCTGCCTGATAAAAAGTGCCCAAACCTACTCTCTTTTGGAAACCTGAATGATTCAGTTTTAGTGTAAGAACAACTGGTTTCCTCAGGCAAATATGTAGATGTACCATTTACTACTACAGACAGTTATTAAAACATTAAATAACTGCTCTTCCTGAAGTGATATTTGATAAAAAGAAAATCATAAAAAAACCCTTATATTTGAAAAGGAAGTGTACTTCTAAATTTATTTGAGAACTTGTCAATATTAATCTTAGTAATAAAATATTACGTATTAGTACATATTCTGCTGCTTTTTAGCGCCAAATGTAACTTTATCCTTATTCTATACTAGGCTAAAAGCTACCTTTTGCATTATCTCTGTTAGAACCAATTCTGAAATAACATCTGGTAGAACATGGATTTCCCACCTAGTGCTTGTATTTATAAACATATTGAATTGGATACAGTATTCCAGAATATTTGTATCAATATAAATATTATAAGCATAAATAAAAATGCAACATCATTCACATGAGAGAGAGAGAGAGAGAGAGAGAGAGAGAGAGAGAGAGAGAGAGAGAGAGAGAGAGAGAGAGAGAGAGAGAGAGAGAGAGTGGTCAGTTTGGTGTCCTAACATTCTACTTAAATTCAAATAAAAATATCTTGCAAAGGAAGAATTTTTCTAACCAATTTCATATTTATTAGCATATTAGGCATACTACTAGTACATTTCTGTAAAGGTGAGGGAGCCTACTTACTTCACTTCAAGTCTTACACTCTTAAATGGGACCAAAAACTAAAAGAAAACATACAATCAGATATCTTTCATGGCTTACAAGTAATTAAAAAGCAAAATGAAAAGGTATTAAGAGAATACAGTGGGAGCCCATATTTGCGTTCTCCTTATTTGCAGACTCACGCATTCGCAGATTTCTCTCTGGATTGAATCTACCCATTATTCGCTGGAAATTCGCCTATTTGCAGTATTTTTCTATGAGAAATATCCACAAATTCTTGGTTTTTTCCATCAATTTCATCATAAAATGCACTTTTTATGAAAAAAACTATTAAAAAAAACTGATATAAACATTTTTAGCGGGTTTTTCTTGAGTTTTACCTAAAAAAATACAGGCAGTCCCCGGGTTATGACGCGTTCGGCTTACGACGTTCCGGGGTTAAGGCGCTTTAAAATGATATTATTCAGAAACTATATCCAGGGTTATGACGCCTACAACACTGATCTGGCAGAACAAATATGACACCAAAAATGCAAAATAATCAATTTTTGAAGATTTTTTTTATGAAAAATGCAATAAGAATGCAGTTTACATAGATTTCAATGCACTCAAAGAATTAGAAATAAGGTGTTCTTAGGATTTTTGATGATGTTCCGGCTTACGACATTTTTCAGCTTACGCCGGAACCTCTGTCATAACCCGGGTACTGCCTGTAAACCGTTTTGAGCATTTTTGTAGGGGTTCCAACTATTTGCGGGTTCTAACTATTCATGGGGGGCTCTGGTACGCATCCCCCGTGAATACAGGGGAACCACTGCACATACTACTATTACTAGCTGTATGTCATGCACAAAAAAAAAAAATCACATCAAACAAATCTATTTATCATATAAAAGAATCTATACTGCACTATGCCTGTTTGAAGCACTATGACAAAAATATTGGTACAAAAGTACAACTGCAAAATATTCAAAACACCAATGTCCTAGGTGCAGCTAAGAAGACAACAACAATATAGTTTTACAATATAGGAAATAAAAGATAACTGATTTTGGGTATGTAGTGTGATATGATGCCAACCAAACAGAATAATGAATCGGAGAAACTGAAACTAGAGATCATTATACAGAAAACCATTTCATAATACTGAGTTCAAGATCTAAGCAAGGGTAAAGATGATAAAATCTTTCAGTAATTTTGTCTAAACGAGGCAATTACACAAACAGAAGGCACTAACATACTGATAATATAACCACATCATTTTGGGATCTCTGTTGAGCAAAGACCTCTCAAAAAGTGCTTTCCCTTCCCTAACAATGAACTAGACCAAAACATATCCTACTAGCACTCTTACCTAAGCTCAAATTCAAAATAGGAACTCACATGAGCACCCTTATTACCTGTAGTACTCCCAGTAAAAATTTAAATCTTAATTACATCCTAAATCTATACAGTTTATCTTGGGCATAAACTTTACTAATATCTAGTATAAATAGCGGAATATTTTTCCACATTATAAATAGCACAGTACAGTATTAACTATCTTTTGAGAGAGAGAGAGAGAGAGAGAGAGAGAGAGAGAGAGAGAGAGAGAGAGAGAGAGAGAGAGAGAGAGAGAGAGAAAATACTTCTGTACATATTATCATGCATTATCATGATACTACAGAATACATACCATACAGTCATTTATTTTTAAATTCTGTATGTATATATATTATTCAATTTATTTAAGAGTTACAGTTGAAAAAAATGACTACGTAGTCTTAAAAATAGTTCTCACTTATGAATTAGGAAAGATATGCTAATAGGCATCCACTTCAAATAGTCTTTCATACGAAGACTCAGTGGTATTGAATGAGGATAATCATAATGATGAAAGTGATGATGCATCATAAACATGGTGAAGCAGTCTTGTTGTATATTTATTACACTTACACATGAAGATGCACATCAGATACCCATTAAAAAAATGTTTATTCACTGAATGGCATGTTTCTCATTTACATCTTAAGTGGAAGGAGTGGAGGGGGTAAAAAAGTCAATTTATAGTAGGTTTCATGGGAATATAGTACATTATGATTTATATTTGACTTTTCATTTCTCAAAAAATTGATTTAACAGTATTTGGTGCATTTTTTTTTTGTCATTTTTTCCATATTCAAGGAGCATACCATCAATGAGTATATATTAAAATACTCTACTGGAGTAGAGAACCAACATACTCCCTGTGCAAATTTATCACACATAAATTGGTTTCCTGCCACTGCTTCTTCTTGATCTTCTTTATCTAATATAGCATTGATCTGGGTCGCTGTTTCTAGTCACACTCTGTTAACTCAAATGGGGTACTATTAATGAAATCTTGAAATTCCCCACAATCTATATAGCTAGTACCTATCTTGAAAATATTCTACACCTATCTTCATTGCCATAGTCACAATTTCTTTCAGTATTTCACTGATAAGCTTTTTGGTTAACCGAGTGATGTCACAGACTCATTCTGGACTGTTTTCTCCAGAATAAGTTAAATGTCTCATGCTTGATAACTTTCATGGTTCTTTTGATGATATTTATGGCATCAGCAATGTTTAAAGTTTCCACATCTTAAATATCTTTCTGTTTATGCAGTCAACATCTATTGCCTGAATGATTCGCTCCATACAGTGTGTGTGTGTGTGTGTGTGTGTGTGTGTGTGTGTGTGTGTGTGTGTGTGTGTGTGTGTGTAATGAATCTGAATATCCTTATTACAGTACCCTGTGATCTAAAGGTTATATTACACTCATCTGTGTTGGGGCAGAGTAGATGACTTTGATGCTTTCAGTGTTGAACTTATGGAAATCTGGATCGGCCAGGGTCATAGTTCAGTATCTAGCCTATAAGACCTAAAAGTTATAGCTACTTCTTGTTGTGCATCCAAAACACTGGCAACAGGAATTTCTACCGAATTATATACTTTCTAACAGCTAATCTTGAAAGGGAGTTTATGATATATAGGTATAGTAGAAAAAAATACAAACGAAAAGATGTTCTCTACTAAACAACAATTATGAATTTTGGTTGCGCTTCACTTTTGCTTAATAATTTGACATTAACTAGCTACTTTTGGTAGGCAAAATTTAGCAAACGGAATTGATTCATGTAATCAATCACACTTGCATAAACTACTAATTAATTTGAGAAAAAAATTAATTTCATTAAAATATCTCAGGAATCCTGATACAGTTAATGTGACCTAACCAAGGCCAAATTGTCTTTCCTCGTTTGGGGTAAGAGAACCCCACTTCCTCTTAGCCTAAATTTGATGTCATACACAGGCTAATAAGGTCTTGCATAATGTTGCAGCAATGACAGTATCTGGAATCATTTCCAGGTTTATGACATGGGTAGTTAATGTCAAGTTCATGAGTAACCTTGCTGCTGGACTACCTACTATAGGCTAGGTACCTAGTAGTAAGCCTGGTGTTTGCATATGTCAATTGGTAGCCCTAACCTCGGTCTCCATGACTGTGAATTACGCAGGTTAAAAACCGCATAACAAAAAAAGAACCCGTGTCATCCGGAGGTAAAAAATGCATTGGCATCACATAAACCCCGACAAAACCTTTACCAGCGTTAATCATTCAACTTATAAGGCGAAATGAAGCGGTTTTCGTTCCGCCCTGGTACCTACTGGTAAAGACTTGACAGGCCATCCAGCAGGTATACTAGTCATTAAACCTTCCACGAATGGCTATCCAGAACCATAAAAAAAATATATATAATAACGCTACAAAACACAGACCCGAGACTCGGAACAAACAATTATACATTACCCTCAACACAACAGAAGAATTGGGAACTGTGATCTCCATTGCGTTACAAATAATATTGATCACGTTCTGCCTGACGTATGACTTCCAACAACACAAAATGACAACGAATCGGTCGCTTACATTCCGGGGAATGGGTAACTGTCCAATGTGGAAATTCATGCTTTTAAATTTCCTCTTATGCTATAACATTTAATAGAAATGCAGTGTTTATTTGAATTATACATCGAAACTTGGCAAACTATCTGAATTTTCTATGTTAGAGCCCTTAGAGGCAGATATTTTGGTCGCTGTAAGTTAGTAACCACTGTTCTAGGACAGTATCATTACAATGATCTTTTAGTTAGCATAAAGTAGCAAAACAATTTCTTCATGATCATTTTTGTAGAGTAAATAAATAAGTAATAGATATATAACGTGCAGTTTCATATCACATTTCATATCGCCATGTAAAACTGGTTGAAATTACTTACGAAGCCAACGCTCAAACATAAGATCGCTTAGGTAATAATACGGCTCGGCTTGTGTTGTTTAACACCAATTAATCTTGAGTAACTTAAATATTACGAGTATAAATTTTATGAACGTCACATTACGCTTCTTTAAGAATTGTTCCGTTCTGTGAACTGCGTACTTGCCAGTATGTACTGGATACTTAGTTGTTTTAATTGTAACTGTTCACAGTGTTCACTTGCTATCGTGTTTATTTCCCGGCCTCCATGTGCATTTCCGCAGTACAGACAGGCCTTCAAAACTCTTGGAAGATTTTCTTAGTATACCCATGTTTGTATGATATTGAAGAAGCGATAGAGAAGATATCTTTCTCAAATGTGAATTTGCATGTCACGATATCGAGGTAGCGATGCTTATGGATATGCTATTATGCTTATGAATGAAACATCCGGTTTACTTTCGTTCTCTGATCTTTGAAAGTGCAGAGATCAATGGGATGAGCAACTTAATGGCAATTTCTAGCACACGGTCGAAGGAAACAAGGAAAAGGACAAGAAAAGAGGAGGGACTGGTCTAGAACTAAGATAGGAGTAAAAAGAAAGAAAGAAAAAATCCTGGGGGTAAGAAGAGAATTCAAAATCTGGGCGCTAAGGAAAGAAACAGCTGGGGAATCGTTCAGTCCGAGGATTGTCGGTATTTTCTGGAGCAAGTGGAACATGAAACTGTTGTTGCAGCGCAATTTTAATATAAGTCTGTCAAGCAACCTTGTATAATATTGCCACTGTTTAATCTGGGTATCTACCTAAAGACTTTCCAGTGAGGTCATTCAGTTTTTCACGTGACATTAATGGGATCTGTAATCGAAGTGATGATAATGATTATTATAATCACTCTCTCTCAGACACACACACACAAACGCACGCACACACACAGAAAAGAGAGAGAGAGAGAGAGAGAGAGAGAGAGAGAGAGAGAGAGAGAGAGAGAGAGAGAGAGAGAGAGAATAATTCTGATATGTGCAAATCTGCAGATACAGAGTAGAGTTTCACCAATAAGGAGGAATTAAGAGATCTATTATGACAGGTACTGTCTTAGAGTGCTGCATGTTAATGAAGAAAATGATTTCGTAGCTGTTCGCTCTAGTACGTATCAGGAAAACTGGACAATTTTCTAACTTTTTGTCCTCTCTATGCCTTCGAATCTAGAGAACAATTATTAATGTTTCTCAGCACCTTGGTGAACAAAATCATGGAATCTTCCTACAAGTATTCATATACTATTCAATGTTTTTAGTGATGTTACGCATGCGCGTTTAAGTCAAAATAAACCATTTGTTCAGACTTTGAATACGAAGAAAATACATGAAAATGTAATTCGGTCTCTTACCACCAAGCAAAAGAAACCCAAACAGTGTAAGTATTTATCAATCTTGTGTTTGAGATATATTTTTTAAGAGGAAAGCGAATGTTTGCTATTAGCGACTCCAAATTAGTAGTCTGAGTCAATAGTTTTCGTGAAGGTTTGCCCAAACAGTGTCTTCAGTTCTCATTTCGAACTCTTTTCTGATCGTCTGCAAGGTTTACTCAGTAGTTAGTTGCCTCTGAATTTATTGGAGTAATATATACAGTCAAAATCAATAAGAAACTGACGACGGGTAGTAAACGAAATTTGTAACGTCATCCGCCCAGTGATCAGTCAACTATGCACTGAATGAAAGCCAATGATGGCAACTGAGTTGTTACCTTAGGTGAAGACAGGAAATCGTAATACAAGCTGTTAACAACAGGGGATTAATGGAAGAGAGAGATTGCTTTACAGTCCTCATCAATTGTGGAAGCGCGAATTAGATTCTAGTATACGCTGCTTGTCAGGGGATGAAAAAGTGGCTCACAATTAAAGAGTGAGTGTTTCTTATGAAGTAGTTATTACTGAACGATGCACTGTACAGATACAGAGAGAGAGAGAGAGAGAGAGAGCGAGAGAGAGAGAGTAGAGAGAGAGAGAGAGAGAGAGAGAGAGGGGGGGGGGGATCCAATAAATTTTTCACCTCGGTGAGGCGGAGATTACTCTCTTGAGGCCCACCCGCGATGTAATTGACCTCACTTCGTCGAGTCTCTCTCTCTCTCTGTACACTATATATATATATATATATATATATATATATATATATCTATATATATATATATATACGTAATAATTATATATATATAATATATATATTGAATCAAAACTTGATCATTAAATATATGGTGCTACTTTAGTAGGCGGTCTACCTGCGTGTTTCTACACTGTTTCGCCGTATTAGTACTAGCTCGTCGGATTTGATCCCCGAGCCGGCATAAGGCCAGCTTAATCTCAAACAACAACAACCTTGGTGCTACTTTAGGGACATTTGACCCCGATGGGTTAGTTCTAAACACGTCGAAACAGTGTAGAAATACGCAGGTAGACCGCCTACTAAAGTAGCACCAAATATATTAGACGTGTTGCTATTGCTTAAATAAAGGTAATTCTATTCATTTTCCTCCATGGCACTAACTTTATATGTATACACACACACACACACACACACACACACACACACACACACATATATATATATATATATATATATATATATATATATATATATATATATATATATATAGGCCTAGTTACGATCCAAAACAGTTACATAATTTTTGCGGACAAGTCTGAGGTTAGCGTGTACATAAGAAATAAAGGAAAAACTAAGTTAAGTAAGAAAAAAAAGCTCTCTTTTATATTTAACCAACCTCCTCATCTTCTCAGCGAATAGTGACGTAAAGGCATCGAATTGCGCATCTCGTATGTCACGTCTATTTCCAGGATGGAAACAGGAGTAAAGCGCCTGAATCTTTGTATCTTGTGTATTTCGAAAATGTCTGTCGAAATGGCTGACATTATTCATAGATTGCTGTTCTTTAAGCTCTGCATTCTTGTTCCTTTATCTGTTTAAGTGAATGAAAGTGAATCCTTGATTCAAAGGCTCGGTTGTTAAGTAAATGGACAGAACATGATCTAAGACAGTGGGATAGACAATCTAGCCGTTTTTTTTTTATTGTGTAGTCTTGCACGTTTGTTTTTATGAATACTGTAATTTAAATTGCTTATTAGTCAACTAAACTGAAAGTGTGTCAGTCGTCGAGCTTTAAATGTTGTCTAAAGAGCGAATGAGATTCAGTAAGTTCCCTGTGGTATAAAGAAAAATGCGAAATTGCATTTGAATGAGGGAGACAGGATAGTGTCTGGGGAAACTCGGCAATGAAATGGGCGAAAAAATAAAAAAATATTGGTTTTAAGCCATCACCACAATCTCACAACAAATATGAATGAATATGAACGAGACTATGGTAGTCTCGTTCGAGCTGAAATGGGACTCAATGTGAATCTAAAATTTAGCATGGCAGTGTCAGTAGTGCATTGGGTCTTTTACAACTACTGTTACTCATTCGGTATTAAAAGAGAGGTTCGAGACAGCAAGTCCCGGTCCCAGAAACGTTACCTAACGACCTGGAAGCCGAATTAAGGTATAGTCACTCATATAAGTTCATGGATGTCTCAAGGCATAAAGCGGAATTCCTTCCAACCCCTTTCTGGACAACGGGTCTGTATAGTGACGTAAGACGGGCGCATACCGAAACTCATTTGGCCAGTTTCGCACTCCCAGACACCTGTCATCCAGAAAGGGGTGAAATGGAAATCTCTCTCAAACACCCGGACAACCATGAACTTATATGAGTGACTGTACACCCAATCTGAACACTTACTCCGGGGCCCGTGAAAAGAGAGGCTGTTTCCAAGCAAGACGAAGTTAGGTCTAAAAGTGGAGTTTATTACATGAAGACTACATGTGTATATGCATACAGATCGCGCTTATTATAATACAGATACCTAAAGGAATCTCTCTGTTAATAAATTAAAGCAGATTTATGTAAGCTTTCATATTATAAGTACCTTCTAAGAGGATTGACATATGAGCAAGAAACCCTTCCTTTCACATAGAGGAGGAAAAAGAATATGAATTCCTGTAAAGCAACTTTGACGTCTGAATGACGACATCTTAACGTGGTCACATTTTGTATCATAATGATTTGCATGACTGCAGACAAGATCTTCGTAAAGAATTTTTACATTAGCAGTTTGATGAAGCACAACATAATCATAAAAAAAAACACGTTTTATCGTCTTGAGACATGCAATAAACAGCTATGGATAGTTAAAAGTGGCAAAAAAGTTATTACGAGCGAAGCGAAGTCATTACTGGAAGAGGGATCATTTTTGGCGTTCCGGCCCTAACGCTATTCAAATGCTAATATCTCCAGAAATATTGAAGATAAAAGAAAAAGTCTTTTGGCAGATAAAACTTTACGTCTTTAAATTTCATCCCATATAAGATTTATTTTCAAAATATCATAGATTCACATTTAAATGAAGTTTTAATTGTTGTATTATAATTTTCTCAGAATTGATGATTGTAGCACGAAACTCGATAGTTTTCTCATCCAGTGTGGAGAGGGACTTACAGGTAATACTTACATCCCGCAATTCATCAGCCTCTGGAAACGACCTCCTAAGGGATTATGGCCAATAGCTTTAGGATATCTACATATTTCCAAAATTGCGCCGTAACTCCTGACATAATTTAAGTGCTGAATGGTGGATGAACCCCTGCCCAGTAAAATTCCACAATGTTAGCCACATTATATATCTTTACAGAAGTCTCATCAACAGCATGTCCAACTCCCCTACAATGACTGTGCCACAGTGCCATTGACTCCTACCTTGAATGCACTTTCGTGCCTACTGGATATTAAGGCTCTTCCTTTCTAATACCTCTTTCACTCGATCAATCCAACCCTCCCCAGGTCTTTCGAGTTGGATTTTGTTGAATGACTAAAATGCCAGGTCAAAAATTGGCAAGATTTAGAAATCAAAATAGACTGAAAAACCAAGATTATACATTACTGTGAGTTTCTGTACTAGTCTAGTACTATCTCGACATCAGATATGGTATGGCAGTGAAACTAATGCTAAAATATTTTGTTAATTTTAGAATAAAGCTTCGAGAAGACTGCTGAGAGCCAGATGGCAAAGTAGAGTGAGAAATAACGGCAGATGAGATAATGGTAAAGGGGAAACTGAGATGATTTGGACATGTCCTTATTATTCTCTTGGGAGTGGAGGTTTTTGGAAGATATAGCAAAGGAGGGAAATGAGTGTAGAATCCCTAAGTTTTATGGAGAACAAATAACTTTTTACACTTTGTTCTACAGAAATGTATCAACGTTTATTTATTTTTCGAGAAATTTCAGTCCATTGGCGTCACACGGCGCTGGAGGCGATGAGTTTCACAACCCTTTGGAGGTGTGGTTGACGTTCACAAAATCAAACATCCACTTCTGTTTTTCACTCCCGTCATCACACTCTTCTTGTCCGAGGAAATCTGAATTCTCTTTCATTGCTAAGCATTTCTTCGACCGTCCGTTCTGTATCTGGCCTGAATCCTGGAAAGCGAAGAAGAATGAAGTAGTTGAAATATCAAAGAAGATACAGGAAGGAAGGCTTCGATGGTATGGACACCTGTTACGAAGAGAGGATCATCATGTTTTGGAGGACATACGATGGAAATGGACGTGCGGGATAGAAAGAAGAAAGGAAGATCAAGAAAGAGATGGCGTGATTGTGTAGGGGAAGATGTTATGGAAGGGTATTAACGAGAACGATACACAGGACAGAAATCGATGGAAACGAGTCATTCATAACGGCGACCCCATGGGTTAAAGCTGGGAAGAAGAAGAATGGATTAACGTCAGTGCTGGGTATGCCCGTATATATAGGCCTATAGATTGAGCGACTGCATGATATGGATGTTTCCACCGTACTATGTAAACGTAATTTAAACTCCGGTTAAATCACACTATGAAATTGGTGTTTAGGCTACAATAATGATAATGTCTGTCTGATTCCCCCCCTTTCTCCCACTTACAGGGTCATATATCCATATTTGGTTTTGGGGAACTGCCTCGGTGGTGGAACATTCTTCCAAAACGGGGACTTCCTTCGAATCTTCGTTTGCCGTTAAACAAAGAAGCTCGTCGCTGCTTTTCAGAAGGTTCCTCCAATCCAGAGACCACAACTGCAACTAGAAGGGATCAGATGCGCTTTTAATTTTCTTTTGTTTTTCGGAACTAAACAGGTTTAGTTACACGGAAAACAGGCGGGATTCTGCGTAAACAACAAAATGAAAATTATATCTCATATTTAAACATAAATAAATACACTAAATCTCTGAGACACAAGATGATAACAAATACATTTAAGGAGGCAGGAAATGAGGAAACGCAAAAAAAGAAAAAAAAAAAAACAATTACCAAATCACGCGGTAAGTCACATGAAGGATTCCCCATAATGACTTCGCCGTCGTCTCTCCCAGACTAATCCTATTAGTTCTCTCGACTGCCTTTAATGGCACAGGGCTTCGACACACGCATGCTTGGCAAGAAATCGTATATTATGAGGTAAAAGGGTCTAAACTCTGCCAAGGATTTTGGTTATGTAAGGTGATGTGTCATTAGGTCATTTAAAGTACTCGCGCCCACCGAACCATAGACCCCAGGTTCGATTCCTGATCGAGTCGGACAAGTTTTGTAATATCCTAACACTTCTCTATTGTCCAAAACAGGGAATTAGACATTTGCTGTGAGCATAGTGCGCTAGATCATCCATTCGAGAAAAGGCATTGGGATAGCACACACACACACACACACACACACACACACACACACACACACACACACACATATATATATATATATATATATATATATATAATATATATATATATCTATATATATATATATATATATATATATATTATAATATATGCACACATAAATGTGCTTCTTTTAAACTGTATCTAACACCCTATTGCAAACGTGATTTGAGTGCGTTCCCGTCATATTTGAGCTCATAGACTGCCTTATTTAACTTCCTGATCTTACAGACCTTACGGACCTTACATCTTGTCTGGGTTGCCCCAGGTCCCTCATTTTTCCAAGAGCGCCACGCGTTAGCTTCCTCGTATCCTGGAGTAAGCCTAGGGCAACCCCTTTGATTTTCTTATGAGCTACTGATAAGAATTTTCGCAACTCGTGACTTCTTGGGTTTCAATGTCAACCAATATCCGATACAAGGTCTGTTACAATTATCAGCCCTCTTTTTATTCCAATTTTATTATCTATTCCTTTATTAAGTTTTCCTTTCCTGGCATGAGAGTTTATCAATGAAAGCCAGGTACAGCTAATAGCACAGATGGACTCTTGAACGTACTAGCTGGAACAAATGGAAGCTTAATTTAACAGCAATACTATCACTCATTATTGATATTTCACGGAATATCAGTGTAGACGGACTTGCAAGCTAATAAACTGAACTATCATGAGAAAGGAAGGAAGTACAATTATTGACATTACTTTTAACTCCCCCGTAAACAAGGTTCTTCAGAGTACGCGTATTAAATAAATAACAATTCAGATAATCTTTGTTTCCGCGTAGTAAATTAAGCAATATAAAGTCTATTTCTACCTTGTATTCTAGTAAATATTTCCAATATGCCACATTGCAACATCTCAGAACTTAAAAACACTGCTTTCTTCTCTCTCTCTCTCTCTCTCTCTCTCTCTCTCTCTCTCTCTCTCTCAACTGCAAAACATGGAAAATCCTGCTTTTTGGTGACCAAGAATGAAAAAAAACTAAAAAAACAGGACATTTAGACTGCATATGTCTGCAGGTACTTTCGTTCGTTTGAGCCTTAAAACGTTATAAACAGAACATTTCTTACCGGTGGTATATAGTCGGTAAGGTATCCTGGCCTTGAAGTACTGAGTCAGGTGGGCTTCCATCTTTCATTGAAGATAAGGAAGCAAAAGCAGGGAAAAGCTAATGTTCACACGTTATACCCTATATCCAACTGTCACCTCCTTGGTGACTGGACAAAGATCTTGATGGTTAGAACATGTGACATCAGTAATGCCTTTTGCATAAATCGATGACATTCCGGTAATAGGATGTAATTCATGTCATTTCGCGAATTACTAAAGTTCTTTTCAGTCTTTGACCACTGTAGCTTTAAAGAGGCTTGGAAAATGGCACAAGCAAGGTAAAGTCATGAAAATCTAGAGTAGAACTTATACAGTAGAGCATGAAAACTACGTAGTTGGAGATCCTTTGCTGCCATTGGGTCTTCTTCTAGTCCTCTAGTAACCTGGTATATAGTACTACTTGTTAGGTCACAGTGTCCCACACATTTACCCGGCGGAAACCAGCAATGATCGGGTTATTCTGCTCAAGGACCGTTTACTGCCACTGCAAAGCTCTAGAATTCTCTTGCTGTCCCCGTTTTCCTGACTCTTGTAACCTTCCCTTCTTTAACAGAAATTTCAATTGCTGGTTGATCCCATTCCATCTTTCATATTTTCTTCGGTTCTGGACCAGAGAAGGACATTTAGATTTTTGTTCTATCGATCTTTGCTTTAAATGAAAAAAATAATTTATTGATATATTACCCCAAATTGTCTTTATAGACATAATGACCAGTTTACAGAGCACTCATATCCTTTTAGAACTGAATATATTCATGCTAATAAAATATACTCATGAATATCCTTGTACACCTAAGTACAAATAACCAACACGTATCATGAAGTTATCGTAACGAAAGTATGTTCTCACAAAGACTTTATTGCGAATGTCATTTGTTTGCAAGAGGGACATCAACAATCATTCGATCCTGCTCAGGGGACAAACTTCTGCGCGCAACGTGAACAGTAAAGGTCGATGAAACCGTTCACTCATTCAAAATAGAAACATAATGTATATAAGAAAATAACTTAACAGACCTATGTTCATACTCTCCAAATATCTGTTATTCAGCAGTGCCTGTGTGGACGTGATCGCATCTACGGTGTTCAGACGAGTCTTAGGGACAACGAGCGTATATCAAATATCAACACTTACTGGTTTACCTTGCGGTGTCCAGCAATTGGAGGAGACAATCAGGTGAATGTGCTTGTTATATCTAACATCCAGTTCTTCTGTGTCAAGGAAAGTTGAGGATCTCCATTTACCAGTGGACATTATCCATGGTGAAGCTAAAAGTCACCGACAAAAAAAGTGACTGTCTGGTGAAGTACTTCCTGATCCTTAGGCCTATTTTTGTTTTGAGACGTAAACGAAGCAAGGTTCAGTTTTAGTATTATTGAAGGATAGATTGCAGTTTTATATTACATTACCGTAGCCAACAATTTGTGCAGTCATCATTTCTACTACACATCCCCTCGACAACAGATTGTGACCTTCCGTTCAAAGTACTGTTCTGGTTGATGTTCCATGCACTCAAGAGTAAAAGGCCCGTGTGCATCACTAAAGGCACAGGCACACTAATCAACCCTTCATTTCTCTGCTAGCATAATCTTAAAATCAGTAATTTCTCGGTCGATTAGGAGACTGTTTCCTCTCTTCCGCTTCCTTGCTGTGGAACTTTTGTTTAGCCTGATTTCGAGGATAACGGCAGCCTTTTCCTTTTGAAGAAATACGTCCTTTATTTTTTTTTAATTTTTGCTCTTACTTGGAAAAATAAAGAACAACTGGTTTTCCGTCTAGTGAACCTTCCGACGAAAATATGAGAGAGAGAGAGAGAGAGAGAGAGAGAGAGAGAGAGAGAGAGAGAGAGAGAGAGAGAGAGAGAGAGAGATTTCATCTTATGTATATTTTTGTCCTTTATACTTCGATTAGAAATGAACAGTTGGTTAATGAGTCTCCGGACGAGAAGCACTATGAGAGAGAGAGAGAGAGAGAGAGAGTAGCAGGTTTGTTCTTCCTCCCTCAACCCTCGTGATACGTGAGAATCTGTTGGTCGAGGCTTTGGACACGTACACCTATCATCTTTCTTCTCTTCCCGCCTGACTCAAGAAGAATGTTGCATTCAGCTCCTCACGAAACCTCCCATTCACGCACCTCCCCCCACCCACCCACACACACACACACACACACACACACACACACACACACACACTCAATCACCTCACCCCTCATTCTCTTCGCTTACCTATTCCCATATCTTTATACTGATCGTAGCAAACGCGAAGAGATGAGATTGTGAAGAAAAAACATTTATAGTTCTGTTCTCATTCATTTTAACCCCGATATTCGCTTAAGCTTCGACTGCTGTGAAATTCGATTTGTCATATTAAAAGCTTTATCTCCACATAGCAGGTTTCTAGTTTACTAACATTTCATTGGTAATAATAGTAATAATAGTCCCTCTTCTCCTTAAGACCAAGCCAAGGAAATTCTTTATCATCTAGTATCTTTCTACCATTATTTTTAAGTTGGATTCATATATATTTGGTTGGGCTAATTTACAGCAATGTCTGGTAGAATATACCAAGAATACTGGACATTCACAAAATAATAATAGTCCCTTATCTCCTAAAGAGACCAAATCAAGGAAATTCTTTATCATCTATTATCTTTCTAACATTATTTATAAGTTGGATTCATATATGTTTGGTTGGGTTAATTTACAGCAATATCTGGTAGAATACACCAAGAATTTTAGACATTCACAAAACTGTTTTCTTACTGAAGGACTGTGGAATAATGAAGTTATGTACCGAGAAGTGAATCTGCAAAAGGAGTAATATGTCATTATCGCTTGCACCAGACCCGAAGCTTTGTTGCAAATTCCAACACCGCCTGTCATCCCAAATATTTATTTCTTAATCGTGTTCCAATATTATTTCAGTTTATTTAGGCTATTTAATTGTTTTTGTACTCCTTGAGCAATGCCTTTGAATTCATTACATATATGTATTAATTTTTTAATTATATTTTTATTTTTTTTGTTTTCTAGGTTTTGTAATAATTTTTATACTCTTAGTTTATTTAGGCTATATATCTATACTCCTTGAGCAATGCCTTTGATCTCATTACATATATGTATTAATTTCTTAATTATATTATAATTTGTTTTTGTTTTTTAGGTTTTGTAATAATCTTTATACTCCTTTGGCTACGTTCTTGTCAACGGTAAATAACGACGCCTACCTGGTTCCTTTTCTCGCTGCAAGTTGCCAGTAGTATGTGGTCGCCTTCCTGTCCCCTGGAGGTAACACAAGCGTCAGTTCGAACCAAACTCCTAACCTGTCGAAGGCATTGTAGCGTTTTAGTCTTATTTCCGACGACGCTCTCGATATATTCTGAATTTGATATCCCTACACAATTATGCTACTAAAATTTGAAAAAAAGAGGATGAATATTGTCTCTCTTTTATGCACTTCCATTTACCTCCGTTCATTCTCTCTTCCATCTGGCTTTCCATCCTCTCCTAACAATTGTTTCATAGTGGTACTATAGTAGATTCACATCAACCGTGCAATTGATGTCTAGGCCAGTCCCTTACGACGCTCCTGATTGGCTATTGATAAGCCAGCCACAGGGCTGGCAAATTTCAGTCTCTCTCGAGAGTTCACATAAGTGGGATATATGTTCCACCTCTTCTGAGCGATGCTTTTGAAAGATGTATTCCTCAGGAGACGGGCAACATACATCCTGCCTATGTAAACTCTCTCGAGAGAATGAGTTTCCAGCCCTGTGATCGGCTTATCAACAGCCAATCAGAAACGTCGTAAAGGACTGGCCTAGACATCATATGCATGGTTGATGTGAATCTACTATACGAGGTTTACCACCTGTTACACCTTGCAGACCTCCATACCCTCAAGTGTCCCTTTCAGCGGCAAATGACTTCTTAAATCCCAGTGCTTGGAGTCTAGTTTTTATTTTATAATAAATCCACCAGCATCTGCATCCTCCGTGGAGATTTAATATTGTCAATAAAAAAAAGAAAAACACTTTAGCGGCGACTGAATGGGAAGGAAAGATACTCATTCTAGTCGAATCTTTCCGAGCATGGGAAGACATTTTAAATAGCCATGAAAAGGTGGAAACTACCAACGAATACAAATCCTCGTACTTGAAATGTCATTAGCGAAAGCCGGGAAAAGTAATAAAATGGATTTTATAGTAAAGTCACATCGCTACACTCTGCGATGATATGAAGCTCACTTAATTTATTCTCGAAGGGAACAAAGGACATTAGCTCATTGTGGGATTAAACATCACATGATGTCTTTAGGAGAACGTAAGCCTAATGGAATGTATGTTTCAGGGTCTTCAAATATCGTATTGTTACGTGAAGAAACATGGATTTGATAGTATATATCTTTAGTTATGCATTTACTGACACACTTACGTGTTAAATGCGACTGTGAGTGGTATCATGTCCGTAAATGCCCATTTACACGTCAGAACACACACGCACACATACATACATACAAAGATATATACATATATATAGACATATGTATATAAAGTATGTTTTAGTTAAATATGCATGAATATTCTTGTTTATATATATAGTATGTACATAAATAATATATATATATATATATATATATATATATATATATATATATATATATATATATGTATATACACACACACATATATACTATATATATGTATGTATAATATAGTATATATATATATATACAGATATTATATATATATATATATATTATATATATATATATATATATATATATATATATATATATATATATATGTATGTATATATTCTCAAGGAAGCAAGGGAGACGTCTTATTCAGGTAATTTAAAAAGGCTTTATTAAGCGACGTTTCGGGGTCCAGCCCCATCATCACGGCTGTAAAAAGGATTGATACACATAAAACATAATATAAAGACTCGTCCTAATAACCAAGATTCATTTAAAAGTCACATAAAACCAACTACAATGCTAAGAAAATTACCATCTCAAGTGAAGGGAAGAAGACGAATGACCAGAAGAAGAAGGAAAGGTTCCAAGTATTATATAGTTATGCCAGGTAAAGAGGGGTAGCGGTACTTTGGTTGTTTGATTTTGGAACTATTGTTTTTATGGAAAGCGATTCGAACACCGCAAACTCTTGAGGAGAAGAAGCCCGTGTAGTGATTTTGAAGTGTTTGTATTCTACATTAAACTTGCATTTTTTTTAATGTTCTCGAATGTTCGAGAATTCTGGTGAAGACAACCGGACACCTGTTCTATAACTCACCCCCCTGTGGCAATCAATGCGGACTTTAAGAAGCCTACGTGAGGCCCCGACATAATTTCCCAAACTACATTTGGGACACGAAAATAAATAAACCGCATTGGAAGTCAGAAGAGGGCTCAGTTTTTCTTTATATCTGAATAAAGACCCAATAGTTAATAGGTTCCTTACGATTAGTTGGCCTTTTATGGCCGGACAATGTTCATGTATTAAACGTTTAACTTGGGTATAAAACGCTGTATCACTGATAAACGGGACACTAGCAAAGAAAGGCATTCTAGGAGTAGTTGGTCTGTTATTTTTCTCTATTAATTTATTATTTAAAAACTTGTTCAGGTATTTGAAGAAAACCTTAGCTGGATAGCAGTTATCGGTGAAGTATTGTTGTAAGACAGTAATCTCATTATGAAATTCAGACCAGCCAGAGGAGAGAGAATATGTCCTGTGGAAGAGGGTACATAAAACGTTTACTTTAAAGTTAAAACTACAAAAGCTGTAAAAATTTATCCCTGGTCCAGTAAAAGTATTTTTTCTAAATATTGAGGTGTTAAAACCGTCTGTATTAAGTGACACTTCTATATCTAAGAAAGAGAGCTTATTATCATTTTCATAATCAATTGTAAACTTGATATTAGGGTGGACTGAATTGGCAAACTGTAAGAAGGAATCAGCCCTGTCTCTGTCTCGAAAAAGAATAAACGTATCATCAACGTAACGGCAGTAAAAGAGAGGATGATTAGCTAGAGGGCAATTGTCCAGCAACCGCTCCTCCAGTTCACACATAAAAATATTCGCAAAGACTGGGCCTAAAGGACTGCCCATAGCCATACCATCACTTTGTACATAGGACTTCCCATTAAAAATAAAGGTGGTGTCCTGCACTGCCAAAGTTAAAAGCTTCTTAAAATTGCCATAATTAAAACCATGAAACAGAACATCATTATTAGTAATCTTGTTTAAAATAATTTGAATTGTTTCTTCCACAGGTATATTAGTGAACAAAGACTCTACATCAAGGCTAACCATAAAAAGATCCGAATCTTGAGACAGTATTCTTTCTTTAAATTGATCAGCGTTTTTAATGGTATAATTATTATGAGAGAATTCTGTTAATATCGGTACTAAGTATTTAGCCAACTTGTAATTGGGGGTGTCATAAGATGTTGGAATCGGTCTTAAAGGAGCACCCTCCTTGTGTACCTTAGGAAGGCCATACATCACACCATAAGAACCACCAGTGCTGCTTAAGATTTGATACGTACTATTGTTAATAATTTCCTGATCCAAGAGAGATTTCAAGAACCGGTTGATTCTATCCTCACAACGGAAGATAGTGGCAAAGTCAGAACTACCCAAACGCTGAAATTTCGTAGTGTCTTTTAGGATGTTTTCAACTTTCTGTATGTAATCAGTCTTATTAAGTAAAACAACACATCTACCTTTGTCCGGTCTAATAATAATAAGGTTTTCCTGTTTTCCAAGATTTTTCAGAATTTCTAGGTCCTTTTTGTTAAGGAAAGGTGTCCAGTTCGTAATCAAACTATTGTAAGTTTTATGGGCTATAGTATAAAGCTGTGATCGAAAGCCTTCCACATTAATCATTAGATTAGTGTTTACTAACCGAGAGAATAGCAGTTCCAGGGGAGCAAAAAACTTGCAGTAAGAAGGTTTATAACAAGGTAAACAATATTCTAGTCCAAAAGACAATAAAAAAATAAAAACTCCTTCCTAAGGTACACAAGGAGGGTGCTCCTTTAAGACCGATTCCAACATCTTATGACACCCCCAATTACAAGTTGGCTAAATACTTAGTACCGATATTAACAGAATTCTCTCATAATAATTATATCATTAAAAACGCTGATCAATTTAAAGAAAGAATACTGTCTCAAGATTCGGATCTTTTTATGGTTAGCCTTGATGTAGAGTCTTTGTTCACTAATATACCTGTGGAAGAAACAATTCAAATTATTTTAAACAAGATTACTAATAATGATGTTCTGTTTCATGGTTTTAATTATGACAATTTTAAGAAGCTTTTAACTTTGGCAGTGCAGGACACCACCTTTATTTTTAATGGGAAGTCCTATGTACAAAGTGATGGTATGGCTATGGGCAGTCCTTTAGGCCCAGTCTTTGCGAATATTTTTATGTGTGAACTGGAGGAGCGGTTGCTGGACAATTGCCCTCTAGCTAATCATCCTCTCTTTTACTGCCGTTACGTTGATGATACGTTTATTCTTTTTCGAGACAGAGACAGGGCTGATTCCTTCTTACAATTTGCCAATTCAGTCCACCCTAATATCAAGTTTACAATTGATTATGAAAATGATAATAAGCTCTCTTTCATTGATATAGAAGTGTCACGTAATACAGACGGTTTTAACACCTCAATTTTTAGAAAAAAGACTTTTACTGGACCAGGGACAAATTTTTACAGCTTTTGTAGTTTTAACTTTAAAGTAAACGCTTTATATACCCTCTTCCACAGGACATATTCTCTCTCCTCTGGCTGGTCTGAATTTCATAATGAGATTACTGTCTTACAACAATACTTCACCGATAACTGCTATCCAGCTAAGGTTTTCTTCAAATACCTGAACAAGTTTTTAAATAATAAATTAATAGAGAAAAATAACAGACCAACTGCTCCTAGAATGCCTTTCTTTGCTAGTGTCCCGTTTATCAGTGATACAACGTTTTATACCCAAGTTAAACGTTTAATACGCGAACATTGTCCGGCCATAAAAGGCCAACTAATCGTAAGGAACCCATTAACTATTGGGTCTTTATTCAGATATAAAGAAAAACTGAGCCCTCTTCTGACTTCCAATGCGGTTTATTTATTTTCGTGTCCCAAATGTAGTTTGGGAAATTATGTCGGGGCCTCACGTAGGCTTCTTAAAGTCCGCATTGATTGCCACAGGGGGGTGAGTTATAGAACAGGTGTCCGGTTGTCTTCACCAGAATTCTCGAACATTCGAGAACATTAAAAAAAATGCAAGTTTAATGTAGAATACAAACACTTCAAAATCACTACACGGGCTTCTTCTCCTCAAGAGTTTGCGGTGTTCGAATCGCTTTCCATAAAAACAATAGTTCCAAAATCAAACAACCAAAGTACCGCTACCCCTCTTTACCTGGCATAACTATATAATACTTGGAACCTTTCCTTCTTCTTCTGGTCATTCGTCTTCTTCCCTTCACTTGAGATGGTAATTTTCTTAGCATTGTAGTTGGTTTTATGTGACTTTTAAATGAATCTTGGTTATTAGGACGAGTCTTTATATTATGTTTTATGTGTATCAATCTTTTTTACAGCCGTGATGATGGGGCTGGACCCCGAAACGTCGCTTAATAAAGCCTTTTTAAATATTACCTGAAGACGTCTCCCTTGCTTCCTTGAGAATATATCTCGAACGACTGCTGTTTTCCTGTGATATATATATATATATATATAGATATGATATATATATATATATATATGTATGTATGTATGTATGCATATATAAAGGCATGCTATACACAAGATCATATGAATTTCATCCCAACAGAAATTCTATCCAACGACTGGTAAAACTTGTGCAGCCAGAAGTTAAGTGGTCTGGCACGAGAGGCGAGGGGTCACATGAACGCCTGAGAGTCACTTGAGTAAGTGAAATGAGGAATCAGGGGATGTGATTCAGGTTTTCCTTACGTTTCCTCTGGCCAATGGACGCGGCTCCTCCAAGGGGAAGATCTTCGTTAAGTCCGCGGCTACGTCATTCAGGTAGTATTCCCAAGGCTTGCATTCCAAGTTCTCTTTTAGCTGCAATGAATTTGTTTATACAAATATGTATATATAATATGCACATATGTGTATATATACATGAATATATATGTGTACGTCTACAGGTATATAGTACGTATATATGTATATATATTTATGGGTTTTCCAAGAAATCGCACCAAAAGAGTGACAGGTACAGTGTGACAAAATTTGCTTCCTAACATAAGCCTCAAAATAGATTTTCTCTATAGACTAGACTAGACAATCCTATATGGAATCACTGCTAGATGAAAGAACGTAAATGGACGTCCCTCCCTAAAATATAGCAAAGAAGAAGAAGAAGAAGAAGAAGAAGAAGAAGAAGATAAGAAGAAGAAGAAGAAGAAGAAGAAGAAGAAGAAGAAAGAGAAATGCGCGAACTATGCAACACAGATCTGCGCGCTGGAAGGTTTAACCCTGAAACGGGCGTCCTTACCGTCATCAACCCCTGCAAATTTCCCGCGTCTATGGATAAGAGATCCTGCCTTCTTCGAAACACGTACTGTCTCTGTGACACTGACATCCAGACCTGCACGATTCTCTTGTAGCCCTGAAAAAAGCGAGAAAGTTGTAGGGTGAGTCTTAAAAGGCTGCTTTAGAAGATGGGGTTCGTGCCAGCGCCTGACTACTCTCAACTTTACTCTCGGAGAGAGCGTCCTCGCATAGGCCTAGTGAAAGAAGTGCCGGTGTTCATGGATTCTTTTCTCTGAGTTTTTTTCCGAGTCAGTTTCATTGATGAAGTTAACTTCTTGCATGTTTTTATAATAGAACTAAATTGATAATGTTAGTTTGTACTGGAACGGAAAACGTTACGTCTTATCAAGCAAGCATAGGCAGATACTTCAGGTTTCATGTTTCCTTTTTTCTTTTAACTGAAGTGGAAAACAAAACGTTTATATATATATATATATATATATATATATGTATATATATATATATATATATATATATATACATATATATATATCTATATATATATATATTATATAGAGAGAGAGAGAGAGGAGAGGAGAGAGAGAGAGAGAGAGATGTCACAGCACATAAGTTTGATGAAAACATTCTGTGAGATTCCCAAAGCCCTCTTACCAGAAGGTCCTTGTAATCAGAGCCGAAGTCCAAGGAAGAGTGAGGCATGAGGACTCTGGAACATGGCACCACTAAAACATGCCCATTACAAAGCCACGTCTGAAAAAGGAGAAGAAGAAGAAGAGGAATAAGAGCGAATTTTATTTATCAAACAAAAGTATTGCAAAGCCTTGTCTTACAAAATGAAATATTTTACATATTAAACAATAGTATTGCAACTTTTGAAAAATATGATTTTATCAGATGAAAGTGGTACTGTCTGATCTTATGTCCAGTCTCCTTTGCATTGTTATCTAAATCGTAAATTTCATGGCCGCAGATTCCTGAGATGTATACTATAGTAGATTTACATCAACCGTGCATTTGACGTCAAGGCCAGTCCCTTCCGATGCTCCTGATTGGCTGTTAATAAGCCAGTCACAGGGCTGGAAACTCTCAGTCTCTCTCGAGAGAGTTCACATAAGTAGCATGTATGTTCCACCTTTCCTCAAAGACGTATCCCTTAGAAGAGGTGGAACACACATCTTGCCTATGTGAACTCTCTCGAGAGATTGAGAGTTTCCAGCCCTGTGCTTGGCTTATCAACAGCCAATTAGGAGCGTCGTAAGGGACGGGCCTAGACGTCAAATGCACGGTTGATGTGAATCTGCTATAGTATTGCACCAACCTCTGTTTTTCTGCCATGGCCCGTAGTTAGGTTAGGTTAGGTTACGTTACGTTAGTTTATGTTAACTCAGTTCATGGGATGATTATGATTGTAGTTCGGGTGTGGGAAACCTAATTAGACGATTTTCAAGAAGATCCTATGGTTAGTTTTTAAGATATGGCGTCCCGCTTTTTCAGGAAGGGTTCGGACCTCGGTTACAGACAGTTCGGGAATATGCTTCCGGGCCAATCTAGCACTTCTTTGTTTTATGGACCCTCCTAAAATGGAATGACCTATTTTCTTCACATTGTTCCCGTTATTGATCACAATTCGTACGGAAAAGCAAATTAAGTCTTAAGTTATGTATTTGAGTCTTGTAGCTTTCATAATATTGCCAAAGTATTTTCTTTAGAAATGCTAGGGACATTGCAAAATTAATGCCACATCACCATTGTCTCTTTCATCTCTCTAAATTCCGTTTTTTCATTAATAATAATAATACTCCTTTTCAACTGCAAAAAAGATCGTGTTGCCTGACAACAATATCATCTTTTCGATTGCAACACCGTTCCGTTGGCTTTGTAATGAGGGTAACAAATTATATGCTTCACAGTATCATTTCAGTTGGTAAGGATTTCAGTAGTAATGGCTGTAACTTTACATAAACAAGAATAATCATATTTTAGACTCTTTAAAACTCAGTTATACTAGAAAAAGTGCTTACTCATCGTTGTGAACCTCGGAATCCAAGAAATCTTTATAAATGCAGAAGTAGCTTCATTTTAGGCATAATGGAATGCTAGATAGGCTTAAATGACGCTATGCGATGCAAGAGTCACTAAGCCTAGGCCTACGGAAAGATGTCGACGGTCGGTCGATAGATGACAAATATCTGCCGAGTGCTTGGTTTTATTTGAAAAAAAGGAAAAAAAAAGGGAATATTTCTTGCTTAGATAAGCTCCTGAGTTTAATCAGTAATGCTTGCTATGAGTGAAGAACTTTTAACAAACATTAGCAGTCTGGAAAACAAGATATAGAAAAAGAAAAGAAACGAAACATAGTACTACTGTAGCCTACTTTAAGAGAGAGTTCCAATTGGGCGGGAAGCCAGGTGCTGATGGCCGAGTCGTGAGTGCCCAGTGAAATGTAGAAGTCTTTCTTGACTGCGAACACGGGGCTTGGTATCACAGGGCTTCTGCGGAGAGCAAAATAAAAACCATATATATATATATATATATATATATATATATATATATATAAAACACACACACACACACACACACACACACACACACACACACACACACATATATATATTTCTCTATAGTTATATATATATATATATATATATATGTATATATATATGGATTGAGATTCGTGATTGATTCTCTCTTTAGGATTTCGAGGCTTTCTGTTTATTCTATCTCTCTCACTGTATATTTACTTATTTGTTTTTTCCACCTCATTAAGAATAAGTACTCACCTCTAGAGAGAGAGAGAGAGAGAGAGAGAGAGAGAGAGAGAGAGAGAGAGAGAGAGAGAGAGAGAGAAATGTGAACCAATAACCAATAAATTCAACTGAATACTTCCGATGAACCCGTGAAGACCTCACTTACGGAAATGGAGTAGGGAGCTTGCTCCTGTAGACCTCTGGCAGGGGCATCGTCCTGGGTCGAAGATACCAATCGAACCCTGTAACTGACCCGTTGTGGGGGACCTGGTACCTTCCCGTCCTTGGGTCAAAAGTTTCTACCATCGGCGCAACTATGGTTGTGTCGCTGAGTGCCAGCAATTCTGGTCAGTGGAAAATATTGGAGGTTGTGTTTAATATTTCTTAATTTATTTTGTTTTATTCTTCTTTAATTATTCCTTTCTAATGAATGCCATTTTGGAAGCCTGTTTTTCAACTCAATAGCCCTTATGGGCCTCCATAAGAACAGGGTTCATCTTCTGAATAATAATAATAATATGATAATAATAATAATCTTAATACAGAGGGCATTATGTCTGTCCGCCCGCCTGTCATTCAATCATGGCCAAACAGCTGGTCCGATGGGCATGAAACTTGGCAGGGTTATAGTGGGGACCCCTAAGATGGTTTATAATGGGGTTTTATCCTACCTCCCCCCCACTCTCCGAAGGGGGTGGGGGTGAGAAGGGATTCCCTGAAACAGAGCTGGGTCTGCCCGTGAAACGGGGTTGGTTATGCCCGTAGACTGAGTTACTTTACGCATTTATCATACATAATTTCTGTATATATATGTTTGCTTGCAGTAATAATAATAATAATAATAATAATAATAATAATAATAATAATAATAATAATAATAATAATAATAACAATATTTTAAGTGCAATTATTATTATTATTATTATTATTATTGTTATTATTATTATTAATTATTCAGAAGATGAACTCTATTCATATGGAACAGGCCCACAGGGGACCGCTGACTTGAAATTCAAACTTCCAAAGATGATAGTGTTTGTTGACAAGAAATACAGAAAGAAATCAGTCATCAGAAAAAATAGATTAACGAATAGATAAATAAATGGATAAAAATTTAAGTAAATGATTAAAGTACAAGGAAAATTGTTTCAGGGATTACCACTGGGGATGTTTTGTGCTTTGACCTCGAAACGCCAACTCACCCAGGAGGGGTCGCAGCCAGTCGGGAGTGAATCTGCTGTGGACGTCTACGAAGACCAGCTGATCAGCTGCCGTGTAGATCGGTGCCTTGCGACGCCCCTCCATGATGCCTCTCTCGGGTCCCGCCCGCACCAGGACTACCTCGTCGTATTCCTTCTCAAGGGCGGCCTCTATGTCCAACATGGGCAATGCTACGAAGACCAATTTATGGTAAAAAGGGAAAAAGGAGCCTCGTTTTTTCCTGCATGCTCGGGCTAATGACTGGATGGGTAACCAGGTGGCCCTACCCATGCCCTACCTCGCCCAGGTTCAAAGTGAAGGTAAATGATGCACATCTTTTTACTTTTAACAGTGTCTTCAGAAATTGCATCTATAATATTACTCTGTTTTTATTACCTTTATTCATCAGGGTATTATAGACATGATAGAAATTGTATCCAAAACATAAAAGTTCTACAGAAAGACCAAGAATCTGGCTAAGTGACATCTTGGAACAATATTAAGTCCTTGACTTTCCACGTCCAAATCTCGTGTTTCCTTTCGAATACAATTTATTTGTCATTACTTATTGATTATATTTAGCTTTTATATTCCTATCTACTTATATTCTTGCCGTTTATTAGTCAGCATTCTTATAATTCTTATAATGTTCATTTAGTTTAAATGAACATTTTAGTCTACGAGCCTCTCCAGGATAATGAGCATTGGAAGACCTTGTAGGGAAAATACTTTAGATTTATGAATAAATGGATGTAGTATGAAATTACTGTGAAACTGCGGAAACCATTAACAATCGGGTTATATTTTCAACCACCGTCTCTCTCCCTCTGCTGCCAAGCTTCGGAATTTCCTCTCTGTCTATCTCCATCAAGAGGCTGGAGGTCTGTCGCCGCCTTCGTGGTGCAGCGCCACCCCATATCCCCTCCCCCCGCCCCACGTATTTCTTTTATCTCCATCTCTTGCCTTCTTCAGGTAAGGCGCAGAGAGGGCTTAAGGAATCCTTCCCCTTGTTCTTTGTTCCTTAAGTAGATTATTAAAAAAAAGAAGGAATCACATGTGGGTACATGTCACAAACCTGACTTGCAAAATTATACCTAAGTTATGGTAATAATGTTCCTTGTGACCGTTACCTTATACTAAGGGAAATGAGATTCAAAATTAGAATATTCTGAGAAAACAAACAGAAAAAAAAAGGAATTAAAGCTCAGATCTTCACGGAAAAGATATGAAGTAATCAAAGGCCGCAAATTAATTGTGGATGAAGATGTAATTTATAGGTACACATGACTTCGACAACCGAGCAGGTTTTACATGATTTGTATAGTGTAAAAATGAGGATTCAGTTGCGACAACATATCAATTGTCCAACACCCCTCCCCCCGCAACACAACTTTTTTCCTCCAAGTTTTTATAACAGATGTTGGAAATGAGGCTATTAATAATATAAAATATATACTAAAAACAAACAAGTAAGAATATTGAAAATAATAAAGGATTAGACTATGTCATTTTCCATCAGTTTCGTGCTCAGATTACGTACGTAGGTGTTGATTCAAATTTTGACTGACGTATCCCATTGTTTTCATGCGAAGTCGGCAAACGCGAACGCTTGCAGCAGCTGCATGTGAGTTATTGTTATTTTTCTTGCATCTAAGCAGCACCCTTCCTTCATTTCTTACTCAGGATGGAAACACACGAAACCCATCACGACTGAAGCCAATCTGCCCAACTCGGTGGTTAAACTCGTGGACCTCCAGTAAAGTCTGTTTTTGATAACCATAAACTAGCTCTGGAAACCCTTCAAAAGGCAGCAAATGACTTTGGTTCATCTACAGCAGCAAGGGCCAGTGGTATTCGTAAATCTTTGTTAACAGGAAAGAGTGTCCTTGGGCTCCTTGCTTCTCTGCCTGTTCTACAACTCCTAGTATATCTTCATAGCAAGGCTCTTTAAGGTTCAAAAGTCCAGTTGATAGAGTACTGCTGCTGTCAAATTAGCGGAAGAAAATCTCAAATCCCTTCTCACAGAAAACAAATCGTAGGAAAATTTTGAAGTTGCACTAGAGAAAACTGAGGACCGTAAACTAGAACCGTTGACTCTCCCTCACAAGAGCAAGATTCCAAAGAGGCTTGATGATGGCTCTCAGGAATATACTCCCAGTAGTGCAGAGGAGTATTACAGAGTAGAATTCTTCAAAGTTGTTACTGATAGTGCCTCAAAGTATCTAAATAAGTATTTCACTTTATCTGATCTCACAATGTACCGCTACTCAATTGAAATGCTCTTAAATGGGTCATTCAAAGTCGGGCCAGTCAAGAAATATCCAGAACTTTCCGATTCCTTAAAGCAAGGAATTGATTTCTTCTATAATCAGTTCAATGGTGCATCTGTTGAGGACTACCAAAAGGCATTTGTAAATATGGTGCCAGAAGTTCTGAGTGTTCCTACGTACGCGACTGGCATTGGGTTTGTCCTGCCGGGATTTGCGCGCGCTCCAGTCCGCGTAGGTATTGCCCATACACACAGATTACTTGTTTTAGGCATATTTTGAGAGGCTGGTGTAAAGAGCAATAGATCAAAATGTCACCACGTGGGCACATATAATACATAGGGCAAAACTGCAGACTACTACCCCGGGGGGTAAAATTGTATATTACTACCGCGGGGGTAAAACTGCAGACTACTACCCCGTGGGGTAAAATTGTAGAGTACTACCGCGGGGGTAAAACTGCAGACTACTACCGCAGGGAACAAACCTGCAGACTACTGAAAGGTAAGCAAGCAATAAAACACGTGTCAAAATAGGTGGGTCAACCCAGTCGTCCAGCTAGTCCAGTTGAAGATGCTGAAAAGATGTGAGGACTTGCTAGTCTCGCCGGGTTTGTCATTCCCGTCCCCCCCCCCACCCTACACGATAAAGATTGGCCGGTTCATGCCAATCGTGGAAAATCAACGTGTCAGGCGGATACGTATATGGCTTGCTTTAGTCGCTCTCCAACAAGTTCATGTGAGGCTGAACGGTCATTCATCCCACTTAGGCGCATAAAAACTTGGCTGCGTTCCACCATGACTCAAAAACCGCTAAACCATCTTATGATCTATCATCTTCACCGAGAAAGTCTTACTGCACTTGACCCTCATCAATTGCAAAAATGCTTTAATCCCAAAGGGATTCCCACAAATGAATTGCCTCCATTCATCTCTATCTTACACCACTGCTTCTCTTTTCCTCCAACTATCTTATTCCTTGCAAAAGTTTCATTTCATGCAATCAACAATAAATTCATTCAGTATTTGTCCCCTTCTATACTTTCTCTTGCTTTTCCACCATAGCTGGTTCACTTACGGTAGATTCTTGTATGAGCCCTATGCTTGCGAAGCGTTTGTTTGGTGGCCGCTGATTGGCTGATACCAGGAGGTAGGCAGCCCCCAGCCAGTCAACGACCGCCAAACAAACGTCTCGTAGGCATAGGGCTCACCCAAAAATCTACCTGAAGTGAACCAACTATATCACTGTCACAAGTAGTACATTCTCATTCTTGTCATTCACTTATTTACTACCTCTTTTGCTACCATCCCTGACCTTCTATAGATATTAAAACCCATAAAAGTGTTTAATTGTTACAGAACATAAAATTTTAGACTCAATGGAGTCCTATAAATCCTATGAAATACTGTAACATAAAATAATAAGTTTATTTTCATCCTTATTGTTTATATTGTAAAAGTTTGTAATATTAAATACTGATCATAGTCTCTACAAGTTAAGTGGAACTATATTGAGGAGGATGTCACAGAAGACTTGAATCGCATTCTAGCCAATCTGTAAATTGTGGACTTATACATAAACTTGTTACCTGACTAATATTGATAATCACTCATCCTTAATATAATCCATATAGTCATATTTATATGATATTAAAATGCACCAAGTCATGCTCATTTTTAGAATGTTTCCCCACTTTCAGAGACCAGAAGAGAGATGACGCCCCTGTACTACTCAATGCTAGTCTTCAGCTTATTTTGCTTATCACTATTGTGGAACTACATTACCTTTTCGATGCGCATACTTTTGTAAAATTAAACGGGTACTGGGCTAGGCTAAACAATAAGCTACTTATCCTCTCCTATAGTAGCTTCCATTCTTTTCTTCCTAAAGAGTTTTATCACTATTAGCCCTTACGTCTAGTATTAGATTAGGTCGAGGCCAATTTTCACATGTGACTCAGTCGTCTCGTTAAACATATTTTATGAAAATAATGACTGTAATTTCTTGGTACAGTAAAGCTGGGTGAATTTCGCAATAGTCATGACAATTAAACAGTATTAAGAGAACGAGGGCTCCATTGTCACTTTTAAATCTGTAGACGCACACGTCATAGGAAATATGCCATTGTCTTGTTTATGCTACGTAATGCATTGTGTAAGATTTTAAAAGAAATCCCAGAAAACAGTTAGTTGAAATCTCTTATTTATGTTTTGTGACTGACACAGCAAGTAAACACCTTATATATGTTTTGTGACTGACACAGCAAGTAAACAGCTTAAAGACTTAACACTGACCAAGATGAGGTACTTGGAGGATGAGACTAAGCCTAAGAATCTTTGCTTTACTAATGATTTGACAGGTTACGGTCCCAAAGAACAATAATGATGATAATAGTTTACTGAAGTTATAGACTGTCTTAGGTGAGCTACAGTTAGATAATGAATCTCCATTCCCCACCCGCCACTACTCTGCTCGCCTCTCTCACTCTCCCCGTTTAATACGCAATACATTAATCAAATATTTCCTCCACCCTCTATCATAGGAATACACATCGAATTCTCAAAAGCAGGTCCATTGCATCTCTGTACCACTTACACCCTTTGCAGTTGCCCTTCATGAAGATAATTTCATAGATCATTTTCTTCCAGGTGTTGTCCATAATGGATCGAAGGACGTCGAGCAGGACTTCAAGAGGTTCATCACAGAATGGAACTACAATTGTGATTGGATCAATTCTACGAGTAAGTCTCAGTCTGCGACATCTGAGGAAGAGAAAGGTGAGGTATATGAAAGTAGCATTGAAAGCTAAGATTTAAGAGGATATAAATTTCTTTTAGCCAAACAACTTCAGGTCCCCTCATGGACTGCTTATTCATAAGCTGCGGATTTTAAACTCTTCCCATCGCCCTTCGGAAATTCGTTCTCACGGTACAGTAAGTTCCAGAAGTGAAGCGACAAATCTCAGAATTAATCGTACTTTTATAGAAACTCGTGGGATTGCCAGTTAGTGTATTTTATTCCAATTATTGTCATCCTATTTATCTGATAATACGTATCAGTGATTAACTGTATAAGCGCACAAAGTATTTCCCCAGTGAATGATCTATGTTAGTTCAGTAATTATTTATTAATAGAAAAAAAAGAATTTCCTCAAAGAGACATCTGCGGCTTCCAAAGTGTGATATTAAGTGTTCACCATGGAGTGGCAGCAGGAACCGTGTGCATAAGCATTGGCCTAATATTTGTAAATTAACTTTCTACTTTTATAGCATTATATCGAAAGTTATGATTTCTTTTGATAAAGCACAGAGAAGTTTAGTATATGATTAAATGAAATATAAATAAGACACAAGTTGGTGTAAAAAAAAAAAAAAAAAAAAAAAAAACGAAATCCAAGTTATGTGTGGGTTTAGCGTTGGTTAGCGTTGGTTACATGGTTAGGCCTATTTCAAGAATCAAGGAAACATATTTTCCAGCTTGTTAGTTAATAATTTCATGGAATTTCTCGATTGTCAAATTTTTGCATGCAGAATTGCGTTCAGGGTCGCACCAAACAAGTATTTTCGTAGGTTTCCACCTTTTTATTTTTTGTCATTGCATAAGTGAGACTTCTTGTCCATACGATCCGGAGTGTGAATATGCTTGGCGAGCATTATTTTAATTCGAGTATCCCCTGTTATGCTCTCTCTCTCTCTCTCTCTCTCTCTCTCTCTCTCTCTCTCTCTCTCTCTCTCTCTCTCTCTCTCTCTCTCAGGACGCTTTTATCTATCAGGAATAACCAGAGGTCTGCTTTAAGAATCGAGTACTAGGCCTATTGGTCATGCTCGGGTGCTTCTTTATATATATATATATATATCCCCAAAAACTCATAAATTTCTGTCATGCAATAATACTTGACTGGATCGAACTGATTACTGGTTGACAGTGGAAATATGAATTTGGGTGATATCACTCCCTTATGAAACGCCCACTTACGCAAATTCAGTCTTAAATTTCACGGTTGGGATATGATTCGAAGATTTGAGGTAAAAGGTTGAAGTGAAAAAGGTGGAGTTAGCATTGTGGGTAGAGGTAGAGGTAGAGGGGGGAAGGGGTGGTTGGGGTCTGTCGTCTCCCTACTTAACCAGATGGTGATTTTACGGTTGTTCTGGTTGCTTGCGACCGACTTTCTTATTTTTTATATAGCGAGTCTGTTTCCCAGGTGCAAGGACAGGTCCTGGTGTCAGTCCTGAAGGTTCTATCTTTGCCTAAATAACAGACAGTGGCCCTGCATTGTAAGCCTTGCAATGCCCGGAACTAGGCCTAGGCCCTAGTCACCTGAAGGTAGCAGCAGAGGTTAGAGCCTTTCTCGAAGATGGTGTTTTATGCTCGGTCCTAGAAGCTAGAATCAGAACTACCAACCACCCCCAACTTCATTGAATCTAGGTGCATTCATGGTTGATTATGTTTAATGTCGTGGGGAGATTTTCCCTTCACATTCTATTGATACTTGCATGGTTTTATGCATCTTCGCTAAAATAATTGATAATATACTATAATATTGAATATTTACATCCACATTGCTCGAAATATACATTGGTAATGTTGGTGATCCTGTGTTGAACGAGAATTTCAAATTGTTTCGTTTCTATAGCTTGAAGTAATTGCTATACTTTAAAATAATTACTATTACCGTAATTTTTTCTTATGATTGTTATAAATATCATAGATTTGATATTTGTGCATCATATGTTAGCTTTATTTTGCTTGATAGAGCTGTCACTGTAGAAAAAATATATATTTTTCAGCTACGAGTTGTAGTTGCCAGTTAGTGAATTACGAACGAAATTATCTGAAATTTGTCGCTTCAGTTTTGGAACTTACTGTACATGGCTCTACCCAGGCTCTACCAATCTTTCTCTCAATACGGTTCTGGTTTATATACCAGGGACCAATGTTCTTTCTATCCCCTTGTTTACTTTCACAGTTATGTTTGTGGATTTGGAAGCAGAAACTGTCCAGTATGTCAGAATTTTTGCCTCAGAAATAGTCTTGGAAGTGTCAGGCTATAGACCGAAGTGAGTCATGAGTCATACACTGAAGTTCCCCTTTTTGGAAGAGAGTCGAGTTTCTCAGCGTTTTCTTTAAGTAAGCGGCCACTTCTTTTGTAAGGAGGATTCTGTTCCTTCCCTGAATGAAATTGACTCAAAGTGTCGAGAAATATTTAATTCTGTTTTAGGGTTTACGGTTTTTTAAGAAAAACCCGGAACCATGTAAGCAACCAGACTGGGGTAGGTGGGAAATAGGGTTTACTTAGCCACCTCACTACTAGTAGAAGCAATCACATTGTCGAAACATAAAGGCAAAATTTACAGATACGTCACATTTTACAATAAACAACAAACTACGGTAAATAGTCTATAAAATCCCATAAATATGTCTAGCAACCTCGGCACAGACATCGTGCTTAGACACTTGCAACAGAAATTCAGTCTGGTGCAATGAGCAGTGGGTCCGCCCATTAAATCCGAGAGGTTTAATTTCCTTTTCTGATTGTTATCCTTCACAAGCAGGAGAGAGAGAGAGAGAGAGAGAGAGAGAGAGAGAGAGAGAGAGAGAGAGAGAGAGACGGGTGCTGGAAAGTTTAATGGTCTATAAGTTGTGGAGCAATGGTAAAGAAGTAAGTAAAACAAGCATCGGGTCACAGATATACCAAGATCTTTTCATAGAGAAGCATAATACTTTCGTTTAGGGCAAAATTCAAGGGAGTGGGTAATGGAAGAAAGCTAGAACAAAATAATGAAAACTAGTGAAGCTCGAGTAGGAAGGAAGCAGTCAAAGAAAGCAGATGCAGATGCAGGAACAAAATTTCAAAGCATGTCATTGGGTCTTTCATTTACTGATATAATTTCCTTAATTTTTAATTTTCACCGTCGACGGCTCGCACTTGAAACTCAGATAAAAAAAGCTTTATTTTGAGAATTTCCCTCTTCATATGAATTATATATCTCGTTCATTTCATTCCACGTAAATTAAAAAAAAGTTCACTTACGTTGCACGTGGTTCAATCAATGTCTATTGGGGTGAAGAAACAATTATCAGATGACTTTTGTTTCTAAAAACTACTATATCAAATTCGAACTTGATAAATATATCCATAATTCAGAATACTAGTTCGAAGACTTAACGTATGAATAATCCTGTAAATCGAATTTCTCTGTGAACTTTTATCGCAATAACTTTGTAGCACGATGAGTATATAAAGCAATTTAGGTGGTGTAATTCTTTTCAAGACATCCATGTACAGTAAGTTCCAAAACTGAAGCGACAAATTTCAGAGAATTTCGTTCGAAATTCACTAACTGGCAACTACAACTCGTAGCTGAAAAATATGATTTTTTTCTACAGTGAAAGCTCTATCAAGCAAAATAAAGGTAACATATGATGCACAAATATCAAATCTATGATATTTATAACAATCATAAGAAAAAATTACGGTAATAGTAATTATTTTAAAGTATAGCAATTACTTCAAACTATAGAAACGAAACAATTTGAAATTCTCGTTCAACACAGGATTACCAACATTACCAACGTATATTTCGAGCAATTTGGAAACAAATATTTAATATTATTGTGTATTATCAATTATTTTAGCGAAGATGCATAAAACAATGCAAGTATCAATAGAATGTGAAGGGAAAATCTCCGCGACATTAAACATAATCAATCATGAATGCACTAGATTCAATAAAGAAGTTGGGTGTGGTTGATAGTTCTTATTCTAGCTTCTAGGACCGAGCATAAAACACCATCTTCGAGAAAGGCTCTAACCGCTGCTGCTACCTTCAGGTGACTAGGACTAGTTCCGGGCATTGCAAGGCTTACAATGCAGGGGCACTGTCTGTTATTTAAGCAAAGATAGAACCTTCAGGACCGATACCATCCTTGCACCTGGGAAACAGACTCGCTATACAAAAAATAAGAAAGACGGTCGCAAGCAACCGAACACCCGTAAATATCACCACCTGGTTAAGTAGGGAGACGACAGACCCCAACCACCCCTCCCCCTCTACCTCTACCCACAATATTAACTCCACCTTTTTTACCTCAAATCATCGAATCATATCCCAACCGTGAAATTTAAGACTGAATTTACGTAAGTGGACGTATCATAAGAGAGTGATAACACCCAAATTCATATTTCCACGGACAACCAGTAATCAGTTCAATCCAGTCAAGCATTGTTGTATAACAGAAATTTGTTATGAGTTTTTTGGGGATATATATATATAATATATAGATATATCTATATATATATATATATATATAAAAGATCACCCGAGCATGACCAATAGGCCTAGTGCTTGATTCTTAAAAACAGAAACTCTGGCTATTCCTGACTAGATAAAAAGGACCTGGGAGAGAGAGAGAGAGAGAGAGAGAGACGAGAGGAGAGAGAGAGAGAGAGAGCATAACAGGAGATACTCGAATTAAAATAGTGCTCGCCAAGCATATTCACACTCCGGATCGTATGGACAAGAATAGTCTCACTTATGCACTGAAAAAAAAAGGTGGAAACCTACGAAAATACTTGTTTGGTGCGACCCTGAACGCAATTCCACGTGCAAAAGTGTGCACAATTGAGAAATTCGATGAAATTATTAACTAACAAGCTGGGAAATATATTTCCTTGATTCTTGACATAGGCGTAACCATGTATCCAATGCTAAACGCGCATATAACTTGGATTTCGTCTTATTTATATTTCATTTAATCAGATGCTAAACTTCTCTGTGCTTTATCAAAAGAAAACATAATAACTTTCGATATAACGCTATAAAAGTAGAAAGTTAATTTACAAATATTAGGCTTATGCACTCGGTTCCTGCTGCCACTCTATGGTGAACACTTGATATCACACTTTGAGACCCGCAGATGTTTCTTTGGGGAATTTTTTTTTTCCTTTTAATAAACAATTATTGAACTAACACTGATCATTCACTGGGGAAATACTTTGTGCGCTTATACAGTTAATCGCTGATACGTATTATCAGATAGATAGGATGACAATAATTGGAATAAGATATACTAACTGGCAACCCCATGAGTTTCTAAAGAAGTACGATCAATTCTGAGATTTGTCGCTTCACTTCTGGAACTTACTGTACTTCATCGTTCAATTATTTACATACAGACACGTACATACATGTATGTATGTATGTAAGTGTAATGGCACATCGATGAACCTTAATTGTTCTATATTATGGTGATAATAACTGGAACTAGTTATTGTAGCGGATGAAAAGAGAGTTAGCGGAGCATTATTTTGGCGGGCCAGGTACTTCTCTCGTATCGGCCGGGAGAGACGAAAGACGTGTTCAAAAATGATTGTGATTATTTGTGTTAGTGAAAATTCAACTGAAAATGGTGTGTCAGTGTGAATGTGGCGTTTATATTCAATCTTAAAAACCTAAACCTGGTTTCCCCGCCATGAAGGTAAGTGGTCTATATAATTTTTCTTTATTAGTGAGATTATCACTGCAGGTATTCACGTAGTATGAAGCCATTTTTAAACTTCAGACGGAAATTATTGTATTCGCTTGTATTTTTTTTTTTTGACAGAGAGAGTTTTGACTGTAGATCGTGGAACAAACTGGCTGGAACAACTTGAAGATGGGGAAACAATCCTACGAAGCTGGGATGCCGTGCAGCCATGGAAGGTAAGTGCATGCTTCTAGCAGGTGCTTGGTCGTTTACCATTTGTTCTTCTATTAATCGCCATGTTGTGACATATCATATCCTATTATTGTACTGCAGAAGGAAATTTTGTTTGATTCATTTCTGCGGAGCGATGCCTCGGCATGGGAAAGACTTCGAAGCTATCGAAAAGTTTTGAAACTAGGCCTATCTATGATGTGACGTCAGAACGCAAGAGCTGAGGTTTTAGTGATGGATAAGTCAAGTAGCTTGTGTTGTTGTGTCGGCCACCTTAATGAACTGGAATTTGATTTATGACGTTGTTAATGGATATTATTGAAGCGAATGTACGTACTTCTGTCATGCTCTGTAAGTAGGTAATACAAGTATATAGTCTTGCTGTTGGCATTGGGTAATGTTCAATTATAGGCCTAGGCCTAGTGTACCGTTTAGTCTACATAGTTCAGTCTCGTATATGCACCGAACATATCTAGGAAAATGATGAAAACCAGTTGATGTGCGATGTTTGTAGGCCTATGCTTGTTTCGCTAATGTTCATGACCCACTGTTTTCACCTTTTACTTCCTTTGGCCTAACACTGGGATGGGATAGGGCTTGGCGAGTATCTAGCGCAGTTGCCGGATTTTTACACCTCCGATTTTTGTACTTTTAACCTTGTATAGCCAGTGTATAGTGTATGCAGTTCGACGTCCACTATTTAAAAGGCTTATTCCCATTTATTTTGCATAGTCGAAAATGTTGTAGTTATTGCTCTATTTGAATTGTTCATAATATTCAGTAGTTTTGTTGTAACAAATTTAATAAACTGTGGTCTTGGTGATTGGGTGGTGGTTTGGAAAGGTAAAGATGGAAAGGGGTTGGTTTACCTAGGCTGTTATTTGCGAAGGTATGCCAAGTCAAGTCACTGCATAATTGCAGCAGCTGCCAGGAATACAGGGAATGGCAATGAGTGAAATTATTAAATAGAGCGAGAAGATTGACTTCTAATGCATTCTGTGAAGTTGCTGCTGTTAGTACATCTAGGCACAAGTCTATCGAAAGTAAAGCAATAGGTGGAGGGGGGGGGGGGGTGAGTGGGCGCCAAATGAGTTGAGTAAGCAAAGTTATGGTAAATTCAGGGGTCATTTTGTTATGGGTGTGGAGACCTACATATGCTGCGTTATAGTAAGGACAGTAAACCAGTTGTGTGCTTCCAGTGTAGTATGGTGGGTCCTATTTCAACTCAATGTGATTCTTGAAACTAAAAAAGGTATACATGTGCGGCGAAAGCCTCCCCCTAAGAGGCGTACCCCGTATAGGGGTAGTACCATCAGTGCACCTCACGGGGTGCACTGTAGGCCTTACTAAAGGTTCTTTTCAGCGTCCCTTCGGCCCCTAGTGACAACCCCTTTCATTCCTTTTACTGTACCAACTTTCACATTATCATTCTTCCATCTTGTTAACCACCCTCTCCTAACAATTATTTCATAATGCAACTGCGGGGATTTCCTCCCATGGACGCCCACAGCATATTTTCAAATGGTGGGTTGGCGTTGGGGGTGGGGGTGGAGGTTGGGTGTCGGTAAATCTTAATACATACTTGGATAGTTACCGGTTTTAATTAAGCAAACACTTCTGACCCTTTGAACTAGTAAGTTAATTCCTAAAGCTGTATCAGTGCCTGAATTTCTTTAATGAATGAAGCAGTCATATATATATGTATATATATATATTATATATATATATATTATATGTATATGTTATATGTATATGATATATATATATATATCATATAATATTATTATATATATATATATAATAATATATATATATATTATGCAGTGGAACTGCGATGGCAATTATTTAAGTGAATTAAGATGCGATATAGTGCCTGTACATGCGAGCCCTATGTTTCCTCCTCTTACATCTTTCAGACCTACCTACCTCTCCTTTTCCTTTCCACCGTTGAATGACCTTATAGGTCCCAGTTGGCCTTTGGCCTAAACTCCATATTCCATTCCGTTCCTCAGAGGTGTAACGATGCCCCATTCGAGGTTACCATACATTAAATTGAAAGTGAATGGGTATTCTGTGGTGGGCTTGGTGGACTTAAGTTGTTCTACTACTGTAACTGCTTTGGTGGTTGAGAAACCAATTGACAATATTGAGTTAACTTTGGACATAAATGCAATCATTAGAAATATTTATACTTATTTCCATGTACCTGATTTTTCTTTTGGAGACGATGGCTCTCGAAGGTGCAACGATTGTGGTTTTAGGGATTTATTTTGGGATGATGTTGTTAGCCTCACTCCCCTCCCCCTGCATGTTAAAGGGGCGCATGGGCCAATGACATATTGGCAGTCGCCTATGCAAATGCTGACCAGATCAATTTATTGTGTGTATACATAATATATATTATATATACACGTGTGTGGGTGGAGTTTCTATAAAGATACAGTCGCTTTTACCCGGTCTTATCTTTCGCTCGCAACGATCCTCCGTTGAACACTTGCCTCAGATTATTTGAGTAACGCTTCAACAGCTGTCTGAGACACCTGCCTCCTTCATCTCGGATTGAGGAATACTCATTCTTTTCTGTTGTTGAGCTTTTGGACCCTTTGAAAGTCACATAGAAATATTGTACGTTATGAATGACAATAATAGGTTATCCACCGTGTAATTTCGTAACAGAGTAATAAACCTGTAGATCTTCCACATCACTTCTTTGCTGTTTTATACATCATTTTTCAACTCCCCGTTCCCTAATCGGTAATTCCGACAAAACCGGATTGTATAAAATGAATGTTTTTGATAAAAATGATGTAGAAGTTTTCCGCACGGAGGTTCATACTCGATTCAGTAGTTGAAGGATGAATATAGCTATGACTGATGTTTCGCTTTTCTCTAGAGGTTTCTTATGACAGGGAAAGGAAATCTGATTTTGCTTGTTTATATATATATATATATATATATATATATATATATATATATATATATATATATATTTACACTTTAATTTCCCGTTGTTTTTTTTTCTACCAAATGGGTATCGCAGCTACAGTACATTGCTTTGTAAATTAATGAGGGTATTGGCGGTTTTCATGTGGATGTCTGTACGTCTTCAATAATAATAATAATAATAATAATAATAATAATAATAATAATAATAATTACTTACGATGGATCTCTCCTTTCTTCGTCCGCAACTGGCCCATTGATGCCTTGGGCTTCTTCAGGGACTTGTAATTGTTCTTCCTCCTCTCTGTCTTGACCACTCTCGCCACCCTCCTCACCAATATTGTTGGCACCGAATGTTTCTCTCAATTCCATCCTACTACGAAGGAAATGTAGGAATAAGAACATGAAAAACACCTGGAACAAGTGTGTTTTGCATTTTCTTCGCATCACACGCATTTCCAAACGCTTCTGGGCAATGGATGTGCAGAACTAATAATAAAACTCTCTCTGAATATTGTGCATAAGATTGCTCAAGTCATGATCTTGACAGTAATCTTGCAACGATGGGTTTTCTTATTAAAATTTGGTTGTATACTTTTCGCACTACACATCGGATTACAGCAGATAACAGACGTCGAAATGATAGCAATAGCAGAAACCCGGCACTAATATAGAAAGACGCATGCAGTTGTTCCTTAGTCAGCCCACGGGATACATCTGTAGATAAACACGGAGATGTCTACCCTTCACCTGGGAAACAAGTTTCAGGTGTCACCACGTACGCAGTCATTCTATCATTCAGAAATCTCTTTAATGTATCACCTTGGAAAACTTGATGTGGAATTGAAGTCGAAAGCACATTTATCTTACATTTTCCCCTAATTTTATTACCTTTTGTAAAATGTAGGGTAAATTGTGATACATTAAAAATAATCGATGATTATCGATTTTCCCTTTTGTTTACAAATGAAAGCTATGACAAAACACTTGCTGTACTGGCGTCATTGCCTTGCTCTTTAATAGGACATATGTTAACAGTGTCTTGTCTTGACAGTGCGCAAACAAATTTCTGTTATACGGAGAGCGGCTTCCATAATTAACTTCTTTTTTTTTTGGTCCAACTGAACTGTACAACTCCGGTGAATGAGTGTGACGTCATACTTTCAAGCGACTCTTGACGTAGAAATGAACCCAAGGCTGGTAATGTGAATATTTTGGATTCATTCTATTAAGAAAATGGTATTTGGGAAACCTTACTTATACAGACAAAATTTTGTACATGGACAATGAGTCCGATATAAATATGAAGGAACTACTCAGAAAAACACGGCATGTGTTCCACCTATAAACCCACCTATAGACTACAGGAAACAGACTTAGGTCGGGTATTCACGCACAGGTTTACCTGTCAGTCTCCCTGTCAGTTCATCGAAACACGTGAAAACGTACGTGTGGACGATAATTTGTGGGCGGAGCCAGTCCACTCATCAGAACTGATGAAACTACCTAAAGTTCTTTCGACCGACTGACAGATGATCACACATGTGGACGGGTAACCAACGATTTTATGACAGTTCACCGCTGGATTTCCCCTGGGAAGGATCTCTGCGCGGACCAGAATATGAATAAACTATGTATAGGCCTAATTAATTTCATTGTTAGATCCTGCAGCGCTATTTGTAGACCGTTGTGAGTCCAAATCCTATGATAAAAACTATTTCCAATGTGATGAATACAGTTTGGTGTATGCCTAGGCTTCATATGTAACTGAACCAACCCCCAGGTCTAATTCAACCTTATTGGCGAGAAATGAGGGGGGAGGATTGCCCTGTTTTATAATGATTTGTTATCGTAACCATTTTGTAGGCTATACTCCTTTCCAAATTGAAATTCTTGAGTTACTTAAACAGGAGTTTGTGTACCTCTCCCAGTACATCTTTCAAAAGATTCAATGTTTATTGTTAAAACAGGAACTTTAGAACTCTCCCTGTGTTAGTTTTCCCGGACGTGTGCCTTTCGAACCGTAAGAGTCGAATTTGCTGCTTTACTGCCTTGTGCTCATAGACTTTAGGCCTAATCAGTGGAATGGATATTCCTTTCCATCGGCCTCTATTTCGTGATAATTAACCTATAAAACAGATTCAGAACAAATCTAACTGTCCCGGGGACTTCATGGTATTTTCATCGACTCCTTTTGACAATTATTCACAAGAGTTCGACAACTACAATAGCTTTATTATTAATGAACCTTTTAGTGTGTGATTAAGTTTTGAGAAATTTCACACTAATTCTACTCTTTGAAGAGTGTCTTAAATAGAAGTTTCAAGCCGTAAATGATCTTAAATTCCAATGAAATTTTGTTAGCTTTCATTCACTTAGTCATTGATTTTACTCATTATATTGGATATGAAGAGTTGAGACCTATTAATAGAATAGTTGTGATTGGAACACCAGGGTTACGCTACAATTATTCACGTGTCCTCTTCATGGCTAGTTACGTCAAATAGAATTTTGTTGCCAACAGTTGTTCTAACAATGTTGTGACACAGCGTGTTCGTGTTTCTCTAACAGATCTGATGTGGTGCCCTCTTTAAAAAAGTTTCTTTATGAACATTGAAATGTCTGTAACGTCATGGAAAGCAACAAGGGTTTTATCCAATTTTTATCAAACAGTTTCAGAAGATCACTGTATTGTATATCCGTCATTAATGAACTTAAAAGGAACTGATGCTGGCTTCCATATGATAAGTTTGGTTGCTATTCCTGTTTTATATAATTTTCCATAAAACAGGATACTTACGTTATCTGAACTATGCTAAGTTGAATTCCAAGAAATATATATTTGCTCAGTTGCATTTCTAAGCACAGCATTTTCGAGAAGAGCAGTAAATATGAACGTTTTAATGGACTGATCATATGAATGAATAGGAGATTTATATGAGCCCTGCCCTTTCAGGACTCCTTTCGGATTTAAAGTCCATCCGTGGGGAGAAAGATGGTTCATCATGCTTCACCTCGTGTTCTCCGCCCGCGCCCCCCCCTCCCCACCCCCCCTAAAAAAAGAGAAAGGAACAAAGTTGACCCCAAAGGATGAAATGAAAAACCACAACTCTTGTCGGTCCAACAGTTCACTTTTATTTTTATTTTTCCCTTTTGTTTATTGGCTACATACAGTACACACACGCTCAGGGGGACGAAACTACGACACACAGAGGGGGAGGGAAAATACCCTTGTAGAGTCAGTCACACTCTAACTCCCTTCCCGACAACTCATCACACTGCATTCTCTCCTCAGTGTCTGACATCCATTCTTCATCGTTACTGCTCTCATCCGTCGCTGTCTCGACCGCGGGCCAACTCGGCTTCTCCTTCTCCTCCTCCTTCTTCGGAAGAAGAAGAAGAAGAGCGGGCTGCCCGAGTGGAGAAAGAGGATGAGGGCCAGTTATCATTATGATTTGACCTGGGATGAGAGGAAAAAGGGGTTCATGGAAGTTGGTATCAAAGAAAACTGGAATTCGGTTAACAGCGAGCTCTAAGGCCAAGACTACAGCAAACGGAAATTTTCTCTTAAGAACTTTTCTGGATTTTTAAAACTGAATTCTTTTGTTAGGACTTACAAGTGACTTTTACATGTGATTATCATAGTTTTCGCAATACTTTCTGATGGCTACAAATTTCATCTTTCCCGATATTGTCTTTTTGAATTGAATCTTTAAGGTGTGTATGGGACATTCTGAGGAGAAATATCTGGAGAGATGTCATTTTAGAAGTATTTTGAATTGAATGAATTGAGGAAGTGATATAGCCACGCCCCCATTTGCACAGAAGATAGGAATTTGTTTACAATGTGTAAATGACCACACTTACAAGATACTTTCACTGTACACATGATGTTTACAAAATTCATCCCTTGAGATGATAATAAATCTTCCGAGGAAAATAAATAGTATTTCTTAATATCTTAAAAGACTCTACAACAAACTTGTAAACGCTGAACACGGGAGAACGATTGTGGAGACATTCATTGGATAGTTACAGTACATACCGCTTGTGAAGAAGAAGACACTTTGAACTATATACATTGTTTTAGTCTAAGTCTACCCTTAACCCTAATGACTAGACATTGCACTCGCCCGACCTGGTCGCCCTGTCAAGAGACCGCTCGTTTACATACCGTCGGTGAGATGATGATGATGAAAGAGAATAAACTCACTCTAAAATTTCATTCCTGTAAGCTTGAAGACTTGAGTATTGCTGGCCATTCTCTCTCTCTCTCTCTCTCTCTCTCTCTCTCTCTCTCTCTCTCTCTCTCTCTCTCTCTCTCTCACTCAGACATACGCAAAGCAGGCATATAATTTCTACCACACAAGTCCTGCCATCCTTCCACTTCTAATGTTTTTAAATTTTTAAAGTACATGCTCACACATTTGTCTCCATTCATTCCTGTAATGATTCTGTTCCACGAATGACACCAAGTGTTTAATCTTCCACACCGTAGTATGCAAACGAGTATCTCTATGGCGACAGGAGAAAAAAACAACAAAGAAACATGCCTCAAGGCAAATAAAAACATAAAGGTAATCAAGTCCATGGGTTACGTCAGGTAAGTGTTCAAGTCAGCTGATAACATTTACGCAGAATGGCTATTACTTTAAGGGTAGTTAATTTACATAAAAATCCCCAACGTCATTGGCATCTTTGACTTTGGACTGACATGGGGTTATTAATTATATCATATTAATATAATGTATATATATATATATATATATTTATATAATATATATTATAATATTATAATTATATTATAATATATTATATAAATAATATATATAGATATATATATATATATTATATATATATTATATTATATAAATTACAAGTATACAAAATTCCATAATATCTTTTAAGTTATCGGCTGGTTTCAATCCACCTAGTAACCCTTTGGAACCTCGACTACTCTATACGAGAATTATAGCTTGATTTCAAGAACGCAACACACGGTTTTGTTTACTTTTTCCAAAAAAAGATTATCTTTAACTTTTATTTTTGCGTGGTAGATTCCACCCGAGGCTAGACTTCACAATCAAGATTGGTCTTGTGGTCCACCTCGGAGATATATGTTTATATATATTTATATATAAGTATTTACACAATAGATATTTTCATTTTGTCTCATTCTCTTAGAATTCAGTTATTTTATCTTATGTCGATAAAGTTTGGTCCATTCCTTTCAAACAATTCTCACCGGAAAGAATTTCGTTCCCTATCTGTGCTCCGAAATCCTTTCCCGTTTTCTTCTAAAGGCAAAGGACCAAATGCTTTACACTTTACAAGTATCATACATGGAAGCAAGATGCTCTCAACCGAACAGAAGAACTCTTGTTGAGTTTCGGGTCGTTGGTGGGATGTTGGAGATGTCCGGGATCCTGCGGTTGATTGCACGATTGCTGACTGATCTCCCTTCAGGAAAAGAAGCTGCTGAAGAAGTTGTGTTACAGTAGTGGTGACAGAGGAAGAAGTGATGGAATACACATGAATCTTTTTGGACAGGAAACAAGAAGATGTAAGACCACAACACTGTCTTCCTGAAGACAATGTTGTGCAGTATGAAGCTAATTGCCGTGAGTCCAGAGTGACAAGACATTGCCCTAACGTATAGGAAAGTTTCTCTCAACTCCTTCGGAGGCAACCATGGCATGTCTTCGTGGACTAGGATGATGATGAAGGAGAATAAGATGAAGAAAAGAGGAAGGAGAAAAGATGAGGGGGTAATGAGGAGTAGGAGTAGGATAGGAATCATTACTTCCATTGATGGCACCTTCACTAATAGGGAGCCCGGAGCAAAAACCTTTGAAAAATCGGAGAAAACCCAATCTCTGTAACACAGTAGCACGAGGTTTCACCAAAGGAAGTTCTAATTCCTCCAAATCATTACATTAGTTTAAAAATTATTATCGTTAGCATTAGCATTATTATTATTATTATTATTAGTATTATTATTATTATTATCGTTACAAATAGTAAGTACTTCCTACGTCTTTGGTATGTTGCTGCGATACGGTCTTCTGGTCTCGAAACGTCACCAGAAGAGAGATTTAACGTCAAACAAACCAACAAAAAACACGTAAATAATCTATTGTTCTTATCGTAATAACCTTCATTTTATTTACAACAACGGTAACACATTGTATAGGGGGCACACGCAGACGGGTGCATTCCTTAGGCAATGAAAAACTCATTCCACTTCTTCAGTATCTTTGCAAAATAATGTAGAAAATTGCACATCAACAATATAATTGAAGCCTGTTTATGGCATCAATACAGTAACTGGAACGCTGGTATTTTTCACTTGATTTTTTTAAGAGGGACAATAAGGTCTGAAATGTAAATTATTCTCGTTTTGCAGTTGAAGAATAAGGACTTGGCGCTCGACCTCTGACGGTCGAGTTAGTCTTTTGTTTCTGCCTTTTTAATTTTTTTTTTTTGAGGCAAGAGCCAGTAAACAGAGCCGCAATTTCAATATTGAAGTGGCATTCACTGACAGAATTATTATTTTTTTCAACATCAGTGAAAAGCATAAATCGACACACAAACTTTTTTTTTTTTTAACTATTTTTGCAGTAATGAACAATTTCAAAAAGCAATGTGAGGTGGGATTGAAAAATAAATTAAGGTTGAAGGAAAACTAGGAGCAATCGTAGAGAGTAAGGCAGAGTACAATATAATTTCTCCTTTTTTTGTTTTTTTGTTTTTTTTACGGTACAAGTATAGAGCCTGTGGTTTTTTTTTAAATAATTTCTCAGAATACACCATGCAACATAGCCTACTGTGAGTGAGAACTGCTGGGAAGGGAGATAGAAACGTGGTAAGAGGTTATTAGAGTTCAACATTTCGTAGGAATATTATTAAAGAAGAAGAAAAAAGTCGAGGAAGCGGTGATGATGATGATGATTATTTTCTTTTCGCGGCCGGGAGAAGAAATCTTTAAGGAGAGGAGTCAGTGAGAAAAAGAGAGGAGAGAGAGAGAGAGAGAGAGAGAGAGAGAGAGAGAGAGAGAGAGAGAGAGAGATGTAGAGACAGATCAGATGCAGGGATTTTAGAGAACACATAGGAAACCGAAGATAAGGAGAAGTAGAAGAGGCCGCGAATAAGTAGTACGCTGTCGTGTTCGACTGAAGAGAAGAGGAGAGGAGGCGAGGGAGGAGTGCGGATCGTCGTTCGCGAGAGACGATGAGCAAAGGATGGAAGGAGGTCCTAAATGAGAAAGACTTACGCGGGCAAAACACACGCAGCCCAGCATTCACTTCTCACCGTATATCATTGATTTGAGTGTTTTTGTAATTAAATCTAGTTTCAATTGAGACATCACTTTGCTTTATGCAATATCTTACTGCATGCGATAGTTATATTAATGATAATAATGAAAACATATGATTCCTCTCATGCGTAACAACTATGTATTTTGTGTCATTCTATGCTCCACCCATTGCCGGCTTACTTTAGCAAAGAAGCAGTCAACAACATTAGTTTAGAATCCAAGGATTAAGATATGTGTCTTGCACGTGTTTTAACCTACTTTTAAACAATATATTACAATTACACTGCTAAATTGGATTCCGAGGTCAGTGATTCACTTCACTTTTCGTTTCTCAATTTCTTTTTTCGAAGGAATAACTTCCTGTTTCACAATCGGGACCACCATCTGAAAAATCCCTCAAAGATCTCCAGCATCTTCGTTACGGAGAGGCTCTGCACAAAGTGTACCTGAGCGGATAAAGATTGTTTCTGAGTAACACTTATTCTCTTTAGGAAAGTTCCACAACTGAACACTATTCGAACACAGCTTTGAATTTCCCATTTTGGTGTATTTTTTCGTCTGTTTTCACTGACCTTGAGGAACCTTTCAGAACCAACTTAAACCTGACAGACAACATCTACAAGGAACTGTTCCACTGTGGTACGTGTCGAAAGCGGGTCCTGGATGACAGCATCGCAAGGCCCGCCTGACAACAAATAATTTCGTCGTTGATCACTAGAAACACCTTACAATATACAACACACTTTATGACTGCTCGCTTTTCTCAAGCGTTGGATGTCTCGAGTGACTTAGAAGTGGATATTTCTATTCATTTTTCAAGATTTTCAAGTTGAATGTGACCTATAACGTTTTTCCTCTTACTTTCATCAAGCCTTTATCTTCTCTGTCTTTGGCACAAAAATAATAATAAGAAGAAGAATCATAACAATACGAGTTAGGCACTACGAGACACTGTTTTTTCTTTCTCTCTTCAGACTCATACAGCACGTGGATATATACAGTATATATTTATATATATATATATATATTTTAACTCATATGTGCACACTAGACCGAATAGGTGATGTATATGTATACCATTATGTCTCTCGATTATAAGCACAGTGATGCTCCTATTATTTTAAAACACAGCACCAACGAATCAAAATAATATGCTATTCACCTTCCTTTATAGAGGAGAGAGTAGGCCATATTTTTTTTTTAATTCCAGAACCAGTTGCTTTAGCGCGCACCTAAAGAAGCATCAATCAGCAGATTACCATTTCTACCAATGATAAAGAAAATATTTCCCTGTTGACTGGATTATCCCCTGCGCAGGAAGAGAGTGAAGGAAGAGGTGGAGTGAAAGGGGGAAAGCGGCGAAGAAAGTTTTTTCTTCTATTTGCGACTGACTGACAGACTCGAGCTCAGCGTGGCAGACGTTACGACGAATCATCGCTGCTGGACTCGTTACCCTGCTGCTGCTGCTGTTGCTCCTGCTGCTTGCGTTCTGCCTCTTCCTTTTGCTGCTGCTCCGCCGTCTTCATGGTGGCCGCTAGGTACTCCGAGGGGCCGCTGCCCGACGAGAATTCCATCTCGATTCGGTATTCGTGGCGCGCCAGGTATCGGACGTATTTCTCGGGCGGATCTTCGCTCGTTATCGAGACGGACCGCATGACGCAATGGCTGACGGTCGTGGCAGGCATCGTGAACTCCACGTAGCAGTATTTGTCCAGAGACTCCGGCATTTGGTCGTAGGCCGTCAGGTTCATTCGACAGCTGAAGGTGTGGTTGGTGTAGGCGCCCTGACCTTCCTTCGGGAGGCGGGACATCCTCCAGACGATGGATCTGTGCTGGTGCTCATACTTCGCCTGACCCGACGTGACCTCCATCAGCGCTGACTCGGCTGTTTCCACGGCTCCTTTGATTCTCTCGATACCCTTGACTTTGCCTTGCCTGTTTGCAATGCAGAATTACACCAGTGAGAAAGGATTTTTATGCTGAGATACAATATGAACCCTCCATCCTCATTTTAAGGTCGAAGTTCACGATCATATGATACAAATTACCTTGTGAATCTCTCCCCTTTTAATATGATGAACTAGTCAACACTTGCAATTTGCAAAAAACGCAAAATGCATAATTGTATTCAAAACTATAAGATAAAACTCACTATTTTCATGAAAATTACAAAATCAGAACGGCATTTCAGTGCAAGCTTTTAAAAGTAAAATTACACTATGATGAAAAATCAACATTTGAATTAAAAAGACGATAATAAAACTCTGCACCTGACACCAAAGTTTCTCAAAAGTGCCGTCAATTACCTTCGATGTGCAGATTTGACGGATCCATAGCGGAAATGTTTTTCGACTCTGAACATGTAAATCCAGCATTCCGGAAGAGGGAAACGGACCATGACATCTTCACAAGGGACCTAGAACATGCAGGAAAATGGCAGGAGATGAGTGTTTGAGTTGGTTGGATGGACTCGTGTTGTATGTGAAGTAGCTGTTGTTACGACACGAAGACTAAGTCTTCTATATTTGGTTCACCTCTGAGGCCTCTCGGTAAGACTGTCAATTGACATGACAGTTAAGTGACTCGAGTCCAAAACCTCCTCTTACGCTGTTCGGTCAAGCCTTGAGGCGCAGTCTTTGTTTTTTGCGTTTTCGTAGACTTTGGCTACTTTAACTGTGCCGGAAGACACTAGCATTATTTCAATTTCAGAAACTTCTACATACATCTATTTATAATATTTGAAATAAAACAATGTGTAATTCTGACAGCCTCAATTATAAACACAAAGGGATGGATTACTACAAACAAATGCTTATTTGGTGTAAATAAGAACGTACTGTCACATTTCAATGCATTAATAGTTTTTTGATACGTTATTGTTTCGTTGTTATTCTGTTGGGAACAATAGAAAATAAGTTTTAATAGATTTAAGTTATGGTGCAATTGAAGATAGACTGGAGTACACATAACTGTCAGCCCTAATTGTACTGTGCATTCTCGCATATCTTAAAAACCAAAGAATTCACAATTCAAGATTTTCTTGTTTACTTTTTAATGATATTTGCTTTAATCCTTGAATTTAGTCGTTTTTTTTAAATATGAGGACGAATTCCAAGAGTGTGACTTGTCCTTGAGGTACATTGAGGTTACTAACAATTGTATTTGTTGTTGCTTCCCAAGAACTCCAGGTTCATTTCTAATATGTTACCTACCATATTCATTCAGGGTTCCACTGTAATTTCCCGCTCTTGATAAGTTCATTACTGGTCCAGTGTGGGGGGTAAAACCATGATATATATTGAGTTCATTCTAGTTCCTCTAAAGCTTCAAAGAACTTCAACAACTTTTAGGTACTATTATTGCATTCAGCGTTAACTGGTGTTTTCAGTAAACATCTGAGGGAAGACCGATATGCCTGAGGAGTGCTTTTGCAGGTTATCCCCGACTTACCTGTCCCAATTTTCTTCCTGAGAAACCTGGAACGAGGATGTCGCAGAAGATGTCGATCCTTCGGCCCTGGATGGTGATTTTCGTCTTGATCTGAAGTGGAAGCTCGCGGTTTTTGGGCGGCCTGACGCGGAATCTCATTAGTTCAATGTAACAGGCATCTGGCGGCTTGAACCTGGAACAGAAGGCCAAAATCATAATGCTGTGTAGAGTTAGGATTGGCTATTCCATCTCCATTGGTGCCCGCCCCTTACGCATCTAGAATTAGTAGGGCTTTGCCCTCTTATAAAAGTGCCAGGTGATACTTTTTGCGATACTCGGCACTAGCAGTTAATATTCTCCATTTCACAAAATGGAGAATATGAACCCGAGCTGGGGCTTGGCTTTCGATGTTCAGAAGTTTCAGAAACGCTGTTTCTCTACGTCTAGTAATCAGAGGCTTTAAAGATTGTCCTTTGCAAAAGTTGTCACTGTGGTTGTATTCGGTATAGTCAAAGTAAAATCTAGATTTTTATACATACATAGATAGCCCAATGTATACGCACACACACACACACACACACACACACACACACACACACACACACATATATATATATATATATATATATATATATATATATATATATATATATATAATGTAAAAACATAAGAAGAGAATCTTCTGTACTTACTTTATGTGTTGGGACTTTTCAAATATGTCTTTGTCGACACAACAGTGAAACTCGACAGCTTCAAGTCGAATCCACTCTTCCGTGATGACTGGAATGATGTCATGCCGACCCACTACTTCTCGACCTTGCTTTCTCATGTCGTTGATACCCAGGTCAACGTCGGGCATTCCTGCAATGGAAGTGTAATTCGTAAGAATAAGTTGAGAGCAAGCATCTCGTGGCGTTACGTTACGTCAATGTTCAGATTGATGAGAATTTAAATAGATCTTATGCGACCCATTTTCTCTTTCATTCCTAGGTATATACACACGTATACACACACACACACACACACACATCATATATATATATATACATATGGGTATGTATATATTATATATAATATATATATATATATATATATATATATGTGTGTGTGTGTGTGTGTGTGTGTGTGTGTGTGGGTATGTATGTAATGTATGTGTGTGTGTAATATATATGTTATATATATATATATATATATATGTGGGGATATATGTATATATATATATATATATATATATATATATATATATTATTTTATATATATATACATACATACATATACATACCCACAAATATATACATATCAATACATCATGTTGGTAGAATGCTAAACCATCATCCCTTTTCTCTGTTAACCCCAGTTCGAATCAAGATGTGGAGGGAAGTTTTTTTTTATATCTATTATTTTACTTTTTTAACGTTTCCTTTCCAAATTAAGATTCTATGTTTACAGAGGATTGCGTATTTGAAAGAAAAGGGAAACGGGTAGTTTGCTGCCTTCTTTGGCAACCACTTCGTAATTGCTGGTTGCATATGAAAATATTCTGTGCGGTGCCATGAAAAGTTTGCCATTTTAGAGACGTGACGTCATCGTTTACACTGAGGCATTCACTAGGCAGAACGGTTTATTTATCATTCGCACAGAGGGTTCCCTACCTGACAAGAAACCAAGGAAGAAAACCCTGACTCTGGCAATCATTCTGTGGACTATTCCTTTCAAATCCTGCTCAACGTAGATCTCGTCAACCGCCGTCAGTTGCACTTCTTCCGATTTGTAGTTGAGAGCTCGGTCCCTGTGCACCGTTAGGCTGAACAGTTGTTCTTCGACCAGTGAAGAGAATACCTGGAAAAATAACGATGTTCTCAGCTATACTGTTAATTCTAGCCATTTTTTTTTTTACTGTGGGAACCCTATATCTTTATTAATCGTGACTGTAACTGTGAATCATTTTTGCAATACTAATAATAATGATGACGATTGTGGTTAGACTTAAGAGAAAACAAAATTCAGTAAATGGTTGAAAGTCATAGATAGAAATAAGTTGGTATTCTGAGAGGCTTCTGTTGTATGACAAGAGTTTAAGTAGACGTGAATCTGAAAATGGGAAAATTACTTTGACGAATATTATAGTCAACGCAATGCTGATGACGTTTGGGGTTCATTAATCCCGTGATATAAGTTAGGGAGTGTTAGTCGAGAGGCTAAACAAAGTAACTAGAGAGTAATAGAAGATAACTGTCTGTCTGTCAGAAATGTTTTAAAATGTTGGAAACGAGCTAGATATTTTTGCTTAGTGTTTGTAAGAGTTCTGGCTATAGAGGTCGCACGTTGTATTAATCTCGTGGATCAAATGGTTATTATGAAATGACGGAACAGAGAGTAATGTAATAATGGGGGCACTCACTGCAGTTTTGGTAAATGTTTTTGCAGTACCTCCTTTTTGTCATGGTCATTTCGTTTGAATATCATCGTGTAAAGTTTAGCACAGTTAGAGATACAGTACCATGATTTAACGAATGCAACCCCATGTGATCACTAGTTTTCATCGGAATATACAGAGAACTCTAATGAATGTCAGAGGCGCATTTTACAAAATCCACCCAGACAACATACCTTGAGATCCTCATAGCTTTGCGTTCCAAGCTTGAGAAGCTGGGAAATCTGAGGAGCGTGCTCCACAGGCATGCCAAGCTTTCTGACATCACTGGCGAACTCCTTGACATGCTCATAGTCGCCAGCAATGGCATGCTGCGCAAACTTGGATAGCTTGTTTGTGAGTCTCTCAGCTTTGGACAACTGGCCAGGACGAACACCAGGCCTCTCTTTGTAGAAGATGTATTGCACTTTCACGGTAAAGATCTTGCCAAACTGGTCGAATTGCTGAGCACCTGAAGAGGGCCGTAAGGAAAAATCACTGTAGGCTAAGGATATCTTTGATTGTTAGTGCAAGCAGTGAATATTTGTTTTAGAGTACAGTATAGGATAATAAACGAGGTATATATTTTTGTAAATATGCCACTTGGGACACTCAACATCTTTTATTTGGGTTTGAATAGCAGAAGTATTTCTTCTGTTTTTGCCAATATATGTGGCAACTTCGGTCAATTACCACGTTCATTTATCTTACACCACATGGTGACAATAATAATTTCTTTACAACCAATGTGATCAGCTAATGAATTTGGTTCACAAGAGAGGTGACCCTTATGACAGCATATCTAGGTTGCTGCCAGTGGATTGTTGTGGGAAGGGAGGGGAGGGGAGGGGGTGGAAGGAGATATGTTTATCATCAAACTGTTGAGCCTAAATTCAAATGGTTTTTCTTACAGCTACAATTATATATAAATTAGAGTCGATTATCCAGCTATTATAACGGTATGTTTATCGGATCATTTGTCTTAAAGTAGGACTTGAATTCAGTACTTACCTATATCAGAAACAGAATAGCAAGCCTGGAGTGGCAGCTCCTGGAATGGGTCTTTGTCTTCCTTGGTGTTGAAGAGTTGCAGGACACCGTTATCTGTGAGTTTGACATAGACCTTCTTCCAAAATCTGCAAGAGTGAATAGCAGGTAAAATTCGGCTCTCTCTCTCTCTCTCTCTCTCTCTCTCTCTCTCAATTTTTAGAAAGGGTTCTCTTCTAATAAGTTTATCAAGTGACGTTACGTCTATTGGACTCTATAGGAGAGGGTTAAGGCCTCACTTATGGAATATTAAACTTGCACTAAACACAGTAAAAAATCACTTGAATGCTTCAAGCAGCCAAGTAGGTCTTCTCATCCCCATTTCATCGTTTTCAGCAATTCATTTGCCCTCTTGACGACGCCAGATAATGTTTAACATTAATCACTTTTCATTTTCACCAACAAACTCTCCTATTGTTTCCATTCATCACTTCCATAATCAACCATACTTATGGAATCAATCCTTGCATTATCGATTTTTCCAATTACTTCTTAAATGACAGTTTTGTCTAAGTAATTATTCACTAGTTTTCTTTTGCAGCAATGAAGCTCCTGCCGACCAAACCTAAAACTTTGCTTGATGTACGTTTTGTTATTTTAGCGGATCGTATTTGTAACGCATTCACACACGTGTTCGCTATTCGACGATATAGGTTTGGTAATCTATTAATTTGTTAACGAACATTCACCTCAAAAGGTTAAGGGCATGTTTTGTATGTGTATGAATGTCTGTATGCATGTCTGTATTAGGCTAACACACTCGCTCATTCATACAAAAGGCAATATAAATTTGTTTATGTATGTATGTATGTAATAGCACACTCATGCATGCAGCGAATGTGCGGGGTGATGTGATTTGGTGCTTATACGTACTATATGTAGGTAATATATAATAATAATATTAGTATATATATATATATATAATATATATCATATATATATACATATTATAATAAATTATATATATATATATATATATATATAATATATAGTGTGTGTGTGTATGCATGTGTGTATACACCCTTATGAGTTGTGGGAACATGCCCATCCGTTGTAATCCTCTCAACTATCTTCTTATTGCTTCAGCTTCTATTTTGTTAGAATATTTGGAAACGTAGTCAACCTTTACTTTTTTTATCTTTTATTTGGCTCATTGAGCCCGTCTGCCTTCGGGATCAACAATATAACTATTTACGTTCAATGTATTGTTGATTTTTTTATATTTTGTTTAAATGTGGCCCTAAGAGAATAATTTTTCTTTGCTCTTGATGTCTAAGGCATTGGAGAGAATGTAGAGTAAGGCTGTGCTTGTCAGAATCAGTGGTCATGGTTTTACTCCTCTTGTTTTTATAAGATTATTCTAGTATTTCATCTAACCTATTTATCTCTTTTTAATGACGATGAATATCTGCTCTCTGCAACCACTTTAATGATTGATTAATAATGTCTTTTTATCTTTCCGCTGTCTTAAAAACTCTTTGATGTCTCTATACCATTCCAAGGTAGGATGATTGCTGTCATGTTTGGGCTGCTTCTTATTTGCTTTCCTTCTACATGGTTGAATCTAAGACATGACCGAATCCTTTGATCAATGATTTCACTCTTCCCTCATCTTGGAAGGCTTCTTGTTATTTTCTTCTTACCAGGTAGCCTTGTGGCACTCGTGCTCCCACATTTACTTTGTGGAGGTTGACAAGCCTCAGATGGAGATGTCAAGTGACTGTTTCATATCGAAATTCTCGAAATTCTCTTCTCTCCTTTGCTTATCCTGATTTAGAATCAAATGTCCTTTTGTGTATGGGCTACAGAAATAAATCTGAGAGTCCTTTCTGTCGGGAGTTTGAACTATAAAATAGACACACGCCTTGATTGATTTCATGATTTTTCTCATATAAACCATTTCGAGTGAAAATCATAAGAATACCACCTCCCTTTAGAAGATGAGAACCAGGAAGGGTTCAAGAATGACTATGATTAAACTCAACTGTAAGAAACCACGAGATAGCTTTGATCTAGAATTTTATTTACAAGTTTTGTTTTTGCTTGTGGGGGGGTGGGGGGCGCATAATAAGGAGTCACTACCTTGGAAAGTCGAAAGTCTTAAGATTTTGATGATTTTTTTCCGAAGTTATAAAATGTATAGTAAAATGATGAGAATGTTTTAACTCTTTGGACGAGAGAGGCACTCCAGATCCATTAATCGTTTTAAGTTAATGGCTTCATGTATAATTATGTAGTCATTTACACTAATAGATGTAATAGATAATTTACTTTGAAGGAAGGTTCTATTGAAGTAAGATTTTTCAATAAAAACCATCTAAATAATCTACCATCATGTTCAGTTTAGAATGCACTAGTAAATTCGACCAATTTAGTTTCCCTTGTCTATATAAAATTTAGCTATTTTCATTTTTATTTCACTAATTATTCATCATCAGTTTTGGGGCATAGGATGGCATCTTTACGAACAACTGATCCATTTTCCATTTCGTTTTCATTCAGTTTTCATCAAGTCTGTCATATCTCTAAGTGTATTTACATCAACAGTACCACCTCTGGCCTACTGTCTATGAATGCAAACCTCTTTCCGAACACACCAAAAAGAAAAACCAAGCTTTTCGAAAACAGAACGTGGCATGCAAGATGCTCCAGTACTCTGTTTAAAAAAGCAGACGTCGTGCAGACGTGCAGGAAAAAAAATATAGATAAAGACAGTCCTTAAAACCAAACCACACAAATGTTATGATCAAAACTTGATGAAACCTGTGTCAGTGTGAGTGAGTGGTTGTTTTGCTGATGGCCTCCTTTCTTTTTTCAGGTTAACCATGATGTTCTCTCTCTTTTTTCTGTAGTTGTTGTTGGTTGGAATTTTTTTTTTTTATGTTCAAATTCCTCAAAACTATATTCGGTAAGTTTACAAAATGCAGAATATAGAATGAAGGAGAGAGGAGTTGGCTTTCTGGTGATGTCTTCATAAATGAATTGTTGGAAGGGTTGGATTTAAATCCACGACATCCCCGTTACCAGTGAAAGGAACCTATTCTATCAAGAAAAACACTGCTAAGAGTTTTTTCGCTACCAAAAAATATTGAGTCATATCCTGGAAAATCTAAGTTTTACAACACGAAAAAATCTCATTAGTGTGTCTAAATTTCCGGCTTGTGAATTTTGTGCGGCATGGCGGTGTTGTAACTCCTATTTAATTCGTAATCCTAAGATTAGATTCTACATGACAGGGTATAACCAGGATGATAGCGATCCCCTTAGGTCACATTTTCCATGACATTATTTTTTATTTATTTTTTTATAAGGCTAAGTCTTATATTGTCTTGAAAATTTTGAATTTATTTCTCCCATGATGCCAATGACTCAGTTTTCGTGATATATGCTTCAAGAACTGTTTTGGATCCTTACCATTGGCATACCCTGTTCTGTGGAATCACAGATAGATTATCGTCTTAAAGTAAGTTGAAAATTCATTAAACCTTTGATAGAAGGAAAAAAAGGTTAGTAGAACGAATGAAATATTTCAGAATATTCATAAGCAAAGTCGGAAAGCAGTGCTAAAGTAGATTTCTACCCTTTCATGGGGAAATCTATTATTGGAGTGCAAAGGCTATGGTGACAGATGCCTTAACTGAAGTTTAAAAAGAACAAAAACGAAAGAGATTTAGACAGGGGTCGCTCTCAGAGCTCATCGTATGGAAGCTAAGGGATAAGTCTTGACAGAATTCCGTAATCTGGAAAGCTTTTATCAGATGTACAAATCTTCAGCGTGTGCCCATGTTTCACATAGCTTCGAGTCGTCATCATTTAATTCATCCTTGTCTTTGATTTGCTTCCGAAATGAAAGCTATCGTCATTTCCTAAGGAAATAGCGTTGTGGCGGGAGGCAATGTTTCTTCATGACCTCATTTGCGACGTTTTCGTGCACAATGAGTAACAAAGTCACGTAAAGAGCTACAGTACACATGTCAATCAATCTTTGAAATGTCAGTCAATCTTTCTAAGCTACAAAACTACTGTATGTCAACACAGCATACTTAGCACTGTGGAGTTCTACGAGTAACAGGCCATACTAGTTATGTGTCTGAATGGATCGCACAACTGAGAACGCTTATGCCAATAATGTCTCAAAAGCACTAAAGCCAATAAGAAAAATGATCAGGATAATCATCAAAGTATCAAGGTATAATGCTATAGCTGCTGTTACTGCTGAATAGCTTTTTTTATTTTTTTTTTTATTTTACAAGACAGCCAAATCACACATATGGATTGGGTGAGCCCTGGGCCTTCCACTGCTCTAAGCTACGGCTCTACAAGTATACGTATGTATGTATATAGATATGGCGAGCTAAGGAACATTTATTTCTGACCTGTTCGTCAAACCTCCTCTGCCTTCCTTCATGTGGAAGCCAGAAGTCAAGCTGGCGGACCGACAGGAAAACAATGAAGTTAATTGTTATGATTCATGTGTTTTCTAATTTTTACTTCTGTTATTCTTTTTCCATATTCAGGACTAACAATGTAATAGTTTCACATATGACTTTTGAATATTAGAATCCAATTTAATGCCTGTTTAAGAGGGACAAAGGCTAATTTCATGTATAATTTCATAACTTGAATAATTTGGCATGATGCTGATTGGAATTTGGTTTCTCAGAGTAAGGAAAGTTTGAAAAACAGATTTTCTATCTTACTACATAACTGAAAAACAAATAACTGGAAATCTCAGAGCCTGTGACGTTTATGACTATATGGAACATTTTAAAATAGTTACCTCTGTCCTGTAATTTTCTTCTTGTTTGGTTGTCGAAGGTGCATTTCCCATACCTGACCAGTACTGTCTGTGCGTGGGAAATTCTCCAGAGGCTGAGACTGATCTTCCTCAAAGAGGGGTGTCGGTGGAGTTTCTTGGGAATCCGTCCTCTGCAACTCTCCACCCGGGTGAGCTGAGTATAAAGCTTTAGGTTACAATCTTGCAGGATTGACAGAAGTTACTCAGGTTAAATATGAATTTATAAAAAACTTAAAGGAATTTTTTTTATATACTACATGAAGTTGCCAGATAACTACTCATAAAATAAACCATGATCTTACCAGTTGCATCGGTAGTGGCCTCAGCAACTTCAGCTCCACGATCAAATGGATTAAATCTTGGAGCTGTGTCTGTGAATGCTGCATTAGCACTAACAGCAGGTGGAGGAGCCAGCACTGGTACAGGGGACACCGCTCTTGGTGATGATCCCCCAATATCCAATGCTGCTGGTCTGTAATATATCCCACGGCAACAGTTAGTAGCCATTTGAGTAGGAATGATTGCTAATGCAATAAATTTTATGTATCGTATATTCAGAAAACTTTGTTATAAAAAATGGATAGTTGCAAGTTTATTTGCTCTTGCAGTGCATAGCATCTTGATATATGTTTGAAATGCCCTCGAAGTGCAGTAGTTTCGTTTCTCAGCAGTGATAGAGTAAAATTTAAACAACTTAAATAAGTAGTCACAAAGTCAGTATCATAACTCTTCAGAATACATACTTGATCACCACAGCAATTGGCTCATCATCTGAATCGGCAGAAGTCTGTCTGGCTGCTCTTCTTGGGGTGGACTGAGGAGGAGGTGGAGGTTCGTTCATTGCGAGGAATGAATCGAATGGTGCAGCATCACCAAATCCAAATCCTTCTGAAGTTCCTCCTGACCCACTTACTTCTCCCCATGGGGAAGCAGCTGTTTGCATTGAGAGCAAATAAGTGCAATTTTTGTAGTAAAGTCTCAAAGAGATGACAGATCCATAATAGTTTGAACACATTATTATTTTGGATACTTGATTTCTGCAGACTATTTATAATATTAATAAAAAAAAATTCATTGTTGCAAAACTTCCTTTGTATGGTTTTAGAAAATAAAATTATAAATAAAATCACAATTGAATATATTTTGTACTATTGCCCCACTTTGTGAATAAAATATTCTTAAAGAATGATTTTCTGGAAGACTTGATAAGAGTTATATTCAAGAGTGTTGTGATAGACTAATTAAAAATAATACTAACCTCTTGCTGATGCTGAAAATGGATCACTTTCATCCAAGGTGTCAGTGGTAGTAACATTCTCAAATCTGGCAGAAAAGGCATCAAACTCCTCATCTGTTGCTACTTTAACTGCTGCTGGAGATTTTCCTTGTATGGATTCCTTGCCTACTGAAGGTAATGCAGTAACATTTGCAGGTGGTGGAGCAAATGGGTTAACCATAGAATTTCCTTCACTTTCTGCAAAGATATCTAATGTGGCCTCATTTCCAGCACCAAAAAGACTCATGCCAACATTTGGTGCAGGTGCTGTAGTACCAAACAGGGCTGCACCAGTTGAATCAGCCCCTGAAGGTGCTGGTTTTGGGGTGGCCTCACTGCCAAAGATATCTAGTCCAGATGGTCCAGTTCCTGGTGCATCCCCAAACAGGCCAGCAGCTGGTGATGATGGAGGGACTGCATGGGGAGAGTCGCCAAATAATCCCGGCGAGGAAGGAGGTGCTGATTGTCCAACATCCCCAAAGAGAGCCACTGCAGGAGAAGCTGGAGGAACTGCTGGTGGAGTGCCAAAAAGAGCCTCACCAGAAGAGTTTGGATATGTCCCTTGTGTATCTCCAAATAATGCAGATCCAGTGTCAGTTGCTGATGGTGCTGTAAATGCATCTGGTTCTCCAAAAGCATTTGACTCACCAAAAGCATTTGTTTCACCAAAAGCATTTGTTTCACCAAAAGCATTTGATTCACCAAAAGCACTTGATTCACCAAAAGCATTTGATTCACCAAAGGCATTTGAATCACCAAAAGCATTTGAATCGCCAAAAGCACTAGAATCACCAAAAGCACTAGAATCACCGAAAGCATTTGACTCACCAAAGGCATCTGGTGCTCCAAAAGCTTCTACTGCATCAGTCTTTGAGCCACCTGTTGATGATGGAGCTTCTGGAGAACTTGTAACCTCATTTGTTTCTGCTTTATTTTGAGTTTCCAAAGTATCTGGTTCAGTCAAAGGTTCAGATTCATTTGGTGATGTAACCTCAGTTTTGCTTAAAACATCTGTGGAATCTGATTGCTCAGTGGTCATTGTTGGTGGAACAGGTTCAGGAGAACCAAATACTTCCATTGCTTCTACTTTCTCTTCATTTACTGAAGCAGTGTCTTGAGTTTCGGTTTCTATAGCTGGTATTTTGTTAAAATCTTCATTAGCACCTTGAGCATTAGCTTCAATAACAGTGGGCTCACTGTCTGTCTGCTCACTTACTTGTTCAGGTGAGACAGATTCCTCTAAAGGAGTAGGTTCAATATGGCTTTCAGATGATACTGTCGTTTCAGTTACAGTAGGTATTTCACTTGGAGCAACTTCGTTTTCAGTTGATTGTTCTGAAGGCTTAGTTTCACTACTATCATCACCAGATAAAAGGTCAAGGGCTTTTGAATTTTCATCTGGAATTTCAGACAGAAGGTCTGAGGCAGATTGTTTATTACTTGCACCTCCCTGTGTAGCGGCTCCTCCAGATAATAAATCATCAGAAAGTAAGTCAAAATTTGATGTCTGTGATTGTGGCTTGTTAAACAGACTAAGAATGTCTTGATTTGTTTTTGGTTTCTGAACATTTGTATCTCCAAATAAGTCAAATTCATCTGAGGTAGCAGGTACAGCATTTTGCTGTGATGTGTTCGAAACATTTTTTGACTCATCCATCTCATGATCGCTGATTTCTATAGTTTGCCCAAATATGGCACTAAAAGAGTCAGATTCCTTTTCTGGAGCAGTTACCTGAATATCTGGAGTAGGGCTAGGTGTATTTGCTGCTCCATCACCCGGTGAAGGACATGGTGTTCGAGTGGTATTAAGTTTCTCATGCAGGGTATCTGTTGTTGCCTCCATGGCACCGATAACAGTTTGTAAGAGATCTTTAGTTTCTTTTGAGGGTGGAGGTGGTCTAGGAGGAGGCGGTCGTCCTGGTGCAGCAGTGGAATCTTCCACCGCAACAGGTCCATCACTCATTAAATCAACTATGGGTGGTGGTTGTGCAGGTGGCTGTGGTCTTGCTGGAGGTGCTGGAGGATGGTGAACTGTCGTTGGTACTGTTGGAGGAGTATGTTGAACTGTTGTGGGAACTGCTTCTGGCACTGTGGGGCTGCCAAAAAAGTCTTGTTCCATTGGTACTGAAGGTGTCCCAAATATATCTGCTTGATTTTGAGGTGCAGCACTTTCAAAATGTTGTGATACATCTGGCACACCAAAAGGATTCATGTCATTTGGGTATGAACCTGGGTCTCCAAACAGTCCTGCTGCTGCAGCATTTGAATCATCAATTTGGTCTGCAAATGGGTTAATTCCTGTGTAGGTTGTAGCAGAGAAGTCAAATGCCCCTCCATTAAGGAATGGGTTAGCTGCAGCATCACCAACATCAGCTGGGGGAGCTGGGTCGTCAAAAAGGAAAGGGTTCTTCATATTTCCACCGAAATCCATGGTGATTATTTTTTATTATAAGCTGTAAAGTTTAAAGTTATGCTATGTTAGAGGTATCAAATGGGTCTTCTGCAGCACTTAAAAGTTCTGACTCAAGATATTTTAATTCTGCTTTGCTTGGCCCAATGTTTGCAGCTATAGATGTGTCAAATGGATCGTAATCTGCTTCAAGGTTCTCTGCTGTTTGTTGCTTACTTGCTTGGAGAGGTTGAACAGTGATATTGTGATCTTCAGCAGAGTCAAGAAGATTCACAGGAGTGTCTGGCTTTTGTATAGGAGGACTTGGGCGCTTTGGCAACTTTGTTTCTTCTTCTCGAGGGTCAAATTCGTCGTCACTTAAGTTTCTTTTAACACCAGAATCAGATAACAGTTCAGACTCAAGGGTTTTAAGTTCAGTTTTTCCAAACTTTTCAGCAATAGAGGTATCAAAAGGATCAAAATCTTTAGGTTCTTCCTCTTGCTGACCTTGGACTGGCTGTAGTGTTGGCCCAAGATTCTCTGTTGGGGAAGAAGAAAGAAAGTGATCAGCAGAGAAGCTAGGTGCGTTACTTGTTGCTAAAGATAAATTTGCTGCTGTTTTGATATCAGCTTCTGTACTGCTGTTAGTAAAAAGGGTTTCTTCAAGGGCTTCAATCTCTGTTTTGCAGAGTTTTTCAGCTATGCTAGTGTCAAATGGGTCAAAGTCTTCTGGAGTAACGCCTGCTTTAGGTTCTTCAGCAGTATTCAGACTAGGCTGCAATGGCACACTTTGATCAGTTGGAGTTGTTGCAAGAAGACAGGGAGCTGCTGGTACTGCTGGTCTTCCTGGTCGACTTGGCTTCTGAGGAACTGGAGGTTTCTTGGTCTCTTCACCTCGGGGGTCAAAATCGTCAGTGATGACAGTTACAGTATTTGCTGAACTTAATAGTTCACTCTCAAGCTGCTTTAACTCAGTTTTACCAAATTTTTCAGCAATAGAAGTATCAAATGGATCAAAATCTTCACTAGTTGCAGATGTTTTGAATTCTGTAGGTGCAAGCAGTTCAGCACCTGGTGGAGAACCTGCTGGTGTAGCAGTTAATAGGCACTGAGGCTGAGCAGGGGATGGAGGTCGGGATGGCTTTGAAGGTTTTGTTGGCACGTCTGCTTCTGCACGAGGATTAAAGTCGTCAAATTCTTCAACAACTGGGTTACTGGCAGCGACAAGCAATTCAGTTTCAAGAACTTTTAGTTCAGTCTTCCCAAACTGGTCAGCAATAGATGTGTCAAATGGATCAAATTCTTTGTCGTCTGTATTGGAGTTGTTATCTGTTGGTTCAAGTGTTGGTTTAAGTGTTGGGTGCTCATCAACAGGTGTTGCTGCCAACAGACACTTTGGGGATGGTGGATGAAGTGGCTTGACTGGCAATTGAAGGGATTTAGTATCAGGCCTTTCCTTCTCAACTTCTGGCACTACTTGTGAAGGTTGATCACTTGTTAAAAGTTCGTCCGCTAGTGCCTTTAATTCTGTTTTTCCAAAATTTTCAGCGATAGATGTGTCAAATGGATCTATTTCTGTGTCAACACTCTTATCTTGATCACCTACATTAAAAGGCTGAAGTGCTGGATTTGTATCAGTGGGTGTTGTAGCAAATATATGTCCTGGGCTGGGTGGACGTCGAGGAGGTGGCTGTTTTTTATCTGAAGATGGCTGAGCTGAGTCACTAAGTAATTCAGCTTCCAGTGACTTTATTGCAACTTTTGCTGCTATGGAAGTGTCAAATGGATCAAAATCGTCCTCTTGTGGCTCTTGAGAAGGAGTTAGAACTGGCCCACTTTCAACCTCTTCTTCACCAGCTGTTAACAAGCAAGGGGGAGAGGGTTTTTCTTGAGTTTCTGGTTCTTCTGCTCTTGGATTGAAATAAAAATCATCAATGTCTTCTTCCTTCAAGCTCTTCCCATGCTTTTGATCAGTAGTTAGTAATTCAGTCTCAAGAACTTTTAATTCAGTCTTGCCAAAGGTTTCAGCAATAGAAGTATCAAAAGGATCAAAACTTTCAGATTTTGAAATATCAGCACCTGAATGTGGCTGCAAAGTTGCAGGGAGGTCTAGAGTAGCTTCTGGAGAGGCAAGATGATCTACAGGCAAGTGTGCATCTGCAATTGAAGTGTCAAAGGGATCTACTTCTTCAGGTACTTTGTTGGCTGTTGGAAATGCTGGTCTAGGTGGTGGTGGTTTTACAGGTTTTCCTGATGGAACAGTTTCACCCAAAGCTTCTTCTGCAAAACCTACATCAAATGGATCTTTTTCAGTTTCTTGAGTCTCTTCTGGACCAAGAACTTGTGCAGCAGCAGATGTATCAAAAGGATCGTCTTCAAGATCTGTGAGTTCTTTTTCCTTTGCTTTTGCAACTGACTCTGCTGCTAAGAAAGCAAATTCTGCATCAAACTCGTCCTCAATAGGATCAGGCTCGGTTGGAATCAGTGTTTCATTTATAACTTCAGATTTGTCTATAATATCAAATTCAGCAACAAGATCCTTGAGATCTAGATCTTTCCCACTGTCTTTGGATTCTTTGTTATCGTGGTCTTCACCATTTGATTCCAAAAATTCACTTAAATCTACTTCTTTATTTTCACATTCAAGATAATTTTCTGCAACTAACTCTGCATTTTCATTTGTTTTACCGTCTTCAGATAGAACAGAGGGGGATGTAGCTCTAGGAGTTGGGCAGAGGACTACACTTGTGTCCGGTAAATCAATAGCATCTGTAACACAAAGTATGTCATCAAGAATATTACCATCAAGTTCCTTAGTTGTATTATCCTCTGTATCGTTTTCTTTATCGTTCTCTTCTTCACCTATCTGGGTGTTTAAGTTTTCTTCACCAGCAGCGTCTGCTAGTAAGTTGATCTCCTTAGGAATAACTCGTCGACGTTTTGAGTCTGGTGGAGGTGTTCCAGAAGGTTTATCTGCAGTCTGAACCTTGCCTGTTAAAACTTCAACTGCACAACCTAAATTTACAAGTTGCTTCTTCTTTTTCTCAGGTTCTGGTTTCTTTTTGTTGGTTTCCTTTGGTTTTGGTTCCTCAACATGCAAAACCTTGTCGAACACTGATGTATCAAAAGGGTCAGGCTCATTAGGGTCTTCTGTTGTTGGGCTATCAGGGATATAATGAAGTTTGACTTGCCCACTTTCTACATTATCAACATATGTAGTGTCAAAAACTTCAGTAAAGTCATCAACATCAACATCTGGAAGATCTTCAATGAATTGGAGGGGAGCAAGCTCAGGTTCAGACTTTGGCTCTGGCTCAGGCTCTTCAGTTTCTTTTACTTCTTCACTGGTATCCTGTGATTCTTCATCTATTCCTCCCTTCTCAAGGTCAACCCACCTCTTTCCACTGGTAGTTGCAGGTGATGGTGCTTCAACAGATGTTTCCTGAACCACCTCAACTTCCTTCTGGCTGAGCTCTTCTTTCTTCTGAAAATAACTTGCCTCCTTGATTAGGTTGAGGTTGTCTGTGGTCTTCTTAAGAACGGTATCGGTTGCAGCAAAGAAACTTCTCCAGTCTTCTTTAGATGATGAGGCCTCCTGAGTCTCAGAAGTTCCTGTTGCTCCTTCCTGTTCAGGTGCTGCTGGTTCTGCCTCTCCTGGTATGTTTTCCTTCTCTTCTTCAGTTTCTGGCTGCTGCTGCTGCTGCTGCTGTTGCTGCCCAGCAAGTCGTCGTGCTTCTTCTTCTTTTTCTCTTTTATACTGCTCTAATTCCTCTGGAGTAAATAACTCATCATTCTTTCCTTTCTTTCCTTTGATTTTTTTCTTGATTCCTTTTTTTATTTTGAGCATCGTATTTCGTCGATGGAGAGACCCTGAAAATCAAGAAAAGTCTGTGTCAGCTGTAAGTTTGTCATAGTAGTAATACTAACATTATTTTACTAATGTTAACGCTGAGCTAACAAAACTGATGCAAAACAGAAATGTGCATATTGCTATCAATATATTTATAATTTGGTCTGTCAACCGAAAACGAGAATGATTATGAGAGGGACTTATTCCTAATAATGAGAACATTAATGTGTAAAAAAACTAATGTCCCAAAGAAGGTTCGATTTTTGTATAAATCAGTCTCCAGTAGTTGGTGTACTTGCACGAAAGAAAAAATACAAGGATGAATTAACGGGATGGTGGAAAAAGATCACACATATCTTGGCACAAACAGAAATGGGACTGAAGCCATATAAATGTTCTCCGTACATTGGGAAGAATTATTGGCTAACTAATTCACGGAAAAGTTCGTGTTGCAGTGGCAATGGCCGTCGATACTGGAGGTTGGTAATTTTGCTGATAATTATCCCCTTGAAGATTATTCAAAGAATATCAATTTGAATCATTTGTGCTTTGTGAATGCCAGAAAATTGGTAAAAACCGACTATAGATGCCATCTAAAGAAAAACCAACCTTTCTTAACAAAACATAATGGAATTATGCACAATAGTCTCTTCAGGAAGCACGGAAATGAAAGAAGGTAATTACCCTCTTCATCCTGACACTCATAGGGGAAATGGATTTGTGAGTCTTCCAGGAAATGCCTTACAGTCAAGGGGCTAAGCAGTCACTATAGAATGGGTAAGGTTGCTGGTAATAAAAAATCAGGGAGTGGTGATTTGACATTTTCCAGGTTTTTCTAGTTACAATCAAGTAGCGCCATTAGATTTTTCTCAGAGAGGTACATTAGGAATAACCGAATTACATGGAAAAAAGCATCAAACAAGAACCCCATGAAATTATTTGAAAGCAGTTAGATAAGAGAGCAAACATAAATCCCCATAACCTATTTTCTCTGGTAAGAAACTGATCATTTCGGATTATGGAAGGTAGACGAATAAGTCTTAGGCACGAGAGTACCGAGGAGAGACTACAAAAAACCCCTTTCTGTCTCCGCCGGGTTCTTTTCTCTTCTGTAACCTACACCTTCCCGCAACTCCTTACAATAGCTGACGGGCTACCGACGGAAATGTCGATTATTGGAAAGGGAACATTGTAGTACCCGAGATGTGCCGTAAAGAAGAAGCGTTATTTACTGAATAAACGAACTAACGGAGGCAAAGATGACATAAACAAGTAAATGGGGGTTATCGGGCTTCATGAACTGTACAAGGAGTGAAAAAGAAGACGGAATCGTATTTTGAGTAACTGGAGCATCACTGACCGTTTCTCGGTCTTTCACGGATGGCAGAAGGAACAGCAACTGATCGAAATAGAAGTATCCCTTCCTTTCTTCGTAGCTCGTCCTGGTTAGCCCTTTCCTCAAAATGCCCCCTTTTGAAACAGGTCCTCAGATTTTGCTATCGTTTTTGGGTTTCTCGACCTATAAATATATAAATACGTAAGGCCAGTAGAGTGACTTGCAGTTCGAAGAGTCAAAATCATTAGTTTTAGGAATGATCAAGAATATGAGAATTTTCATCATTTCTAAATACGAGCTTCCTAGGTACTCTGGTCATCATATATTTGAGCTGAAAAGAATTTTGTGCTTATCGGAATTCTTCAGGGGTCATCTATGCAAAGTTTGCTGTGCCCTGACGTTCAAAAACACTAATTCCAAAGAGGGAGAGAGAGAGTTTTTTTTCTTTTTGTAATAATGAAAACTTATTTGGGTTCCTGACCTACTAAGACGTCTGTGGTTGAATCATTTACAAAATTAACTTCACTTTTTCAGAATACAGGATTGCAAGGTTAACTCTTATCTGGCCTGTGTCGAAGTTTCTGGCTATGTAGGTAGTGTGCAACTCGAATAATATCTATGTCCTCAGATACTCTTGTTCTCAAGCTATTGTCCTGAAGTGAACAGTGTGTCGATCTTTCTACTCGTAAGATCAAGGCTCCTAGTTGTTGCATATTTGAGTTTTTACTTGGGTTGGCTTAATTTCCTTCTCTGAAATCGGAATTGCTTTGGATTGTTCAAACCTTTACTAGTTTACAAATAGAGGTCTGAAATTTTCTAAGGCGACAAGTCAGGGGACTATGTTGCTTATTTCTTCTCCTTTTTTTTCTTAAGCCATTGTAGCCTACCCAGTCTAGGCTTAAGTGATGGGGCCTTATCTGCAACAGTTCATTGACTGAGGTCTCATGAGATCTCATGCTGAAGCGCTCCTTGAGGTGAGAGGGTCTCTCATCCAACATTTCTTTCTTTGCAGTATTTTTTTAATCGTTTATTGTTTTACGATTTTCTCTGCAACCATTTGGAGTTTAATTTTAATCCTTTCACCTGCGTCCACTGTTGTGCTGTCAGACATTGGCCATTAATTCTTCTTATTTATCATCGTGGTTCTTGCTACCTTTTCCCCCATAATTCATCAAATAAGAAAAGAAATTGACACCTGCATATTAAACAGACAAACACACACACACACACAAATATATATATATATATATATATATATATATATATATATATATATATATATATATATCGTAGCAGACTTAAATACTGCGGGATGCTGTAGATTCCAGGGAAGTTGTGTGTCTATTTTTGTGATATATATCTATATATGATATATATATATATATATATAATAATTAATTATAATATATTATTATATTAATATTATTCATATATATATTGTATATAATATGTAAAATATATATATATGTTTGTATATATATATAAATATATATATATATATATATAAATATATATATAAATATATATATATATCTGATGAAGTGTTTTACTCTAATACACATTTTACCAAGTACTGGTCACTGACACCTATTAATTATTCACTCCCAACCCATGGCTGCAACCCAAAGCAGTCGGCATGTAACCACGGACCTAATTCATTGCCTATGCAACGAAGGAGTAAGCTCAGATCTACTCGGTTGAGAACCAAACGTACTAGTACTTGCTTTAAGAGGCCAGTGGAGAGAGAGAGAGAGAGAGAGAGAGAGAGAGACGAGGAGAGAGAGAGAGAGATGGGTGGTGGGCTATATCATTTGGAATCGAGCCAAAAAATCTATAGATTGTAAGTTGTTTGTAGAATGAGAGCTGAGATATCGTTGTGAGAGAGATATCGCCACCATTAGACATCGTTTCATGAGCAGCCAAAAATCTGTTCGTATCTTTGTTTTTTAAATTAATATCGATAACGTTGACGAGTATGATCATCACACTTTTGTTGTCTTGTACCATTAATATGGTTTCTATAGAAGATTTGAAAGATGCATTAACAATAGTTTCATACTTTAAATTTTGAAGAATCTCCAGTCGGATTCCGAACAGAGATCATCATATTGTCTTCCAGTGCGTCGTGAGATATGCGCAGCCCGTGATAAAAGGCTTCATGTCTGAGAGTCATATGAGTATGCAGAAATAAATGGGAATATTTAGGTACATGGGCTTTATTTCTTTATGTTTTATTCACCTTGGGATTAAAGTAGTCTTTCCAGGCCTGTGCTACTGCATGTAGGATATTGGCGTGAAAGAAATGAATATTTAGATTTTGGGGGATTCTACAACAGTAATTAGGAAAATATAAGATCTGAAATATCTGACGAGAGAGAGAGAGAGAAGGGGGGGGGGGGGGGGGGGGGGGGGGGGGGGGGGGGGGGGGGGGGGGGTGGGGGGGGGGGAGCTGTGGCGGGCGAAATCGGGAAGCATTGTCATATGAAAGGAAGGCACAGATGTTTTCCATATCTTAATTAACTTCCGTCTTCTGAAATGTACGAGAAAATGTCAGGGTAAAAGAGAAAAAAATGAAATCATACGACAAAAGGCAGAAAATGAATGCATTTTTAAAGAAAGAATAACTGAACGATCTCAGAAAATAACTCATGATCTTTGGGAACAAAGCAATCGACATTTGAACTTTTAGTTAGGATGATTATAACGATAATATTATATTCTTTGAATTCCTCTTCACTAAGTAATAATTCAGCATTCGCTTGAAAATATTAAGGAAATCTACCCGTCTTTAAAAGCTTTGCTCTTACTATCAAACGAATTTCATTATTCAAAAATATTGCATTGAATTTCCTTCTGCAGAGGTTTCATGACCTGCGCTTCACACTTTTGTTTGTCGTAGAATCCAGCCAGGAATGGATCACTAACCTTGTGGTGAGAAGTTTTAGAATTGCTTCTAAGGTTTCAGATTTCACCACAGACGCACCCGAATGGGACACAAAGCGCGCGTGAGAGAGAGAGAGAGAGAGAGAGAGAGAGAGAGAGAGAGAGAGAGTGCAATTTACAGTACACTACAAGATAAATAATAGGATTTTAATTCCACAGTTCAATTCACATTTCAAATGGAAACTGAATAGGCTCTGCACAAAAAAAAAAGAATATAAGGAATGTTGAAAATCCTTTAGTGCTTCAATATATTTGCCGAGTCCATTTTGGTTTCCTTTGAGAGGGAAGTTGAGGTTCAGATGCAGAGTCCTCGGACCCTCATGTAGCCCAGGCTTGAAGATTTCATAATCGGTGAAAACGAAGTTAGGAGAGTTCCAAAGTATGGAAGGCGAAGCAGAGAGACAGTCAGCATCAGACACAGATGCAGACTTAGACAGATGTATTCGTCCCTTTTCCGATTTATATATATATATAGGTTTATAAGGAGATCCAAAGCTATCAACGGTTTCAGCACCGTGACTGGACATGTTTCTGCAAATTGCAAGCTGCTGATTGCAGGCAGAGTCCATGAAATTGGCCATCAGTGCTTGCTAAGCTTTGGCTCTTAATCCTTTGATTGCTGAGGAGACAGAAACTCTCCTTTAAGTACGCAGCCATTTTCCCAGACACTTTTAGCAGTTTTTTATTTATGCATTATGTTTGCCTCTGGAACAGCTGTTAGCTTGTGTAAAACAGACAGATTTATATATAGACGCGCATAGTTATAAGCCCATATATCATCAAAGCCACTGCATAAGCATTATAATATATAATATATGTACAAATTATCATTATTATTCAATAGTTGAAATCAATTCATATGGAACAATCCCATAGGGGCCATACTGTATACATACGCGCACGCAAACACACACACACACACACACATACATATATATATATATATATCTATATATATATATATATATATATATATATATATATATATATATATATATATATATATATATATATATATATATATATATATATATATATATATATATATATATATATATATATATATATATATATATATACAATAGCGCAATGTGAGGTGGCTGTAGCCATGTAAAATGTAAATATACGTATATAGTATATTGTAACAGATTTATTTATTCATATGAACATGAACATGACTAAGTGTATACACATTTATATTCTGTTTATTATTTCTCCTATGTACCAAGATTTTGTTCGCGTGCTTGATCCGACACTGTCAGGTGCGAGTTCTTATCGAAGTAAAATGCTTATTTCAGTTATAAGTGAGGCACCAAAAGATTTCTAATATTTCTGTCATTTGTATATGGAGAATATCCAGTTTCCATATGAAATGTGAACTGAACTGTAGAATTCCAAACTGTTATTTATCTTTCATTATACTGTAAATTGCTGTAGACTTTTCTAAAAAAAGAAAACAAAGGGGGGGGGGGGCTTCTTATGAAAGCAAACTAAAACGAAAAGCGAGAAGTAATCACAGAAGACTTCGACGAAGAGGAAAAAGAAGGAAAAGATAAATGTGGCGGAAAGGGGCGGGGAATGTCTGGGAGGGGCTAGGCATTCCCGGGTCGGGGACGGGGTGGGGACCGGGTAGGATGAGGGCATAACACTGGGAACGGGGCCAAACTTGGCTCCAGTGATATTGGGGCTTTAACCCGGCCTGTGACGTCAGCACTTTCATTAAAGTTCCTTTTCCTAGCGCGCGCTCTCTCTCTCTCTCTCTCTCTCTCTCCCTCAAGAATTTTCCCGTCTTTATGCCTCTCTCACCACATATTTATCGGTATTATGTTTTTGTAACTCGGTGATTTTCTGCTGTGGAAAACTGACATTATTTAATCATAATTTGCGTTCTTCAGTGGTTGCAGATAACCACATTCTTATACTAGCACGTACTTTATGCAAATACATGATTTTATTTGTATGCACTTGATATGTTTTTGCTTTCAACAGAATTTTTGTCGCCTTAACCTTTCATTGCCTTACTGTATATTTCACACACACACACACACACACACACACACACACACACACACACACACACACACACACACACACACATATATATATATATATATATATATATATGTATACAGATGTATATATATTTATTTATATAACTACATATACATATATATGTATAAATATATGTATATGTGTATAAAGTAAGATTTTATTATTTTACGACTACAAATTGCCATTGATAGATGGAAAACATTAAAAATAAAGAAAAATCTGAAAAAATGTCACAACCAATAAATATTTCTCTTCTCTTTTGGTACGGGAATAATATGGCTCGATTTTCATATTTGTAAATGTTTTTGTTGACATTCCCCAATGAACAGACTTTAGTTACTTCGCTGGTATTTAGAAACTAGGGAAAAAAAGGTCCTTCCGGATTATTATCCTTGAATCCTCTGTCGTATAAACTGCCTACAAACGATTTATTACCGGCATATAAGTCGTAGATAAACGAGTATGTTGTAACTGAGGAATGAAAAATGTATGGTGCACCTCGTAAAATGACAGACGGCACATTAATCGTTTGGTAATTTTTATGCTAAAGGTATCAGAAGAGAGAGAGAGAGAGAGAGAGAGAGAGAGAGAGAGAGAGAGAGAGAGAGAGAGAGAGAGAGAGAGACCCCTCCTCAATCATTGATTTCCAGGTCCTTTTTCTGTATGTTTGTTGGTGGAGCAGAACGAACGATATTTTTCACTTTCTCAAAATGAGGTTTTATATATTGTTCTTTTCCCTTCACGGTTGAGTCATCAGTGAATCGGATGTTTTCTTTGACTCTCCAGCAGCAAACTCTCAAAGCTGTTTTCATTGAAAGTTTCTCAAGTAAAACCATTTTCTATCTTGAAAGTTCTTTCTTCGTCAGCGCTGTCAGTTGCCCCCAAAATTCTAAGCCTTCTTTTTTCTTCTCTTGGTTTTTAAATCTTATCTAACAAGGGAAGTTTAGTTATTTCTATAGTATCGTCTTCCACCTTGGCAGTAAGCATTAGCTTGGGCATGCGATTATTTTAATTGAACGTATCTAACACTACTTTTTCACTCCTGTGAAGACCGCATGTCTCGTCTCCTGGGTGTGGTTGTTAGTGTAACTTTTTCGTCAAATCATAATTATAAGTATGCTTAGACTAAATACCGATATCTTAAACTATTGCTGAATTACCAGGAGAATGTGTGAATATATATCTATAAGTATTATTAAGAGATATACATTTTGTTTTAACGGAAATACGAAGAGAGAGCTCTCATAGGAGAGCAAGGTGGGGGTGGGGGGGGGGGGAGTAGAGGAAATTAATATCAAGAGAGAGAGAGAGAGAGAGAGAGAGAGAGAGAGGTGGGTGGGGTGCGAGGAATCACGAGATGTCCATCCGGGAGCTTTAAGTGGCTCTCGTTTGCACCGAGGGGTCAGAGAGATGAGATTCAACTGGTGAAGAGAGAAATAAAAAGGGGAAAACGCAAAGGACGTGATGAAAGAGGAGAAAATAAAAGAAAAAAGGACCCGAGGGACGTCTTATGAGGAATTTCCTTCCCCGTAATTATCCAGAGAATTTTTTGAAGGTGGGATAAAAATAGTTTTCGAAGAAGAGGGAGCGTTAATGTCTTGGCAGGTAATAAAAATGGCAAGAGACAACAAAATTACAACGCGTTCGTCCGAATTTGCATTTCTTTACAGCGCTTGCCGGAAGCTCTTCTCTGGGATTAATGGATATTTGGTTCGATCGTCATGATGAATGATAATAACAATTATAAGAAGCACATTGGAGATGGGTGGTTTAGGACAGCTTGGAATGAATATTCATTTTTGTCGACGAAGATATAAGGAAAGGGTGAGCAGCCAAAAGGAAAGGTATATGGAAACAACAAACAAATGCATCGCCAATACCAACAGCGGACTCTATAAGTAGCTAGAGATGGCAGTTACCAAAGGTTGACTAGGGGAGAGGTCAAGGAGACTGAAGGCATGTTGATTGCAGCACAAGACGCAATGAAATCGACGGCCAAACATGAACATCACCTACGTGTCGCAAATGCGAGCAAAATACGGAGACCATCACATCGTAAGTGAATGTCCAGCATTTGCCTAAAATAAACATAAGGGAAGGCATGATAACAGTCACCAAGTCGCTTCATTGGAAGGACCTGCAAATAAATTAACCTGCCGTGTACAGACAATTGGTACAACCACATACCAGAAAAAAAAGTGCGGGAAAACTAAAAAGTCAGGTTAATCTTGGACTATGATGTGAGGACTGACCATGTGATACAAACTCGAAGACCAAACTGATCATGACAAATAAAAAATCCAAGAAGTGACCATACCATGGGACACAAAAGTGACCTCCAAAGAAAGAAAAAAGTGAGAAAATACGAAGATCCCGAGATGGAAATATGGATCCTATGGTAACCTGAGGTGGAAGTTGTTCTTATCCAGTAAGCACTAGGAGTAATCCTAGAGGACCTCGGGAAGATCCCGCAGAGGATTGGATGCACAAACCTCGCACTGGGCTTGCTCTGTGAAAGTGTGTTACTGACGACAGTGAAAATAATTAAGAACGTGGCAGAATTCAAAGAACACATGGGAGTAGGAGTCAGATCCTTAGGAGGCTGGTTACAGCCCGGATCCATACTCAGGGATGGTAGCCTAACAGAGTCATTGTACAAACTAATTTCACAGCCAACTGAGAAAAAATATCCTGCAACCACATTTTAGCCTAGCACATCAAACACAAAGATAAGGAGTACTACAAACTACAAACGATACTACTTCCTTAAGTGGCATTTTTCCAAATTTCTTTACGATATAATATGGTTTCCCTTGTTTACCCAATACCGATAATGATTGCCATTATCGGTAAAACAGGTGAGACTTTTGTGGGAGATAAAAAAAAAAAAGCTGTCTTCTAACGACATCTTCTAGAAGCGTTTCAGGAAAATTCTCTTATCGTTTATTTCCTCTCTTATGTTGCGCAATTCTCTTACCGGGTTTCAATTAGTTGTTTCCTCATTTTTCTGCCGTTCTTCTATTGATGCTCGATTAATTTTTTTTTTATCTCTTGGTGAGATATTTTGTTTTTGGTCTTCACGTAATTTGGTTTTCCTTTTGCTGAAGCTTTGTCTTTTTGTTTTCCAACTCATTTATTTTAATCCCTTGATATAATTTCTCTCTCATTTTCTATAAGGCTTTGTGGAGGGTTCAGATTAATTCATTCTCTTTTCTTTAAGTGTTTCATATTGTTCATTAACCGTTTTTCTCCTTTGTTTTTACCTTCTCTTAATGAGTTTCAAATATTTCTTTTTCTTTTTATATCTTTGATTGTTTTCAGGTTGACTGTCTGTTGTTCAGTTTTTTTCATACTTTTTCCATTAAAAAATATATATATATGTGTGTGTGTACATATGTATAGATAAAGCTTATGTATAGATAAAGCATATATATATATATATATTATATATATATATATATATATATATATATATATGCATGTATGTATGTATGCATATGTGTCTGCGCGCTTTCGCAAAAAAGTATGCGTATTATCGAAGGAATTAATAAAAAGATTATGACTTTACCAAAAAGACGTCTGAATCAACCTTACGTTATCTTCTCTGGAGTCTAATACGACACTGCATCACAATTCCATTATTCCTCGAGTAACAAAACAACAATTCTTACAACTAGAGTGTCAGACAACAAAGAGTGTCTAATCACGAATGAAAAAAATATCCATTTCGTTTTTTTCACTTTAAGCGCAACAGGGGTCCCAGCTGGAGAGAGAGAGAGAGAGAGAGAGAGAGAGAGAGAGAGAGAGAGAGAGAGAGAGAGTGTGTGTGTTTTACTGGAAGGGGAAACCTGGATGTTAGTGTGCACCTAAGCGGGGATGTAGAGAGTAGATATATAGTATGGTATTTTGTTTCTTGAATGATTTGTTTCTATAAATATGAGTATTAATTCTTGCTTAGAATAACCTAAAAATGTCGTTAACGCTAACATTCCTCATTCCTTTTAAGGCATTATTTGTTTAAAGCCAGGATAATTTTGCAGACATTATTGATATCAATTGTCATTCTGTGACTTCATCGGAGTCACAATAACGGATTGATTCCTACAAGACAGTATTCCACTGATGTTGAAATATGATGTATCCAAAGAAAGCTGATAATAAACCCAGTCCAGTAAAAAGAATATATGTTAGAATCTCAACTTGCCAAAGGAATGTTTACGCTTTCTTCGTGGAAAGGAAATGGAAACAGAAGACAAGAGAGAGAGAGAGAAAGTCAGGAACCGCGGATAAGAGAATGAGATGGCACCTTGATAAGATAAGAAGGGAATGTGATTCATGTTTTTCCATTTGACGTTGCAGAGCGCTAAAGGAACCTTCAGTAAGGATTTGGGTCCGAGGAAATGTCATGTAGGTATTGCGGTGGGGGTGGGTTTTGGCGGGGGGGGGGTGGAGTGGGGGGGGCTGTTGGTTTTGAGCAGACAGGCCATTACGGCGAGGAATAAGAAGTTATTATAATCCATTTTGCTATTTGATTTTAAGTTTCCATTCGCCTTTCCGACGCGTGTAGGTAAAAGTTATATATTTTTTCCTTTTCCGGCTTCGTTGGTTTTATGGCATTTATTACGAATAGAGAAGTAAACGTTTAGTATTTTCCTCTATTTTTTCCTGAGCATTTTCAACGAACAAAAGGTAACAACTTTTGAACCCCATTTTCTTTTCTTTTTCTCAGATTCTATGCATCAAGGACAAGCAACAGAATAAAAGTATATATATATATATATATATATATATATATATATATATATATATATATATATATATATATATATATATAATATTCTTTTGTCCTTTTTTTAGATTTTGTGCGTCTGAGAAAAATCAGAAGAATGGTAAAGAACAATGATAAAGGAAATGGAAGTATCGTGTAGCGCAGTAGTTAATGGACACAGGAAATATAGGTATTATTTTTACGAGCTACAGAGATCGTAGGATTGAAAGCACAGTTTTCTTTCGTTTTCCTGTCTAGTCCTATTATTCATTATCGCAAAAATAAATGTAATTTTAACGAAATTTCCCTTACGAATTATGTGAATGAAATGTCACGTACCGGGCAAATATTTCTAGGAATTAGAATCAACTACTACCATTAACGATAGCCTGTCGACCAGCCCTTACAGGGAATGAATGCGACTTTCACTATTGCTACGGCTTCTTCCGATGCTGCTATTCCACTGCGTCTACGGTCAGTAGTACCTGATAGTCCCTTCCCCGCCCTCGTGAAAGCTTAACAATTTCGACCAAATTCTTGCTCTAGGAAACGGTTTCAGATATTAGAAAAATCGTTTACGGGCTGCTGAAAAGCAAGAGACGGTGCCAGCACAAGGCTGGCTAAATCAACTACTCCGCTATAGTAAGTGAAACTGGGTGAATCTTTAGCGTCGATTTATTGCACACGAAGATTTCTCTCTCTCTCTCTCTCTCTCTCTCTCGCAGTTGTAAAAAAATTGAATGGTTATCTCATGTAGAAAACTTTTGCAAACAAGTTTACTAAGTTTTGTTGAAATTTGATGGCCATGAAGTTAGAAGAGTATTATTATTGAAATATCAGTCAAGTAATCTTCATATGAAGAATAGCAGATGCGGGGAAGGCTAAAGGAGCACAGAAGCAATTCACATGAGGATGTTTTCTCGGCGGGAATAGATTGTTGCTGTATGGGGGAAAGGCTGAAAGAGAGAGAGAGAGAGAGAAAGAGAAAGAGAAATTCCCTTGAGAATGAGCATGTTTGAAAAGTGAGAGAGAGAGAGAGAGAGAGAGAGTATTTGAGCGGAGATGAGAGGCCAAACAAACACGCGCGCATACAAGCTAATATCTTTCCAGGTTCCAGACTCGACACGACGTCATAGGTCTTGACCGGAATCATGCATATTCCTCACAAGTCCTCTTCAAGTGATGTTTCTGAAGGAAAGATGATTCGGGAACAATATGACGGAGTAGCCGAAACTTTGCGAAAGGAGTTCATAGCGCCATTTCATTGTCAAGGCCGGCTAAAAGAAGAGGCTTGAACACCGTGCTTCGTTAAGAAATGGGTGGTACATGAACCTGCACTAAAATCTCAGCTGTGTAAGAGGTCGTAAAGGGGACTGAAAGTCAACAGACTGGCGAATGTAAATAGCCGACAGGTTTTGAAGGAGCCTTTTTGCTCTTTCATCAAGTGGTGCAGGGATTTTGGTGTTTGTTTCTCTAAAAGACGCTTTTCGTTTTTAATTGTCATTCGGTCCCTGTGATCTCCTCTCTCTCAATTGTTTTGCTTCGTTGTCTTATTTTGATGTTCATTCTTCATGTGAGAACAAAATCTCGCCGTCAGACAGTATGAGACTATTATTTTTCCAGTCTGAACTACTTTCGAAAGCCATCTAAGATACTCGGCTCCAATAGAAGTTAACTAACCTTTTTCGGAAAAGTTTAATTTTTTCGGATAATTTTCGTCCTTTTCAAGTTCAGATTCCCACATAAGTCCAAATTATCTTGACTTCAAGTTATTTAAATGACTGCTATTTCAGAATAATTTTGTACTAAAATAAACCGCTTTGGACTGCAAAATATCTCATGTCTCTCCATTTTTATCGAGAACGCGTTGAGTTATTTTCTGTGGCAATGTTGTCTATTATTATTCTGATCAGTGACGTGATATAGTATCTATATATATATATATAAATAAATATATATATATATATATAATATATATATATATATATCATATAATATATATAATATATAATAATATCTATATATATATATATATAGGGCGATTCAGATAAAAGTTATACTTTTTGTTTATGTTTCTTTGAATGCGTTTTCATTAGATGATCTGGAGACAGTTGTGAATCCGAAATCTGAGGAACTGATGTACAACCTACAACCATTTGAAATAATACAGTGCATTGTGAATTTTCGGTAAACTCAAAGGGGTGGCCAAAATTTAGTGAAAATTTCCGTTAGGGGCAATATTTTGAGGGAGGAATGATCATTGCAAGAATTATGTGTTAGTTTACTTCTGTTCTTGAGTATGGACAAGCAATCTCGTGGGAAAGAGGCATGGAGAAATGGTCACCATATGGGGGAAGGGAATTGAATATTCTGGAATAGTTTGAACGTCTCTATAGCACCTATCCTATCATTGTTATTGATATGAAAATATCTGTAACCGTAGGAATTTGACCTATAAGAAGATTATATATATATATATTATATATATATATATATATATATATATATATACATATACATACACACACACACACACACACACACACACACACACACACACACATATATATATATATATATAATATATATATATATATATATATATTATATTTGTTTATAAACAGCTACTCTATATGAAAGAGTTATTGTCTAATGGATAACACGGAAATTCGATTAAAAGGTAATGCTTCGGGAATTCGCTTCGTTTTAGTCAGGCATAATGGAGAAAAACGAGCGATAAGCAATAAATTGCATTGTAAATTCAGTCCTGTATTACAAGAAAACGTGAACAATATTATAAATGGAAAATAAAACTGATTTGTTCGATCGCTAAAAACAACAAAGATGAAAGAATTTCACCAGTATTTTTTGCACAACAGTTTAAATAAAAATACGTCCTTCTGATCATATTTTCGCTTCCTCGTCTTACATAACAAAGTCACGACACAGCAAAGACCAATTCCGTCGTCAAGTGGACGTCACATAAAAGCTATCAAGCAAACGGTAACAGTTTAATGGACATTGTGACGAAACATCAGGCAATTTACTTCCAAAACTGCACGACTTGCATAATACAACAAAGAGCATTTTCTCCTTCAACTTGAGGTCATAACGTTATGATAGGAGAGGGCAGGGGATAGGATTCCCTGCTGTCCGCCGAGCATCGTTAAAGCGAAGCATCTCATGCGATTGTAGATGGCGGAGGCTGCTTCCTGTAAAGGGCGTTGAGCACAAATAAAAGACAACGGACGCACACAATACTGTCGTCCGCCTCACTGCAGCTTTAAAATGACTGTGCTACTGGAGGAGAACCTGTTGTAAATAGGTAATTAAGGGAATATCTGGTGGCATTACGAGAGCATCTACCCCAGGCGTCAGATGGTACTCACTAGTAAACATTGGGGAACAAAACACTGGGAATTTTAAGATTTAAGAATTTTCTCTCTCCTCGCTTATAGCTACACGTCGCTGGTGTTTACTGATTATATATATACATATATATATATATATATATATATATATATATATATATATATATATATATGTGTGTGTGTGTGTGTGTGTGTGTGTGTGTGTGTTGTGTGTGTATGTGTGTGTGTGTGTGTGCATCAATCATAATAAATGAGTGCTCTCCGAAGATGGAATCAGGTACACAAGGAATGAAATGAAATTTAGCTAGGAAGGCAAAGCTTTCATCTGGTTTATCAGGTATTATATTATCAATATACTTAGGCAAGCGATGGATACCTCAGTCTTTCAAGAATTGCGGATTTTATTTTTTTCGTATCACTTATGTAAATTACTTTCAAAACACTTTGATATAATGACAATGGAAACGATGACATTCATACTTGTTTGTTACGCCATCTTGGTTGCTGTGATTGCAAGAGCATGATCCGAGAGAGAGCAAGAGAGGACGGGGGGGGGGGGGGGGGGGGGGGGGGTGGGGGGGGGGGGGGGGGGGGGGGGGGGGGCGGGCGGTTGGCTGGCTGAACTCTTAAATGCATTGTGCACAGTCTTTTCCAGGAACGTTTCCATTTCCATGAGCTGAGTACCCTTATGTACTTAAAATCAGAGAGAGAGATGAACTTAGAATGAAAAAGACTCCTAATTGCATTTCACGTAATATGATTTTCATGGAATTTTGAGATGAAGTTTTTCGGACACTAAACTCTCTCTCTCTCTCTCTCTCTCTCTCTCTCCTCTCTCTCTCCTCTCTCTCTCCTCCTCTCTCTCCTCCACACAAACAAAAAGCTTATTAAATAATTAATTTTAGAATTTTTATGGTTGGGAGTTTTGATGCGTTTTTTGCCAACTAAATCAGCGTAAAAAAATAAAATAAAATAAAAAACAAGAAACAAGAGGTACGATGCTTCTAGGGACACCGGCAAGCTTGCAAACTTATTTACACATCTGCATACTGTATGTATGCCCTTTTCTCTATACACGCGCATACAAAGTCCACACGCACGTGCAAAAACACTCACTCGCACTATCTCCGCACATGCATTGAAAGGAGACCACCCGTACACGAGTTTTCACGCGTTCAGATAGATCAATATACATATTGACGTCTGCTTGCACACACATACATACATCTAAACACATGCTTGTATTCAAACACACACACACACACGTCCAAACAATCACGCGGGCCTTAACTTGTCCCTAACACTCGTTCACGCGCGCTTGCACGCCCATACGTATAGACATACACTCACGCGTAAACAAATGTACACCTTCATTTTGAAACATACACACAGACGCACAAGCGCGCAGACATTCACACATACACAGAAACAAACATTATACACACCAACACAGTCTTCCAAAGTCATACAAACTGGCGGACGTCTAAAATCGCGCACGACACACACGCACCCGTAGCAGAAAAGATTTGGAGGGAGAGGCCTTTTGCCCTAAGGCTGCTGGATTCATGAAAGATAACATGGCTCGAAAGAATAAAAGGTGACATATCCTTTGATTGTAGTAAGGGAAAGTGATTGGGAGACCAGCACTAATTTGACCTCCACATTTTGCCATTGTCTCTTTGCTGTGTGATTAGGCAGCGGCCTTTGAGCGACAGAGAGAGACAATTTGTTTCGCTTTCAGGGGAATCAGCCATCGGCTTAGTATTTCGGTGGGATGGAAGAGAGAGAGAGAGAGAGAAGAGAGAATATTTCTTACTTTCATGGGAATCAGTGCCAGCTTTGTCAGTCAGTGCCAGAGGCGCGCACGAATGAGTTTATATGAAAATTGATACAATAATAAAATAGTTATTATTCAGAGAAAGAGAGGAACCCCTCACTCAGTTCTACGTGTGTACGCTGCACTATAAAGCGCATACCCCGAAAATGGAAATGCAATTAAAATGTTAGCTGTTCTGATAAAAACGACCATTTTCTGAAATCTTTCCGAGTGTTGCCAGTTTGGTTTTGAAAAGAAGTTTATAAATAGGCAGCTAAAAATATAGAAACAGGCGTTCAGTTATAAAATACTTTAAATGTTCACGTAATAATTTCGATGGAAGGACTTAGTGCTCGCGATAATCGGTCACAATGAGACCCAAGAGCCAGCAGGATGAATAGAAGTGATGAGAGGGTTCTTTGCCTTCAGGAGACACGATAATTACTTGTGTCATATCTAATATATTATCCTAATCAAGGGCGCCCTAAGCCCTCTCAGAGCGACGCATGCACAGTCACAGATCATTGCGAAAAGTTGGAAAGTCAGCAATGTGTGATAATTTACTCATACGTCGCATAAGACAATGGTGGATTTAGGCCTTCACATCAGCAAGCCTATGTGGTGTTCCGTCCATTTTCATAATTGAATTTATTCATGAAAATCCTCTTTTCTTTCCCAAAGTTTTACCATTTTCTAACGAAAGTATCGGTTAGTGACCGAAAATACGCCCCGTCCATTTTCTGTATCAGCGAAATGCTCTTAAATATTCCTTCATATCTCGACTTAGCCTTCTTTAACAAAACAAGGAAAATTAGGAAAAGGAACACCAAGAAATCCAGTCCCGGAATATGTCTGAGGTTATGAAGTGGAATGACAGAGTGGGGAAATCAATGCCCCGCCCTCCGTCCAGTCTTAAAGCATTGGGAAACGTGCAGAGATAGATACGCCTTAGAGCCGGGCAGATTCGACCATAAGAATTAACAAGTGGAATCTTTAAGGCTAGAGGGTTGGTTGTTAGGCTTGTGAGAATGTAGCGGAAAAGTATTAGGGATTTTTTAAAGCTTTTGCAAAAGCTCCCTAGTGTCTCATGATGATCGGGCGTAGCATAGCGTGCCTTCAAACTCCATGGCCAACCGAAGCTGGCTCTTTGACAGTCAAACTCATAACAGCCTACGTTGCATGTTGACGTCCACGATTTTGTTTTTAACTGCGGCCCTGTCTAGGAGTAACATGAAGGTATGTGTCGGCACGAAAGAGAAGCGAGAACCGACCGTTTACCTAAATCTCTCCGTTGAACCTTGTTCCAAACATGAGGAATGGTTGGTTCATATGACTGATATTCATAGATGGTGCGCGAATAGAATGATGAAAAGTTGTGGAAAATATATTAGGATTTAAAGAAAGTGTCCAGTGTCTTTACGACTAACATCTGTCACTAACGTACGTAAATTTTTCACTTCACAACAACGAACTGTCTATACAAAAATTGCACAGCAGATATATAGATCATTGTTGATCCTGTTTCCAAAAGTACGTAACTGTTATCAATTTACACTTGACTACCTTTCACGAATAGTATAAATGGTAACCATTCTCATGATAGAGAGAGAGAGAGAGAGAGAGAGAGAGAGAGCTCTTTCAACTCGACTTTATGACCTTCAAAGCATGGGCGTATTCGGAAAAAAAAAGTGACGCAAACTATTTCTCCGGTTCCCAAGTGTATGCATTCAGCCAGAAAACAAAAGATAACTCCTAACCCAACACCACTCTCGAATAAAGAAAATGGAAGGGCAAAATGCAATGACATAAAAGATGCAGGAATACGTAAAGAATGACAATACCTATAAATCTCTAGAGTAGCAAAAAGGATACGAGACCGACCACGCACGCGAAGCCATCGTTGTTTCGACTTTGCTGGCTGTGCAGTTCCATCGCATCTGTCATTAGAGTACAGTCTCATTTCATGTCCTTTCTTCATGTTCTTTCCTCACGCGAGGATTGAAAGGATTGACGGTTTCATTCATTTTTAGGTGGTGTTCTTTTCTCGTTTTTTTTTTTTTTTTTTTACACACGGGGTCATTCTGTTGTGCAGGGGGGGTGCTTTGCAATGCGTAGCCATATTCTTTATCCTGTGTGCACTAATGAAAGTCTGCTAGCAGTAAGCTAACCGTCATCCATACCATGGTTAGCCTCTCTCACTATTGAACCTTATATAATTATACAGAATAAAGAATAAATTGTTCCCGACTTAGGGTGGTATTTATAGTCCTTATGACTAGGACTTTCCTTTTCGATCTTCACTTACATTTATCGTCATTTTTGACGGTATGGGTACACTAATAATGATATACAATTTTTCTGCATTCTAAACCATTCACATTTCTTTGGTCATTCTCTTCCCTGCTGTTTTAACAAAGCGCTGAACCCCATCAGAAGCATACGAAGAAAAAGGTCTAGCAGTTGTCAAATTTCATGAGATCCTGAACATTATAGGAAAATCCATTTGCAAGTCTGAAGAGCTTGGGGACGGGAAAGCTGTGCGTTAGATTGATTGAGAATGACCTCCTGTGTGGGTGGGTTCCCGAATTCAAATGAAATTCTCTCATTTAATTACGCGTTTAAAGTTGCAGTTGAGGGTATGTGAACAGGCCATACTCCCATTCGATACAAAAAGTTAGCAAATGATTTGAATCAGAAATATAAGCTTCAATTTCTGGTTAACATCTGTAGTTAAGGAAATAAAAAAATAAATTCTTAGGTGTGTCTGTTATGCATGTATAGTTTGAAAATGATGTAGGTATAACAAATCTAATTGTTACGCTGAAAACTGTTCAAGAAAATGCAAATGAATTGTACTTCCTTTTAGTAAAAAGACAGATAGGAAGTGATTCAAAAAAGAAGTAAAAAAACGAAAGCTGAAAGACAGCATTCTGGTCTCACCTTTCGCAGTTTAGTCCTATTGATTAATTGATAATAATAAACTTCATATAAGCTCATTGCTCTATACATATATACAAGATGCAGATGCAACAAATGAAAACAGAAAATATTAATAACAAAGGTATCAATAATGGATCTCGTAAATATTAGAGGAATATGCACATAAGAAACGGAATAGAAAAGGGAAGCAAGAAGACTGCGCAAGAAACAGCGCACTCAGCGAGGAGGAATTCTCATGTCCCTGTCATGGAGGCAGGAGCATGTTCGTGAAATAGCACGTAATTAGGGCAGTAAAGAAATGGAAAGATACCTCTGGCTTGATGTATCATGCTCAACTTCTCGCTACGTTCCATATTTGCTTGTTTTTGAGCTCGGTAAACGGACTGGATTAACAAAAAGAAAAGGAAAACATTTAGCTTACACTTTGTTTATTTCATTGTTAGCCCTTCGGGCCACAATTTCACCTACTGCGGCCCACACCAGTCTTCAAAGGTCTGCTGTAATATTAATTTCTTGCCTTACTTAGGAGCAGCAAACCACAGGTTTTGGGACGCGATTCTCAGACGTGGAACGTTCTCGAACAGATATTTGATTAAGAATTTAAAATGTTTACGTTCGCTATAGCCACGTATTGCCACCATTGCCACGAGACATCTTTTGTTGGTTCTGAAGCTGGTGAACTTTGAATAAAGCTAACGAAAGAGCTGCTCAATTGTTTGAGCATTATTGAGGAAGCTTCTTTCTCTGGAGGTCGATACTAATCCGCGCCTTTGATCATTCACCTTGAATTTTTCTCTCTCAAGTATTAATTGGCATAGTGTAAACAAGCATCGTTATTCTTCGAGTATATAAATTCTAGTACCTTTTAATTTGTTTGATGACATCACTCTGTTCCACTTGTGTTTGTCATTGCTATAAATGTTCATGACACAATTTTCTTTGGGTCTGGGCTAAAAATGGGCATTAGAATACTTGGTCTATTGACCTATAGTACTCAAAAAGAATTCAGAGGTCGAAGTTTCCAAAAGTGACAGATATCTGATTCAATAGACGCGCGTGCGCGTATACCCGATGCCCTCAGTGACAGAAAATCAGGGAAACAACTGGACAAGCCTAAAAGCCCTGAAGTTACATCCTAGTTAATTAGCGAAGACTTGAATGGAGATATGTGTCTTTTTTCCAGTTGGACTCATTAATCAGCTCAGGTGATTAACCGGCCAGCGTGGAGCAAGAGTAATGATACTTAATGATCATTAATTAGGATCCGGGATTAAAAAGCTTTCGACTTTTCCGTCCGCTGGGAACATCTTTCTCGATGCTTCGCAAATAACGAGGGGATATTTATGACAAAGTATTGATTTTGTCATTCGAAGCCTATCCTAACCTAACACAAGTTATGGCAGATCCCTTCTGGTAATACTGCTGTTGTGTTTCGTTACCTCGTTACCTGGCCATACTGCTAAGAGAATGGTTTTGTCTGCAGACTACTAACCTTGAGTAAGACAGCATAGCTGATGTATATTGCGATTTCCCTAATTCACCTCTGGGCTCTCTCTATCAATTTCAATCTCACTCCCACACCCAACCCATCCACACCCCACCCGCCTCCAGACGTCATTTTTCGCAACGAAGACGTCGAGACGGACATGACATCCAAAATCGAGTTTGGTCACCGTAAAGGGAACTTATTAACAGACCCCTATTTTTTGTAAATGAAGACGTCATGCCCCATACAAAATCTGGTCATGAGATGCGGAGAATATTCTGCCAAGATTTCTACTTATACGATTCTTTGCCTGTCGGTTCGTTGTGACCCACGGCCATTAGGACTAGCTCCTCTTGACCTAAAGATGGAAGACTCACTCGCACAGTGGAAAATGCAGAACACAAATCAGGAGAAACACGTACTCCAATAAATTAGTTGTTTGTATGCCGTTCTGTCTCGGCGTTGCGCGTTTTGAAAACTATGAATTTTTTACTTTCCTGCTTCAGTGCGCTAGTGAGCCTTCCAAACACCGCACGACACTCTCTAAAGCGTCTTCCGAGCAGAGGAAATGGCGCTGCATCGGATTAGGCAACCATCCACTTCCCACGCACGCCTTCACACGGCGACTTCCAATGTGAACCTTCCAGTGGCTGTTTCGTATCCGCTCCTTCACTTTGTTCTGTCCTCATATATATATATATATATATATATATATATATATATATATATATATATATATATATATATATATATATAAGATGTATGGCTGTTTGGCGTTAGTGCATTGTAAGCGATGTTGAGGAGGCAGAGTTATGAAAAAATAACATAATTAGTGACTGCAAACACTGTAACTTTAACTTGAGTATGTATGTGTATGTATGTATGTATGTATGTATATTCATAATCATATTTCATAACTGAGCAATTCCTTTGGAATGCGGTTGTCAGTCCCTGATCAGCAGCGACTATCTATCAGGTAGGCCTACATGATTAACTGATTATGCCATCAGAAGTACAAACAATAATACGAATGGGCAGTGGGGTGTGTTTTGGTCCATTGAGGTCATTTGATTGATTTTTTGCTTCATGACTATCCCTGATGAATGCTTCACACTTGACGAAGACCCCTAGAACGTCACAATCAAGCTATATATTTGAACAAAACCACTAATAATAACGACTAATTGCTACTGGATAATTTATATTCTCTGACATCAGCTTTTTCTAGATTGCATCATAAATAACACAACGGATCCACATAACATTGGTAGCCTGTCAGTTTCCACACTACCGCAAAGGTAGTAATTGTGTAGGCTGCAGTGAGCTTGTGCCGAGAGAGAGAGAGAGAGAGAGAGAGAGAGAGAGAGAGAGAGAGAAAGGGGGAGGGAAACTGTTGTGGGAGGAACGGGAGTGGTAAGGTGGAGGGTGCAAGTTGTGGGGTATTTGGAGTGAGGGCTGTTGGGGGACAATTCAGAGCCGGTATCGATCGCTGCTCTCTCGTTCTTGTTATTATCTTCTCATATATTTTCCTTGCGGCTACCGCGATAATGATTTTCTTCCTTTTTCTTTCGCTCTTTCCTTCTCTTTTCCTGTTCGTGCATTAAAAAATTTCCAGATGGTGGCGGCTCTCCTCTTTTACTCCCGTCCAATATTCTTTTCCCGTCTTATGAATTTCAGGTGGACTAAAAGTGATCTTGCAGGACGCATAGACATGTCCCTGAAGCTGTTCTGGGGCTGTAGAATGGATTTTAATATCGACGTTAAGGAAAGTCCCACTTTTATAGGAGATCACGGAAGTCCCCATGATTCAGTAGATGAAAGAGAGGCGGATGCATATTTCTTCATCATTAGAGAGAGAGTGAGAGAGAGAGAGAGAGAGAGAGAGAGAGAGAGAGAGAGAGAGAGAAATGAAGATATTTGAAACTGATTAAATTGCTGTAAAGCTGAGTATAGATTTTGACGCTGTTCTCTGCTGTTCAATTAGGGTTAGGAGAGAGAGAGAGAGAGAGAGAGAGAGAGAGAGAGTATGTAGAATAATAAGGGCCTCTTTCCTTAGGGAGTTTGAGTGACTTTGGCCAATTTCCCTCGACACATTCCAGCAGTCCGCGAAAATTGGTAGGGGAGGCACCCGGGGTGAACCTCAAATTGGGTGATGAAAGCGAACAGAATGCAACCTATGAGATGAGGGATGCTGGGAGATGCGACGTGGGATGAGAGGGAAGAGAAACGGGATGACATTTCAAATTAGAGCTAAAAATAAAACTGAATAAGAAAAAGTAGTGAGTATCGCAGAGTTAAATGAAAGATAAAAGAAGAGTTTTGGAGCTGGCAATAAACCAAAATCACGATGTGTAGATGTTTGAAACAAACCTTTGCTGTCATTTGCAAACGGCAATGGGTCATAGAGCAACAGAGGAAGATACATATGTAGATGTAGCGTTAAAAAAAAAAAAGACTTCACATTGTAATAAGCCTATCTTTTACTATTGTTTTTTGTTTGCTTTATACTTATATTTACATATTGTTTGCTATTTATCCATTTTTAAAAACTGTAATTTAGTCTACTTATCTTCTCTTGGTTACGAATTATTTCTTTTCTGACTTGCTTCGTCAGTTTTTTTTTTTACCATTTAGTCTTGTTTTCCATGATTGCTGATAATTATAACAAAGCAGTCATTGTGCAATAACTCATGTTTTGCAAACGAAAGAAACCTTTGCTAGCCCAAGTTTTTACTAACATGACCAAAAATCGAAAATATTTCTACTCTTCGAGGTTATATGTTTATTTTCACAATATATAGTTAGACGCATGTACACATGTAAACGCATGTACACATGTAAACCCATGATATATATTTACAAATACACATATACATATATATGTACATATATTATAGAAAAATTTAATTAACAAAGCCTCATTTTCATGAAAAGTTGTCTGCTTTAGGTTTAAGTTAAACAAATGTTGATATTAATTATATATGCAAAAGGCAAAGATAGGTTAGCTTTTGCAGGAGATCTTGACTTAATAAATCTGGATCTCGAGCCTTGCGGCTATTCAGGCTCTTACGAGAGAGAGAGAGAGAGAGAGAGAGAGAGAGAGAGAGAGAGAGAGAGAGAGACTGTACTTCCTAAGCTTAAACGTTAGGATTATCGGCGCTGAAGCAATTCTTGCGGTTGTTATCTTGAGTGAATTTAAACACTAACTGAATTTATCCGTTTAGGGGGACTTCGCACTTTCTTGTGTTGCATCCCTTAGTTCCCATAAATAACGAAAGTGATAATTGAAAAACAATATATAATGCTAAAGCTAATGTATTCCGACTTTTAAAGGGAAGGTTATAAAATCTGATCATTACAGAATCGCATTTTTGTGAAAGAACCAATCCACACCTTTTATGGTTGGGGAAAGTCAAAGGCCTGTTAAAGAAATTGTCATGAATATGACACAACCGTAAGAAACTACGACAATTAATTCATTCTTAGGTTCTTTGCTTTCTTGACGTTTGTATTTTTTTTTTTTTTAGACCGAATTGGTATCGTCTAGACAGAACAGAGACGAGATGTCTCGAAGCTGCTTGTGAATGATACTTAAAATCCCCGAAGCACATTTGTTGAGTTATATGTAGTTGTTTAGAATCTTTCTCTGCCCTTGCGAGTTTGTGGAATATTTTCATTCATCACTTTATAAATAATTATATATTTTAGGGTTACCATATTCGTTATAATATTTTCAATATGATTCATGTTCGTCCGTAAAATAACATATACCTTTTTTACTTCAATAATAGATAAAAAAAAAACCGTTCAGATATTAATTTATAACGCTAATCCTTTTAGCGGAATGAATTTCCGAAATTCAGATCCCATATTATATTCTATTTAGCCTCAAATTCTCCAAAAGCATTTCCGTGCGGAGCAGTTATGAGAATGATATAACAGAGGACATAACTGAATGAATGAATTACACAATTCATAATATAAAGACTAAATCCTTATGAAAAAAGGCAAATCACTTCTCCTCTTGCTCTTTGCTCCCCCCCGCAAAAATGCGTTCCTGTTGTATGGAGAGGGTAATGTAACTGATGGGCAATCACTTTAATCGTTGTTCGAAAATTCCCTGCAATGCAAAGAGATAATGTTATCTAATTCAATTATTTGACGTACAAGTTAGGACAAGTGACCTTACAGAACCCCTGGTTTTTATTATTTTTAGTTCAAGTCTTCTCTCCGGTTCAAAAGAAATGTTCGATAACTTAATTGTTAGATTCATATTTCAGGAAACTGAAACGCATTTGTGACGCAGGTTTCGTTTAAAGTCAGTCCAAGGGGTACCATGTGTGTTTCAGTTGTGAGGGAGTCTTTTTGCAGTATAATTGCCATTCAATTAATGAAATAATAAAGGCCAAACATTGATTAATTACTCAATAGATAAGTCATGAAATCATTTATTCACGAATCAGAAAGTCGAGGGTCGCTTTATTAACCAATCTTGCAGTTTTCAGGAAGTCTATTCGACTTTAATGTGTGTGGGGGAGTGATCTGATGAATTTGACCTTCAAATTAATTGGTTTGACAACAGATACTGCAAGTAAAAATAGTACAGAGAACATCATTTGCTTTGATGTTTAAATTATCAGTTTACACCTTCGATATCTGAAGAATGATTGCTAATAGATAAATCCATTGAAAGCTGTTGGAGAATGCCCTTGACTCGACTCAAGTTGACTACGTGGGTTATAGTTTTACGAAATCGGTAGACTTTCACTGAAAATAGATTTCAAATGTAAAATTGCTTTTTCTCTCACTTAACTGTACTTCATTTTGATCTGTAATTCTTTTGACGCTGATAGGCTGAAGGGCCCTTAGTAATTACACCATCTATGCACGAATTAATGGCTCTGTTGCTATGAACGTATATAGGCAGGTCAGAGATATTTACAATATAGAACATCACATACATGCAAGCAAACACGCAAATTGCAAGAGAGAGAGAGAGAGAGAGAGAGAGAGAGAGAGAGAGAGAGAGAGAGAGAGAGAGAGAGAGAGAGAGAGAGAGAGAGAGAGAGAGAGAGAAACACCAGATGCTACACTTACTTAGTGAGAAGAAAAAAACATCGGAAAATTAACTCGGTGTGATGGAAAATGTTAGTTTTTTGTTTAGAACAACTCTTAACTACTGGCGAGCATTGTTTCTGCTTATGCTTTGTGGCTATATTATCCCACATTATCCAGGACAATGGCTGTGTCCTTGACGCGCATGCATCGGGTGATGATAAAAATGTCGCAGAGGGCCCAGGCAATATTCACTAAAGGTCTCTAGAGGAAAAACGCTACTCAAGAATGGTAGTTTCGGTTTAAATCTTTGTAACTCAGATAATATTCATGAATATTGCAACATACCTGATACAATTAAAGATGATATTGGACCATGAAAATGATACTGGACCAATCTAAAGGCCAATTCAGGGTAACTATTTACTCATTAAAAAGAACGTATCTAAATGATCTCTTTGTTATCTCTTCCCATTTGAAAAAACACCGCATTTTAGATGAAATAATGATAATATGATAATAGCAAGAGTCGTACTTGGAAGCCAGAAAGTTTTCGTTCCCTTGGCCGCCATGCGAGCAATTTCTAACTGTAATCTCCCGTAAGACCAATATATTCTTGTTATTTATGGTACCGTTCCGAAGAAACAAGAATTTTGCTTCATGTACCCAGCTGTATTCCTTTACTGAGAAAGGAATTGGTTATCGGACATGCTTTTTTACGTCAACTACTTCTCTGTTGTGTTCTTTTATCATTTGGAGTAAGATAGTTTTATACGGTAAGGACGACTGTTCGAGTAGACTCCTAGAGCGGGAAAAAGGAATGCCGTCAAGTGATGGGAAATTATTCGGTCGTTGAAGGAGTTATCCCGGATAAAAGAAGAGGGTTGATTGCAGGCAGACATTAGGAGTCTGACGCGAGTATTGCGAGTAACATTTGAACACTGGGATGTGCAAGAGCTACCAGGCAGTGATGCGAGAGGAACATATCCTCTGAGACGACAGAGTTGTAGGCCATAATGCTCAATGAAATTCATTCATTTCATTTTGCATTTCTACTTAATTTGATGTTAATTTTATCATTCATACATCTCTTACAGTACAAAGTATGGTATAGTATACGTGACCATCCATGAATTGCCATATGCTGAAGGACTTCTGGACTAGCAAGTATTTGTTTACATGAAAAAGATTCCAAACTTACTTGGTAATTTATTCTCCGAGCGGTTCATGAAAAAATAAGGCACAGAGTTCATGTTGTTCTAACTGATCTTATCAAAACAAAATAATGTTTCTCAAGGAAATGGTATAACTATAGTATCATTTTAAGATACTCTACGGCAGCATGCAGGAAGATTACTGCTAAATCTCAAATACTGACAGATTCAGTTTTACTCTTCTCCGTCGTCCTGACGGAAAACATCTCAAATTGGAAATCATGTAATAATGATTATCATTATTCAGAGCTGCTGTAACCGGAAAATCAGTTCTTATATTATAAAATTTTATAGGGCTGAATATAAATTCCACCCCATTCTCTTGTGATCTATAGAAGCTACTTCCGAGAGACAATACCTGTCAGTGCGGGGCCACTCCAGGGTTCCCCAAGTTTTGGCCGCAGCCTCTCTAGGGCCAAGGGGAATCGCTCCGACAAACTGATATACACCTACGCGATTAGGCACGTTTCCCCGTCGCCCCCAAAGGAAGTCATCCCACGACCAAAGCAACATAGTAATCAGTTGCCGGATGTCCCTCGATCGATGGAACTTCAGGCAAGGGCTTGGGGAGAGGATGGGCCTAATTTTGGTGATCTCTCCGATCCTCAAGAGCCTTTCCTTGAATATATATATATATATATATATATATATATATATATATATATATATATATATATATATATATATTATATAGCGTCGTGCGTGTTTCTTTATGTATGTTTATACAACCACTTCATGCCTTAGTCCTCAGAGCAGAATCGTTCTCATCTTGGAAATGGCTTTACCAACAGCATGGAATCCCTGGGGGCATTCAGTGCCTTCAAAGTTCTACATGGCCAGAGGTCATCATTTCAAATACCTGTTTTATCTTGGCCACGCACAGACGTAGGAAGTTAACGAGTGACTTATTAAATTATTTCTTTTTGTATCAAAACATGTATCTGAGGGAAAAGCAAGTTTGCTAAGGAACGAAACTTTTGGACAACCACTTGGAATTGTGGGGTCTTTTGAGGCGCCAAATGTCATCACGTTTCATTGGCCATATGTAACTTTTGTGTTATCATTAGGTCCTGGAAAAATTTGTTTTCTTTTTTCTGATGTTATATTATTATCATTTAAACAAAGCAACGACTAACGGAATGATAAGCATTCAAGGAATCAGGGAAAGTCTCTCATGAATAAACTTCTGATCGGACCTCGCTAACGACCGCACTTAACTGTTTTGCAGCTTTGTGGCGTATAAATAATTTACAGACGTTGAAATATCAGAAAAGTGACCTCTGAAATTAATTATGACTAATGTTATTAGGCACGGCTTAACTTTTCCCCCTTCTGAATGCCTTTACTTTACGCTGTTGTGGACCATTTTTGTCGGGGTTTATTAAACCTGGCCTCTCAAATTTCACCTCGCCTGGTTCAGTTTCGCCATAATCTTATTTGCTAGGGTGTCTAAAAGCCAGTCATTTAATTCCACGGATACTACTTCAAAAAGATCCCTGTTTTTATTTATTTATTTTTTTTAGCTTGGAAAATTTTTCGATCATATAGGAAAGCGCCCTTCTGTCACATTACGAGTCTGCGATCGCAGTAATGTCACCTACTAGTTGTTTTTTTACTTTTTCCTTTACGGCAGGACTACCTGACCCCTTTTACAATAAATTGCTATCCTGTCCTAACAAGTCGTTAGTCCTGCAGACTCACCCTCACAAAATTACTCTGCCTTCTGCTCTGATTACTTCTTTAATGAGCAGCCTCTAATCACTTTAATAAAAATAATTGTCTGACGTCTTCTTTTGATACCTCTTCGAGGTAGCCACCATTTAAGTCTAAATGGATTGGGCTTTTGTCTTCGGCGGTAACTCTCCGCAGTTTAATGCTTGCCCCTTTCAGTGTTATTTTTCTCTCTTTTTTGGCTTTGATAATGCCGTTCCTTTTCCCCTTTCGTGATCTGAAATGTTCTACTATTTGCCTCCCCCTTTCTTTTAACATCTTTCTTCACACAGAAATATTTTTACTTGTTTCGTATTACGCTTGTGCTTTCCTCGTATGCCTTCCACTGCTTTGCTCTGTAATGCAGCCTTTTCTCTTCTATTTTCATTACTTAGGGTTCTTTTGTAAAGTCCTTTGCTCAAGTGCAATAATCATGTTTAATTCCTCTTCATTATTCTTTTTTGAATTCTTTTTTCTGTCGCAGTGAATTTCTTTTTGTTTTCTCCTCACTCAACTTTAAAATGAATTCAACAACTCTTTTAGTCACTCACTCTTTTCATCACTGGCCATAATAATCATTATAGCCACATCTTCGGATCTCCGTCACGTTCGTCTTCTTTGATTGTATCTTTAGCAACCTTTTCCAGGCCGTTCATGTTACTTTGAGTGTGCCTCTGGTGATTTCCTCCAGGGCCGCCTCCTTCATTTGTGAGTGTATTACTAATCATACTACTCTTCAGGTCACCTTCCTCTCTGAGTGCGTCTCAAGCAACTTTCTACAGGCCTTCGTCCCCTTCTTCGAGTGAGTCTCCAAGAACCTAGTGTCCCCGACGTAGAGTGGTTCCAAAACTCAAACGCAGCAGAATAATTTCGCTGCTGAAATCGGCTGGCGTCCCTCCTCCTCCTCCTCCTCCTCCTCCGCCTCCGCCTCCGCCTATTTAGGGAGCACGAGCTGAATTCTGATAACAGGCGATACTGCATTAGGTGGGTGGGTTTGAGGCGGGGTGGGGGGGCCGGTGCAGGGAAGTGCATTGTTTTGTTCCCACCTGTGTTTTTGTTCCAGCCTGCGTTTATTGTGTTGTTTCTTAACTCGGTTTGTTGCATTGATTTTCTCCTGGATTGAACGTCCGTTTCTGACGCCAGTTTACGAAGATGGTTTTCACTGAATTCATGTTTCTTACTGCACTTATTATGTTTTTATCCCGTGCAAACATATCGATTTCGAAGTTCAAATCACGTATATGACAACATTTGTTGCACACTTTCATTGCAAAAAAATATTAGTAGAATAAACAAAAGAAAAAGAAACGTAAAGTGTTGTTGTTTGAGATTAAGCTGGCTTTATGCCAGCACGGGCTATTGCTCCTAGAGCAGCCTGTAGATGTAAAGTGAAACTCGAGATAGCCTATAACCTCGAAGTTATTTACATTTTCAGTCCAGTTCTGACATTGTAAAGCCACTTATCAATTACTTACCTGCAAGCTAGATAAAAATAACAAAACAGAATAAGCGATAAGTGAATAAAAAATCTCGAAAACAAAATTTGCCCATGGAGTAGTTTTAGAAAGAATGGGAGGTCATTATGCGGGAAACCTCCCAAAAAGAACGCTTTAGCCAAATTTATGCTTTTCGGTATTTTTTCTGAAAATGGAGAGAGAGAGAGAGAGAGAAGAGAGAGAGAGAGAGAGAGAGGTATTGTCATAGTACTGTTTGTTTCTCATTCCGCCTTTTCTTTAACTAAGATAAAGTATCTTGAAATATAATAGCAAAGCAAAAATAAGGTAGACTTGTAATCAAAATGCAATAGAAATGAATTATATTCATGAAACCAGCCATGGTTCAGGCTTCACCTTAGATTTTAATTATTTTTCTATTTCAATGGTATTCATGAATCTTCTGACGGAAGCGTTCCTATTTAGCAAAGGAGGGAAACAAGAAAAGGAACGAATGACAGATTAGGGGAGTGAGGGGCAACCGAATCTAGAGGAGAATTCCAAAGCCTGTCAACAGGGTTTAGTAATGGCCGCCAATAAAAGACACGACAAAGCGCTTGCGACAGAGTATGAACAACGAGGAAGAATAATGAGGGTAATTGAAGAACTTTGGGAAATTAATCTGCTCCTTTAAGGATGATTTCCACTGGGACAGTGTCCAAGATGATGCAGACATCGACGTAGCTAAGTGAGGCGCAGCATATGTGGACGTTCATGAGGTTCTCCTCCCTTATATTTGGGCGAGGGGGAACGATCACGAAATTATTAAAAAAAAAACACACACACATCACAATAAAAGTACAATTCGAAAAACACTGGATTACGTCTTCTGTAATTATAACCCAATGACAAAATATGCCCCCCCCCCCACCCCCAACAGAAATACGCATCTAATATTCTCATGAGACGTTTACAAGATTCAAGTGTAATTTTATTTACTACAATTAAATTAAGTAAAAGTACCCGTGAAGTTGTGATGCATTTTTGCTATTTTCGGGGTATTTTATAGTCAAAGAAGTTTCTGTCAGACCTTGGACAATTTCTCTGTTATTGAATTAATTTCCTAGATCAGTCTCAACTCTCAAGTCTCTCATATAGCTTATGACACTCGATTTTTTGTCACTAACCTAGACTTATTATAGTTCTGCTGAGTGTGACAATGATAAATTCTGAAAACCTACAGAGTAAGTTTGTTATAAACATAATTTTGGTGACAATTTGTTACCCATAATGTTTTATCAAAAGCAAGTTGTTTAGCAAGTTGTGTATTTCAAGCGTCGATGGCCATGGCCAGTGAGGCCTACGAATAATCATAAATCAGCCTTTCTTTCGCCGGTTGGTCCTTGCATGGTACAGCAACCAGTAAATAAGCTGTGACCTTCTCGAGAAAATAGGCAATAGCATAACGCTCTTGGTCCGGCGTTTCCCTCTCCAAGAAATTAACAAGTAAGAAACGCGCCGAAGTTGACTCGTTGCAATCGAGTTATCTGTACATCGTATGATCAAAGCCACCGAAAATAGATGTCTTTCCGTGTAACTTTAACCACGGCCCAGTGGTGGCTTGTCCTATATCGTTGCCAGATGCACGATTATGGCTAATTTTAACCTTAAATAAAATATAAAAATACTACTGAGGCTAGGGGGCTGCAATTTGGTATGTTTGTTGATTGGAGGGTGGATGATCTACGTATATACTTATTTGCAACCCTCTTACCTCAGTAGTTTATAAGATGTGAGGGTTGACAGAAAAAGTTCGGACAGAATAAAGTGCGGACGGACAGACAGAGTTTTCTTAGTTTTCTTTTCAGAAAACTAAAAAGATAGTCAGATAAAAGCTTAAGAACTGGTAACAGCCTTTTGAAATCTATTGAGGGGTAATGGGTCACAATGAATTCCGAGAAACCAACAGAGTTAGATTCAGTTCCAACTCTTTATATCGTACGAAAGACTTTCCTTCTGATGATTAAAATGAGGATGATGCTCTGTTCGTTATTTACCTATGCTCACTTGTTTCTTCGTCATTCTCGTTAACATTTTCCAAGCATTAATTAGCCTCATTAGAATGAGCATGTTTAATCTAATTTTTCGTCCGTGAGACAGACGTCATTAGAAGATTCGGAAATCCGTTCTGCATGCAGAAGCAAGCAGCCACGAAAGTCTTTTTTAAAATAAGAAATGTTGAAAATGGTGACGGTTTCGTTTTTCCTGTGAGATATCTGGATACGTATTATTCATATTTTGTTGGCAGCTCTACTGGTTTTCATTACAATAAGAAGCAAATGCAATTTTGGTTAATATATTTACTGCTTCAAAACGTTACAAGTCAGCCCCAGTGTAGTCTTTTTGTAAAAGATACTGCATGCATTCCAGGTATAAAAGAAAAGAAAGCAAACATCATTATCTAATTACATGCATTACGCAAAACGCTTAGCGAATTTGGCAAACATTATTAGATTTAGTCAGGTCGGGTGGGTCACATGGGGTTTGGAATTATCTTTGGTCACCTTTGTTCTGTTTTAAAAAACTCGCTTATCTGTTCTCTGCTTCTTTCATTCCTTATCTTAGTTGGAGGATTTCCTGATGAAATTTATCTGTTGCGATATAGAATGACCGGGCTGCCTGCCAATTCCTTGACATCGACTGCCGGTTATACTGATGTGTTTAAGATAAAGATTATTTGAAGATTGTGCCATAGTAGATTCGCATCAACCGTGCATTTGATGTCTAGGCCAGTCCCTTACGACGCTACTGATTTGCTGTTGATAAGCCAGTGACAGGACTGGAAACTCTCAGTCTCTCTCGAGAGTTTACATGGGTAGGATCTATTCCACCTCTCCTGAGGTATACGTCTTTCAGGAGAGGTGGAACATAGATCCTACCCATGTGAACTCTCGAGAGAGACTGAGAGTTTCCAGCCCTGTCATTGGCTCATCAACAGCCAATCAGGAGCGTCGCAAGTGACTGGCCTAGACATCAAATGCACGGTTGATGTGAATCTACTACAGCTTGTCGCAGCTGGCCACAGACAGAACAGAATCTACAATAGTAAGTATGCTCATACATATCCATGCAATCTTATTATGCAAGGTTATTGTTGAGTAAAGTTAATGTAATGACCAGCCACTTTCCCATTTTTTACTTTGATGCTGCTACTACCACCAACGCTGCCAACGCTGCTACTCCTACTATTAATATTGATTTGAATGTGTCAAAGGACGAGATAGAAAAAAAAAGAAAATAAAGGAAAAATCAAAATAGCTGCAGTGCAAGAGCACTTTGAGTGAGTAGTCACGTTCTTAACCAACCGGTGGGCCACACGAAGACTGATTCCTAATATCTTTTACCTCAGAGGTTCGACATGAAGCCCCTCTGATGGCTCAGGGCCAATCAGATCTGAAATCTCTTCGCATTCTTGGCTTGAATTCACCGAAGGTCAGTTGAAAGGAATTCTAGCAAGGCCAATCGTTGGTTGGCCAAGAAGAAAGTCTGGAATGACCTAGAACTGTCATTCCTGTTCGAGGGAGACATTCTAGGAATCTAGGTACACAACTTTGAAAAGACACAGACTAGCAAGACTACTGAATCCCACGTGCAAAAGAGCCACCACGGTTGAAGAAAAATATCCAGAGTCGAGGAAAAAAACCCACTGAAACGATTCTTTCCCACATCAGTTGAGGGAAAAGACCCTTGGAAACTTTGTTCGTTTGCATTTGAATGTTCCGGACGTGCTCGAGCGTGGAGAGAGAGAGAGATAACGGAAAAAAAGGATCTCGGGAACGATCGTTGAGGAAGGAAAGGATGCAGTTTTTAGCTCTCGATGTTTCATTTCTTGTTTAGAATGAATATTTGTATATGTTATTCTTTTATTCGTGATCTTCGTTGTGTTGTTATGTTGTTACGAAAAGACTGATATTATTGTTCGAGAGGAGCTTAAAAGTCACATGGACTTGACCAAAAAGGCCCATTTACTGGCGAAGTAATCTTCTACAAACTCCAAAGCTATCATTATGTATATAAAATGTATATTTTCATTTTCATAGCTCACTTGCTCTGCGAGTATTTGCTACCATGGTCGCTGGTTTGCGAGAAGAACCTTACCAACCGTTCGATCCTGCTGAGGTGACCGACATTCACGGTCACCTCGGGCGGTCATACACGATGGAGCCGTTCCTTCGTTCGTTCATTCACAACACAAAAGCCATAAACTAGCTGTCCGTTCCAGACGTAATCAAACTGAAAGCAGCCACGTCCGTTGCTTCGCCTTTATCGTTTCCAGTCCCTTCCTCACGAGCCGTGTGTCCAGCTAGAGGTAATTTGAAGTAATGTCTCAGGGACGTCGATCTCTGTTCTGTGCTTGACACCGGGCACTTTTTTTTTTTCTCCTTTCTTTGTGGTTTTGTACTGCTTCAAAACGCCAGGTAGCATTGCATGTGTCTCTCGCACTTATACTACTGTTTATGCTTTGTTGATTATTTTTGTCTTTGTACTTCGATCTCTTCGAATTTTTATAAAGACACTAATTCTGATAATGATTTAGCTTTACCTATTTCATTATACACTGGTAAAACCTGATTTATATGTCATTATTAATGCTATAATTAGTCCTGCATATATCGTGACAGAAAAACATTCTAACACCTGCTTCGACCGTTATTACAAAATAAACGTAGCTACCACAAGATGATAAGATATTCCATCTTTATGTTAAAGAAAGGCTTCATCATGACGGATACGAGAATTAATCACCGAACGAAGTTAGGATTTTTTTGAAGAAAATTAAAATTTCGTTTAGGATGTATGATTGAACTCTTTCTTCGGTTTCCTCTATGCCAAAGAAAGCATTTCCATGATTTCGTATATGTTTGGCAATGCGCACATGACTGCTGACTCACGTACAGGCACTCACACACATATATATGGATAGATAAATAGGTGTATGTATGTATATATATATATATATATATATATATTATATTATTCTATATATATAATATATTATTATATTATTTATGTATGTTATTATGATATTATGTATATATATATATATATATATATATATATGTATGCTAATGTATTATGGTATGTATATATATATTATATCTATATATATATATTTATATATATATATATATATATAATATATATATCATACTCAGGGGGTAACCCATGATACTAAGTAGATTGCCATAGTATTTAAAAAAACGTTTCGCACAAATTCCTTGGGTGCTTCATCAGTCTGTGAACAAAATAAAAGTAAATGCCATTATAAAAAAGGAATTCACAAAAATTACAAAGGTAATTAAAAAATTAATGGTTTAGAAAAGCAGAAAGTTAAAAGTTAAAAAAAAAATACTATTTTTTTTTTAACTTTTAACTTCTGCTTTTCTTTTTAAACCATAATTTTTTAATTACCCTTGTATTTTGTGGAAATTCCTTTTTTATAATGCATTTACTTTTATTGTCACAGACTGATGATGCACCAAGAATTGTGTGCCGAAACGTAATACTATGGCCCACTACTAATGTATCATGGTACCCCCTGAAGTATGTTATCTACGCCGAGGAGAACTTTATATATAAATATATATATATATATATATATATATATATAATATATATAATTATATATATATTATATATATGTGTGTGTGTGTGTGTGTGTGTGTGTGTGTGTGTCTGTGCACGCGTGTGTATGTATGTATGCGTACATGTAAGCATTAACTGTCTGTCTGCTAGAAGTCGATGATCCTTATTGATGTCAAACTACTTTAATTATTGAGTCAGTCAATCATTCATCCATCTTTTCATTCGTCAATCCATCCATTAGTATTCTGTGCATATACCTTCTGTCCTTTGAAGTATAAAAGGGAAGGGTTTTATTATGATTAGCACACAGAAATACTATTGCTTGTCTCCTTCCCAACGTGTTAAATGCACAAAAAGTACATGAAAAAAGAGAAACGTAAACACATCTTTTGTTCATTCTTAACAAAGAATAAGCACGTCTTTTGCTTATTTGCTAAGTGCACACACATCCTTTATTTATGAATGGATACAAATGGTAAACGTAAAAGATAATACAATTCTAATTTTTAAAAAAATGGTTAAAATACAGACGAATATTCCATCACTTGGACCACTAACAAGTACAGTAAAAGAAGCAGACACACAGACAGACGAGTCAAGTGTTGCCATAATAGAAGCCATATGACGTTTGCTAGCGGGGCGAAAATCGATAAGATAATTGAAGAAAGGCTCAAAGGATACTCCTTACATCATTAGGTGGAAGAAGGTACCAGATTATATGTTGCCGGAGAGGGGGAGTCGGGGAAGGCGTCGTTATTTTCCACACGCATGCCGCTCCCGAGCCCGGATAAAATAGGGGCGTTCCCTAGTCTCGCTGCAAACCTTGGTGGTCTTGTATAAGCTGCAGTAGGTTGCCTTTCATCAAGATGGTAAGCCAGAAAAGCAAATAAGAGAGAAGTGGCTGCTAGAAGTTCAAATAACAAAAGAGAGAGAAAAAAAAAAAGTAGCAACAGAGTCAAAATAAAGCTGAAGCGGGCATAGGGCAACCGCTTAAATGTAAATGGAAAGAAAGGAGCCCATAAGATACTAATGGAAGGGAGAATGTGGGGGGTGACATGTGGAAGGGGATCGGGTGCTACCACTACCTGGAAATATCCCTTTCGCTCGCGACTTGCATTCCTAGCAATCGATCCTCAGCGCGTGTCTGTATGCGTGCGCGAATGTGTGCGCGCGTGTGTGTGTGTATCGGATTTAGGGTGTGCGTTAAATCCCTGTTGAAAGAAGGGGTGGATTTCCATCAAATCTGGCATGACTTTGCATGGATCCACATCATTTACCTTAAGGCTACTCGATGGTCCACTTGAAAAGGTCTTCGGTTAGTCCTGGTGCTTATAGATTTGCGGATGCTTCTCATTACCAAGATTAGATTCCGTATACTTTTTCTTTTCACTTCAGCGGATTCCCGGGTCAGTGATACTTCTGCTTAAAATTTGATAGCAGTATCAGCAGGGTTGGTTACGTTTCACCTCCTATTTCAAAGAGCGTCATGAATAAAGTCTAGCGGAACAATTAACGGAAAGAATGAATGAGGCAATTCTCTGGAAAAATACCCTTTTCCAGTGATTGTGTTTCAACTCGGTCAGTCATAAGTGATGAACCATTCATCCTCCAGCAATTGCATTGCTAACTTCCCTCTGCAACGTACACTAATCAGCGAATAATTCAGCGTTCAGAGTGATATGAAATGACTCCAATTTTAGCGATATTCTTCCCCTGGAGCAAAAACCTCGACTGCGCTATAGACGAACGAGGAGATAGAAGGCACAAGGCAGGTTCTCTCTTTGTCTCTCATTTCCATAAGGCAAATGTTTTAAGTCCCCTCATGGAGATGAGGGTGTGGGGTGGAGAGAGCTTTTCAGAGGAGGGAGCAGAAATAATAATCAGCCCTTGAGAGGGAGGACAGGAGGATGACACCAAACCGAAATGTGTGTGATTCCACCTAGAGGGGGAATTAAGTCAAGTGGGAGTGGAGTTTGTACTTTACAAGACAGACGAATGTATGGATAAGATGGCACGTAATATATATTGCTATGTCTACCCATTATAGTTATTTATTTATCTACTAATACACATTGCCGTAGATTGTTTTTTCACAGAGGGGATTTATTCTGGGTGAAGGTGGCGATAATTACATTATCTTACTGACTTAACTTTAAAATCCCCAGCTGACGACGATGATAATGGATTCAATCATAAATGTACCTGTAAACATGCATCAGCTCACAAACATACTATTCTGAACATCTGGCGTCACTGAAACAGTCTCAGGCCTTTAATGAAAGACATCTTTTGTTCTCGAGCTCATTACCTTTTTTCGAGAGAGCATAATGACAGTCATGCATACAGCCGAGAGGGTATTCTTAGCAACGTTGCGACACATTTCTTCGCACGTATTGGTTCCTGGAATGCTTGCTCGTGTGAGTACATCTGCATAATATTCATTAGTGCCTGCACTTGCATATATCAACCAGTTGCGCCATTTGCTGTTTTGATTGGACGTTGCGTTAATAATTATAATTGCTTCATCTTACTCGTCTTCAAGACTTCATCTGCTGTTTTGCAACAGTGAGAGGCTCGTAATCGTCCAAGCCTGAATCTTTAAGAGGTCACAAAATGGGATCTTTGAAGCTTTAAATGAACTCGACACAAACAGTAGGGAGGGAGGTTGAATGACAAAGCTAATGTTCTCTTCGTCAGAAAATCCAAGAAGGGTGGCACTAACTAAATTTACAATTTGCCTAATAGAGGCTTTCTCTCCATATGGACAGAGGCTTAGTGTAAAACGATAATACCTTACGATAGTCGGGACGAAATTTGATAATCAGAAATTCAAAGGAAATTGCTTTGCCACATACTTTTCTTGATTCCCATTTTTTTTAATTCCTTTTAAGGTGTTGCCTAGAGTAATGGATGTTTATATTAGTCCTGTAGGTTTCAACATTTACAAGCAATTTATCGCAAGTTCACTGTGTCTTGAAACCCTCTGTATACAGTCTCCGTTGGTGAGATTGCTCGCCTCACAAGAAAGATGAAACGATTTCGATTGCCGACAGTGGCAGACTGGGTTTAGATTCAGCCCGTTCGAATCTATGGTGCCAATGTTGAACTGAACTTGAATTTTGCACCTGGTAGCTAAATGGAGTGAAAAAGGGCATGGGAAAGCAGCATCATTCCGAAAGGCTTGCTGAAGACCTGAAACCTAAAGGGAGTAAAGCAGTTATATATATATATATATATATATATATATATATATATATATATATATATATATATATAGATTCTATATATATATATATATATATATATATATATATATATAATGTGTGTGTGCATCTATATACATACATACATACACACTGCAGGGAAATTGTCCTGAACTGGGACTCTTCATCAGCAGGGAAGAAGAATGGAGCTTACATTCAGGGCCATTTATTAATCAGACTCTGAATGGAGACAACGATGCTCTCTCCTCTGGCGACAGGTCCTAATAACACTACATCACCATTAGCAGTCCAATGGAGCTTCGTAAGAAAGGAAAAGGAGAAACGAGACAATAACTCTCGGCCTTCGGAGTTGTTTCTTCCATTCCTTGAATAGTCTCCTTCGAGGTTAAGTACCTCTCTTGTTTCCTTCCCCATTTGCTTGGTTCCCTTTGGGCCTCGGCTGAATGAAGTCATTTCTTATTTGTATTTAGGGCCCAGATTATATAATAGTATTTACTAGAATGCTTTGGACATGGGCAGTATAAGAATTTTTTTTCTATTTAGTTTCTCTTATAACTAAATTATTGAGTATGTGTTGTTTACTTAACACCTAAGGTGTATATGGTTATTTTCTCTTTAACTATATGAGCATAGTTTATATTGTAGTATTTTCTTGTTTCCTTTGGTCCTAGTATATATGTATTGGTTATTTTTGTCATGCACTGGCTTGGATTATTTAAAAGAATTTTTTGTTTTCTTTAGCGCTTTGCAATTGAACGATATTTTTCCCCTTGGGCTATTGCCAAATAAAGGTACTTCAGTGAGCCTAACAGTTAAAACCATTTTGGAGATGTATTGACTTAGTACCGTGAACAGTAGTAATAAGAAAGTTTTCCAAACTACAAAGCTACAGACTCCCCGTTAATAGTTTGTCAATCGTTATTAACGTAAACAATGCAACGTTTTGATGTATGTTCCAAGGCGAGCGTTACTTGTGTTCTTGTATGAGTTGAAAAGGCTCTCTTTATTCCAAACATATAATCCTTATTGGTCTGGTATATTGTTGCTATTAACACATTTGATTTCGTCCAATTGTCAGGGAGTAGTTATAGGTTCATGCGAATATTAACATATACGTTTGGATGATGTGAGTGTTTTCATGGAGGGTATTTAGAACAGAATAAAATGTCGCATTTAGACCGAGAGCCAAGCGCTGGGACCTATGAGGTCATCCAGCGCTGAAACGGAAATTGACAGTAAAAATGCTTGAAATGTGTAACAGGAGAGACACCTTGCAGTTTCACTGTGAATCATTTGCTTGGAAAGTAAGATGGAAAAGAAAAGAAAGTATGAACTGAGGTGTAGTAAAAGAATGAAAGGGGTTGCAGCTAGCGGCCGTATGGACGCTGCAAAGAACCAAAAGTAATCCTTACAGTGACGGCACCTCATGAATATTTTGTTTTTCACGTAAATGACACAAGCACAGTGATTCCTCTACGGTATCGACAGCCATGGCAGATGGCAGCGACTAGGTAAGAGTCCAGTTCCTGCTGCTACCGAATCAATCAACCAATTCCCGAATGGTTTCCGAGAGGAGATGAACTCCGCCGCTGACGGACGACACCCACAAACACACGCCCATAAAAAAAAAAAAAAAAAATAGGTATCGACTCGGGGTATCGATCGCGAGATTGAATGGCGAGAGGGGGGAACGAAAGTCCGCGAAGTCCCGTTCGCCGACGAGAGAGAACAAAACCGAACGGACGTTTAACAAGCAGTAGGGGGTTCGGGAGGTGTCACAAAAAAGTTTGGGATTCTGACCCTTAACTGATCAGATTGTTAAGTGAGACAGTCAAATTGGTATTCAAAAATGTTCGATATCCATCGGAATATTAGAAAATGAATTGGACTATTGTGTGAGTGGATTTAAATACCCTCACTTTTTCTGTCTCTGAGAACACAGACACATTTACACACACACACACACACAACGAATCTTATATATATTTACACACACACCACCCAGCACACACATATATATTATATATATATATATATATATATATATATTATAATTCTCTCTCTCTCTCTCTCTCTATATATATATATATATATATATATATATATATATATGTGTGTGTGTGTGTGTGTGTGCGTGTGTGTGTGTTTGCATGTGACGAAAAGAAAGTCATATTGGAAAGAAGACCATGCCTCCCTTGGAAACACCTGCCGCCATCTTTAATGTTTAATGGGACCCACGAGATAACAGACAATTCAGTACCGGAGGGAGTAGGCATCAATTACCTCGCTTTAGCTAGCAATGTATGCGGGCGATCGATATGCGGTGCACCGGGCATCCGTGTGCGTTAGTATGTTTGTATGTATGTATATTGATATACATATATATATATACATACATATTTAGGAATCCACATCGCCAAACAAATATGGCAGTAAAATGTATATGTACTCATCGCTACCTACACCAAACAACATTATATATATATATATATATATATATATATATATATATATATATATATATATATATATATATATATATATATATATATGAGCGAATACAGCAGGAAAATGATAGGCAGAATGTCTATACCAAGCACTTTTGCTTTTATCAGCCATTGTCGATCTATATATATATATATATATATATATATATATATATATATATATATATATATATATATATATTTTATATGAAATATTTACATGTGAGCAAATATCATTTCCTGTATGGCTCAAGTGAATTCGGGTTGTTGCACTCTTTCACTTCACATATAAACACAAACAGACAAAATCTTCTACCATAGGCCCCTCCCCCCTGAAGAGATGGCTACTGAAGGGGTAAGCTTCCTTGTTCTCATTGGGCGCTTCTGAATACGTTGTTAGCCTCATCAGATTTCCAGAAACCTCTTTGGGGCCACTTGCTTCGTATAACAAACCGTTTGTGTAATTCACTTTGGGAATCAAAACCGGTGCTGTGGGTTTTGGCAGTGAGTGCCAATCAGTCAGTCCTCCCAGAGATCGAACATGGTCGCGAGAACTCTTGCTTGTTAGGCTGGAATGTTACCGATTTCACCACGGGGCTCAAGTATGTATGTATGTATGTATATGTATTATACACGTTTATATGTATAAGTATACATATACATATGCATACACATAATACATTCATAACCCCACACAATCATACACACACACACTATACACACACACACACACATATATATATATGTATATATATATAGATATATATATATATATATATATATCTATATATATATATAATATATATAATAGCTTTAAATTTCCTGTTCAGCTTATTCAATGCCAAAACTGCACAAGTCACTGTGTCCTTGTCCAAGGACTTCCGTTCCCAAAATTTTCATTGAACGGAGTTTTCACGTCCCTCATCTGTGTGATTCTGTGGCTGGAAAGGGGAGGTAGCACCATTTACAAGGTCCTGTCGGAAACTTTGATATCCATGGGCCTTGTCAAAGCTGACCTTTAAAGGAAAAAGATCCCCGACCTTCAGCTATAAAACCTCCACTACACAAATGACAAAATTCCCACTGCCCAGCTTTTCGGGAACTTTAAAACGGCCAGTGTTCGGAGAGATCTCCTTTATGGTCAGTATAGAGGGAAGGAGAAGCCACGTAGCCTTATGTATAGATAAACACTGAATGTTGTCATTTATAAAAAAAATAAATTGGATTAAATTTCGAATAAAACTTGATGAGCTTGCCAATGATGAAAGCAACAAAATCCAAAGAGAAAATAAAAATTTCCTGTATGTGAGAGAGAAAGTATTTGTAACTGTAGACATAAGTGCTAGAGGAAGAATCAGTAATAAATTCAAGATTATGTATATAAGTATGCAATATGTATATAATACATTATATATAATATGCATATATATACATATGTGTATATATATAGATATATATATATATATATATATATATATATATATATATATATATATATATATATATATATAATATATAATTATATCACCAAGACCATAGTGTACTTACAGTTTTTTGAGAAGAAGAAGAAGAAGAAGAAGAAGAAGAAGAAGAAGAGAGAGAAATGATTATATCCAGTATTTACATCTCTACAAGCATCTACTTGCTATTGTTCACAGCTACATTGATCGTGAATCCGGGAATAATATAACCTGAAAGTGGGCTCCAGCGAATCAAGTCTGCCCCTCTTATAGCACCTCCACTGATATCCTTTGTCGTTGGCTAAACTGGCCCAAAGTCACTCTTAGTGTCGAACCGCAAACGATCAATACAAGAAAGGTTTTCCCCTCGACCTTTCACGTGCGGTGAACACAGGCACCGTATATGTGCTTTGACCAACATTTGCTGCTACGAGTAAATTACTCATTGATTCTACAACATGCAAACTCCATTCGAGATCTGAGCCTAACAGAAAACGAGATAGTCTAGCTAACTTCTACTGACGAGAATCACAGTGCATGCGATCTGTGGAAGAAAACAAAAATTATCCGAGAAATATTTTCAACAAAAAGTTAGTGAAATATTTAACGCCTCCTTTGTAATTTGAAGTTTTAAAAGCAAAAAAATATATCAACAGAACCTTGTAGGGTTCAATTATCGTATTAAACTGTGAATTCAAGAGAAAATGTGGAAGTCACTTCCAGTGCAAAATACAAAATACGAACACTAATGATAAATGTATAATAAAAACGGTAAAGATGATAAAGTGATTAATGATTAAATGCAAAAGAACGTACAAATTTAGAAAAATTTCAAATGAATAAAGTCTCGGAACAAGATCAAGAGCGGAACAAGGAATGTCAGAGGTAAAATTGGGTCAAACAATCCGGCAAAAATAAGAGAGAAAAAAAGAACACACTACAAAGATGCTGAAATGTCTTATCACATCCCTGGAGATGGAATATTTGAAGAAGGGCAACAAGGACAACTATTAACATCCCTTCCATTGTTGTGAGAGGATATTGACCAAATACTGGAAGGGCCATTCACTGAAAGCGAAAGAAATATCTTAAAGCCAAGATGCTGAACGGGTCACCATGCACAGTTTTGACCTTGACCTGTGTTGACCCCAACTGCAGGAGTACAGTGCGCTGAAGGTCGTGAATTCCATCACATTCTTCTCTTTCTCCTGGCTCCAGGGTCATCGTCATCATCACCATGTCCGTTACCATCATCATCATCATTATAACTTCTTTCTCAATTATCTATGCAGGTGATTTCATTTGGGAAGCCTTTTCTTAGTCCCTTGAGAACTGTGTGTCTCCAGATCAGTTTTACATTGTTTTGTGAGAGAGAGAGAGAGAGAGAGAGAGAGAGAGAGAGAGAGAGAGAGAGAGAGAGAGAGAGAGAGAGAGAGAGAAAAACTATTTAGAAAGAGACAGGTGTTTTGTTGTCGGCAGTTCACATGATGAAAACTGTTGATGTAGTGAATGTTGTATTTTCCATCGATGTTGTTGTTGATGAGATTGATTAGGTGTCCTGTGTAATAATCCTGTCGGGTGCCGAGGGACTGTTCTTCCTCTGCTCAGCCTACGCCTGTATTGTGTTATTGATTCTCACAGCAAGCACACGTCTATTCACGCTTACATTTTCCTCTTTATCTCGTTCTTATGAGGACTCCTGTACTGCTCTGCACCAACCAGCCCTTTCGACTGTCAAGGAGGTTCGACACAGCGCCCCTGGTGACCACGACCCCCTCTCTTTCCCCTCCTCCTCCTCCTCCTCCTCCAAGCCTTCCTCCGCCTCCCGTTGTATATATAGGGGATGGGCTAAACGACTGGCCAGTGCCAAAAGATCTCCAGCGTTTTTTTCCTGAACTATAGATCAATTCTTTTCACGACCGACTACACATGGCTCTGGAAACTGGGCTCCTATGCTAGAGGTCCACTCTCTCTCTCTCTCTCTCGCAGGTCAGATGCCGACGTCCGAGACCTTTCCAATTGCCGTCAACGTCGCCGTGGGAAAAGGAAGAAAACAAAAACGGGGAATGAGGTTTCACAAGAGAATGATGCCAAGGATTGGTAAACTGGAATGAGTACACTACTGTGAGGGACAACGGCCACAATTCCTTACCATTAATCCATCGTTATCTGGATTGATGGTCTCGAAACGGTCAAAATTTCGGCAGAGTTCGCCCACCATCGCAGTCAGCACAAGATGGCCGCTGCGAGAAACTGACGGCCAGGCCTGGAAACCCCTCGCGCATGAGCAAGAGCAGAAGGGAGCCACTAGAGCCGGAGAAGGTGGAGGAGAAGGAGGAGGAAAAGGGAGTGAGGGTGGAGGAGGAAAAAGGGGGAGGAATACGATGAGGAAGAGGAGGAGGAGGTGGTGGAGGTAAAATCACCCTCTTCCTCCCTCTCTAGCTTTCGCTCTCGCCTGCCAGACCATGTTCCTAAAATCCATACAATAAATCTTAAAGTTCTTGCGCCCTTCTCCTAAAGGACTTTCTGGTTTCACGGCGAATGTAGAGCTTTTCCAATCGGACAGACTAACATATATGAGATGCGCCGGGGCGGTGGCACGCTTCCTTCTGCTAGTTCCCTGGCCTGAAATGCTTTTTGCACCGCCGCCAACTCACGCTAGGACTCCTGCTGCGTTCGCCGATTTCGATTCATGGTGGCTCCCCGATGACTCACTCCTCATTCAGCAAATGAACGCGCCCTCCGATTAAAAACCCTTCGGAGGCAGAACTGTTCTAGTCGTAGTTTCATTGATGCTTCTGTGACAACTTTCTTTCTTTTTTGTTTCGGCCTACCTTCCTGGTGAGGTTTGTTAATCGATATACTTGTAGAGTCTTAGTAGTCAATCTGAAGGAGCCCTATGAGAGTAGAGTAGAGATAAAATGCTTAGCCAGGCCTGGCGGCCGCAACCGTTGTTCGTTACCGGTCCCACGCAACGTCTCAGAGACAGGTCAAGTGATTGTGCTTCAGTTGTTATTTCTATAGGCCAGAACACACGATGTTCAGCTTACTTGCAACAGATGAAGCATAACCGATGCATTTGTTTGTGGCTTATTAAGTAGCTAAGCATTTGTTTTAACGTTTGATATTTATGGGCGATTTTATTATTCTGAGATGGAAGCACCAGCCTTGTTTTGTGATGACCTATCTTCAGGTTCTGGTTGACGTCATCCAGACAACGGCTAGTAATGACGAAGGGACTCACGAGATCTTATCTAACTAGGAGTTCAGATATATATATATATATATATATATATATATATATATATATATATATATATACTGCTGCGCGCTTTCACACAATTACAAGTGCACAATATAGTTATACATACACAAATTTTATATATATATAGTGTATATATATATATATATATATATATATATATATATATATTATATATATATGATCTAATATTTTTGCAAGTACGTGTGGGTGTGACAAAATTGAATATTTCAACACGAGAAGTAAATGTCAGAAATAACCTTGAATAAAATACCTTCTGAATGAAAAAAAGAAAAATCGAAAATTACGTTCTTTGTTGTTTGAGAATCGACTTTTTTCCCACAAACGCATCGATACGTGGGTGTGTTGTTTGATATAGTGAGAGCTGGTCGTGAATGGGTGAAGAGAGAGAGAGATAGAGAGAGAGAGAGAGAGAGAGAGAGAGAGAGAGTGGAGGGAGCCAGGAACGGGTGCCACAGAATATCGACCAGAAGCAAGTCCTCCCCCATCCGTCCCTTTTCCCTCTCTCTCTCTCTCTCTCTCTCTCCTCTTAAGGGGAGGGGTAGGGGGAGGGGGGAGTCTTGCCTGTACAGACCCTTTTCGTCATCGCCACTCCGCGCCTTGATCCGTACAGGTTTAGCAGTCAATAGAACGCGTGGGTGATCCTAACATTATTGTTTCTCTGACTGTCTGTCTGTCTGGCGTTCTGTCTGAAAGTCTGTCTAACATTCACACACTACTCTCTCTCTTTCTCTCTCATTACGGAAGACTATATATATCATATATAGATATATATATATATATATATATATATATATATATATATATATATATATATTGTCACTCGTGTAAATCAAGATGACTTAGATTCTATATTTTTTCATTTCCAATAATTACAAGTTCTCGAAGACATACAAAGTCTTTGGAAATTAAAGAATCTGAAATCTTAGCCATCCCGTCTTATTGGAGCTAACATGAGTTTGTATGAATATACTATACATAGTGAAGTTGTGCCTTTATATATATTGTCAAGCCATCCTCTTCCAGTACCAATAGAACCAAATATGTACATTTTCTTGATTTCATGTGTCCCACAAAACCTGGACAAATGTGGACACGTTTTGGATATAATAATGGTAATTATGATAATGAGACTGATATATAAAAAAGATGCAATGATTATCCACTTCATTTATTTTTCATTGTGGAACAGTAATAGTTCACGTGTATTGAACTTCACGGTCTTATTTGGAATCAGGGCTCTCACCGCAGCTTTCTCGTATATTACTGTCATTTTTACGGCATAGATATGCTAATAATAATAATAATAATAATAATAATAATAATAATAATAATAATAATAATAATAATAAAAGCAAGGAATAAACGACAACGACGTAAATGGAACCTCTGGCAACAGAGGAGCTTCGTCCGGCAACCAGGTATTCAACCCAATTGAAGGGGAAGACGGTCAGGTACTTGGAGGTCGTCATCCAGCAACTGATCACCACAACGAAAGTAATCAACAGCCTGAGATTGGAGCTACAGAGGCAAAAAGGAGAGGCTGAAGTAGCTCCAGGTCTCATGCAGAAGTGTGTGATCCTAGAAACGGCACACATAGTAAGAAAAGTGATGGACTCCTAAGGAGGCAGGATGCAACCGGAACCCCACACTATAAATACCCCCACCCAGTCGAATTAAGCACTGTGATTAGAGCAAAAAAAAAAAAAAAAAAAAAAAAAATAATAATAATAATAATAATAATAATAAAACACTAAGTACGATCTCAAGATCCCTGAAAAAGGAATCTGAAAAAATTAGAGGCTGAACTAGCTCCAGGCCTCATGCAGAAGAGTGTGCTCCTATAAACAACGAGCATAGTAAGAAAATAATGGAATCCTAAGGTGGCAGGATGCAACCCGGAACCCCACACTATAGATACCACCCAGTCGAATTGGAGGACTATGATAAAAAAAAGTAAAAAATAAATAAATTAAATAAATAGATACAAATAAAAAGAAAAAAAGAAAAAAAAACACTAATAATAATAATTACACTGAATATGGAGGGACACGAAACTATATGAGGAATTTAATCTTGTTAACAGATTGACTACAGTATAACTTTATAGTTTTACAGGTAACGCAGATGAGACTAGTTGATTGACTAATCAGTTTCTGGGTATAGAAGGAAGTACAGAAGGAGGTGTTATCAGTTTAATGTAGTTTTATTAGTAAACTTCTCAAAAGACATACGTTTTATTCATGTTAGTAAGCTGCAAAATTTCAACAGATATATTATATTATATATATTTTATATATCTGTATATATATAGTATATATAATTTATATAGTATAGTATATATATATATCTATATGTATATATTATGTATGTATGTATGTATGTATGTTATGTAGATGTAGTATGTATGTATGTATGTATGTATGATGGTATGTATGTATTTAATGTAAAATGTATGTATGTATGTTGTATATTTAAAGCAAAAGCATGGGGAGGCAGCTGGGGGGTTAAACTGTTTAAAAATCATACCTAGGCTACAAATGAACAGAAATAAAGATCGGTTTATGAGGGTCATTCATTTTAAAACATCGCCAAATTAAAAGCCTTAGTAATAGCTAAGATGAGGTGAAAAAATGTTATGTACTGAGTTTGTGTGTGTGTGACTCACACACACACAGAGAGAGAGAGAGAGAGAGAGAGAGAGAGAGAGAGAGAGAGAGAGAGAGAGAATTAAACCCCAAGTAGGAAGTTCGCGTCAAAGGTCAAGCGTCACTTCCAAAACCACGAGAGACGCCAGGAATGGCAAAGTTAAAATCTACAAAGCGTTGGAGAAAAAGATCAAAAAGGAAGAGAACCAGAGGGACAATAGGTCTCCCTTTGCCTGGGAAAGTTTCAGTAGATGGTCTGGGAAATAAATTGAAAGCATTGGGTGACGCTTGGAGGCGTGAACTCCAGTTTTTACGTTGGGCGATTTGGCTCTGGTTAGTACCTGGATGGACGAACACTGAAAATCCCGTGACCACCTGTAGGGTCATGGGCTTGGGTAGTACATTAACCTTCTGAAAAATCTACGTTTTGCAAAATGTCTTGTGCGTCTGGTTTCAGTAGCAAAGGTTAACACGAGACACGAGATGCCAGTTCTTGGGCAATACACATACGTCAACATCACAGCCCTAAGATAAATAAAGTATAAAAAATAATTAAAAAGTCATATGCAGCAACCATTAATCTCACCTTGAAAATGTAACTTCTACTTTCATTTGGTTTAAAGAGCATATCTCCCCTCAGTCATTACAGCCTAATAGTTTCTCCTTTCTCTCTCTCTCTCTCTCTCTCTCTCTCTCTCTCTCTCTCTCTCTCTCTCTCTCTCTCTCAGGATTCAAGAGACGTGGGAATGCCTCAGAGACTATGGGGCCAGAATGCAAATGGGGCCTTTTCTGGGCGAGTCTTAATGATTGCATAGTTCTTTCACAAGTGATAGTCGTGGACATTTCTAATCTATCACAGCTATTAATCTGAATCATAACAGGATCGAACTTTTCTACTGTAGCAAGCAAGTAGGTCGCTACTTTTATATATATCGTACTAAATGAATTTTGCCTTTTTTATAAAGTAAAAATTAAAATTAATTGAATTTTGCATTACTTATATATTAAAAATTAAAGTTAATTGAATTTTGCCTTTTTTATATATTAAAAATGAATGTTAATTGAATTTTGCCGTTTTTATATATTAAAAATGAAAGTTAATTGAATTTTGCCTTTTTTATATATTTAAAATTAAAGTTATTTTTAAAATCAAAGCCCGTTATAATAATCTTCTTTATCCAAGCAACAGTATTAAAGAATGAGAAAATGACATTGCGTCGGAGAGAAGCATTAAGCAACAATGGGGCTGGTCACTACTTGGACAGGTGTCCACTAGGGAATGACGGAGGATGTTAGCACATAAACGTCATGTCCGTAGTCGAAGTGTACGACACCCCGCAGGAGTGTAGCATGAACGTAACGGGTTAAAATGACACCTATAAAGCTGAGAGAGAGAGAGAGAGAGAGAGAGAGAGAGAGAGAGAGAGAGAGAGAGAGAGAGAGAGAGAGAATTTATTACTATAGTATTCTTTCTCGAGTCGTTTATCTCCAACTTTAAATGCTGACTAATGTTTCATAATGCTTTGTAGGTCATTTAATTGATTACTTAGAATGTCAGTCACGTACGAGAACATCATGTAGATTCCGCAGAACAAAAAGGATTTTTCAAAAGATTCTTCAGCACTTGAGTAATAATTCTTCCAGTTACGCATTATGAGCATTTACCTTTCTATTTGCTCTCCATCTAATCAGCTCTGAATGTAGAATACTATGAGTGATTTTTTTTCCTAATAATAATGCTCAAGACATTTGATGAAAAATTAACGAATTTTTGCGATTATATTAAAAATTATATTCCCAATCATCTTTATATCTGATAAATGTCTCGACTCATGGTTTAATCTGTCTTTTCACCGAACCTCGACGAGTGATAAAATAAGTCGGTTATGCATAAAGTCATGCGGCTGTATAAAGTTCTGCATGAGCAGCAGCTCTCTCTCTCTCTCTCTCTCTCTCTCTCTCTCTCTCTCTCTTCTATAATAATATATATATATATATATATATATATTGTATTATATGTATATATATATATATACGGTATATATAATACTATTATATATATACACATACTTATATATATATATATATATATATGTATGTATGTATGATATGTATGTAGTATGTATGTATGTTGTATGTATGAACTATATATACGATTGGTGTATATCTATGGTTATATATGTATACATATATTACATATATATAATATACATACTGATATATTATACAACATACATAATTATACCACACTGATATATACCCGTGATAATATATATGTATTATGTGTATGACTGATATGTATATGTAAGTATGTAGACAAATAAATATTATATATATATATATATATATATATAATATTATAAACACACATACGTGTACATATATGCGTCTGTTGTGGATGTTTGTTAATTTGGGTTTTCCGTAAGTTCACATGGACTTAAACATTACTGTTGTTACCTGGTAAAGCTAATTAAATACTTGTGGTCAGTGGGTAAAATACTCCATAGTGTTATTGCAATGCAAACGCACTCATTCCGAGATGAGGCCAGTTCTTATGCAACAAGAGCGTGCATGGTGAAGCATGGGAGGCAAGGACAACTTTAAGGGCATTCTTTACTGCAAAACTGAGTTAACAGTTAATGCATTAGTTGATTAATTAGAAAAGATTCGGCCCGTGTTCTCTCCTTTTTTTTTACCAGGCCTCGTTACTCGTCTGGCATCGAATTTTCCTCCCCTGCTCAATCATGTGAAGCCGTAACTTGCATTTAGAAGATCACTTCATGTCAAGCTGATTTTGAGTGGAAAAGCCTTCGGGGAATGTTTTCTTTCTGCCAAGCGTCTCCGCTTGCAAAAACCCGTATTTTTCATTTGTCGTTCATTTATGCCGAATAAACCAAGGTAATGGTGACTGGATAGTTTCGTATCTTGAAGCTCACTTCAAGTCAAGACTAAAGTCATTTCGAGCCAGAATTAAGTTTCGAGTGATTGTCCGGACTTTTTCTCAAATTCGTTTTTTTTTCTTTTCTCCTTAATGTTTCCTCTTACACTTTCTGAAAGTACGAGTAACGAAGCAAACAAAGGAAATTATCTGAGAAGTAGACGATTGAATGAAAGAGAAACGAGAAGACAAAGGAGCATAAGTATGGAAGAATGAAGAGGGAAAACAGGAAGAGTTCTGAAATGAGAGGCGAAAACCTGACTTTTTCTTGAGTTACTCCTCAGCTAGATTAACGCTTAGACAGAAATGGGAGATCTTTCTATGGTTTCCATCAATAATACTTCATTTTTGATAACCAAGGGCGCTTCACATATTGAACAGATAATTCCTCATATTTTTTATTTTATTGCAACCAAACGCTGTGTTGTAAGAGCTCGTTAGCTTGTAATATTCCAGTACATAGTCGAAACTTTGAAGAAGTATTGTTCTTTTGAAGCACCTTAATATAACATCATCATTATCATTGAACGAAGACTCTGGAGCGCAGTTTTATCTGACGAAAGAGTAGTACGTTTTATACTGTCGAGTGTAAAGAACCTCTCAGCCATTGTTTGTCGAAAACCAATTAGCATTTTAGCCCAGAATGATATGGGGGGGATGGTGGGCCCGGGTGAATTTCATAGGGAGAGAGTAGAGGGAAGAGATGAATTCGCATGAAAAGGGTTCAGTAGAGGAAAGGTATCCAAGAAAAAACAAATTGTTGGTCGATCGATAGATAGGCGGGTTGAGCAAGGTACGTTTGGCGACAGGTAGTTAAATGGACCTGATATTGGAAATCGTAACCAGCTGCCTTTTGCTTGAATAAGGATATCAACAACTGTTTTCCCGACCTGGTTTTTCCAGTTCCCCCTCTGACCAAAAATAGTCGGAGGAGAAGTGCAAAATTCCCACTCTTTCTCTCTCTCTGCTTCTCTGTAAGTCGAGCAAATTTCCTCAACGCTTTTTTGCTGTCAGCTTTAACACACCGCCCTTGTCATTTTTCCTTGGCAAAGATCATTGGCTTTTAGATTTTATTAGCTGGTTGAACGGGCTATGGAGGACGAGGCCCTGATTCAAAAAGCCGGCCGTCAGCTATTGATTTTAGGAACGTCCTGGCATCGTTTTCGGACACAACAGGAAAAGGGACCCGATAGGCTGTCAGCTGCTATTTGTTCGTTGTTATTAAATCGTCAGATAAATGATTCGATTTGTTTATGATAATTGCCGTTGCAACGACTTCGGTCATTGATGCCGATTCGGGAGATTAAGTGAGTTGCTGGTTTGATTTTTAAAAGTGATGCAGTTCATTTTGACTTTATACACAGACATTTATATCGTATATATACGTATATATATATATATATATATATATATATCTAATAAAAGGAGCCCATGAAAACACCAAAACCAAAATGTAGAGAGAAAAGTACTATATTTCAGAGACTGCTGTCTCTCTCTTCAGGTATATGAATGAGAAAAGTTTACAGAAAAGGTGGTATTTATACCAAGAGATTCGTCCACAAGTAAAGCCATTTAGTTCACCCCCGCTGATAATCTTCCTTTAATCTTCTTAAGCGTTGGTTTGAATGAACACTGCGTCGACAATATCTGATATCCAATTCCCTTTTGAGATGTTCATTACCTGCTTCTCTTTATTAGGCCGATTCCATCATTTGACTCTTGTACCGGCAGTTGCTGCTATAAATTACACGTGACATATTCCAGTTTATTCTATGGTTATGTTCATTTATATGGTTGAAAATAGCCGAGTTCTGTTGTCCATACCTAACTGACCGTTTGTGTTGTATAATCTCTGGGGAAGTGATTTACCTGTAAATCCGATGTAAGATTGGTCACAGTCCTGGCATGGGATCTCATATACCCCAGAGTCTTTGGGAGATGTCTTTGTTGGACGTTAATCAGGGATTTGGCTAAGGTATTTGGTAGGTAAATGCAAAAGGGTTTGGATTTCCCAAGGGTGTGAGTTACTCTCTTAATCGTCTCCAGGTGGGGAATTTTTATTTTATTGTTGGGTGTGTCTCTGGTCTTGTCTTTAGGGGGTCGGTAGAAAATTACGTTTGCTTTTTGAATTACTTTCTCAATTATATGGTCAGGATACTTTAAAGATGAAAGTTGCTTGCGAATTAGTTCAAATTCTTTTTCCAGGAAATCTGGGGAACAAATTCGTAAGAATAGGTTGCTAGCTACATATCTTGATAGTATTGTCATGATAGCTAAAGTAGTGAATATATGAAAGTGAGTAACGTTGGTTTTCTGTATATGGTAAATTTGTATTCTGTCGTGTCTCTGATTATTAAAACATCAAGAAAAGGAATTTTGTTGTCTGTTTCCCATTCAACTTTAAATTTGATGCTGGGCACTAATGCGTTTAATTTTGAGAGGAATTCATTAAAATTACCCCACTTATTATCCCAAAATGTTAGTATGTCATCCACGTATCTCATCCACAGCATGTTTTTGGGTTTTATTGCATTTATTACTGTAGTTTCAAAGTATTCCATGTACAGATTGGCTAAAATAGGACTTAAAGGACTACCCATACTACACCCGAATTTTTGCTTGTAGAATGATTCCCCGAATGAAAATACGTTATTAGATGCACATAATTCAACTAACTTTATTATTTTGTCAAGTGCCAAAGGGAAATGATCTGAATAGGGGGATAATTTTTCCCTTAAAAACTGAAGAACGTCCTGTACTGGTACTTTTGTGAATAGGGAGTCTACGTCAAGGCTTAAAAGTTTTATGTTGTGAAGTGGTATATGCGCTTCTCTGAATTTGTGACAAAAGTCTTCCGAATGTTTGATGTGACTGGGAGAAAAAGTGCCTAAAAAAGGATAATAAGTGGGGTAATTTTAATGAATTCCTCTCAAAATTAAACGCATTAGTGCCCAGCATCAAATTTAAAGTTGAATGGGAAACAGACAACAAAATTCCTTTTCTTGATGTTTTAATAATCAGAGACACGACAGAATACAAATTTACCATATACAGAAAACCAACGTTCTCACTTTCATATATTCACTACTTTAGCTATCATGACAATACTATCAAGATAGGTGTAGCTAGCAACCTATTCTTAAGAGCCTTACGAATTTGTTCCCCAGATTTCCTGGAAAAAGAATTTGAACTAATTCGCAAGCAACTTTCATCTTTAAAGTATCCTGACCATATAATTGAGAAAGCAATTCAAAAAGCAAACGTAATTTTCTACCGACCCCCTAAAGACAAGACCAGAGACACACCCAACAATAAAATAAAAATTCCCCACCTGGAGACGATTAAGAGAGTAACTCACACCCTTGGGAAATCCAACCCTTTTGCATTTACCTACCCAAATACCTTAGCCAAATCCCTGATTAACGTCCAACAAAAGACATCTCCCAAAGACTCTGGGGTATATGAGATCCCATGCCAGGACTGTGACCAATCTTACATCGGATTTACAGGTAAATCACTTCCCCAGAGATTAATACAACACAAACGGTCAGTTAGGTATGGACAACAGAACTCGGCTATTTTCAACCATATAAATGAACATACCCATAGAATAAACTGGAATATGTCACGTGTAATTTATAGCAGCAACTGCCGGTACAAGAGTCAAATGATGGAATCGGCCTTAATAAAAGAGAAGCAGGTAATGAACATCTCAAAAGGGAATTGGATATCAGATATCGTCGACGCGCGCAGTGTTCATTCAACCAACGCTTAAGAAGATTAAAGGAAGATTATCAGCGGGGGTGACCTAAATTGGCTTACTTGTGGACGAATCTCTTGGTATAATACCACCTTTTCTGTAAACTTTTCTCATTCATATACCTGAAGAGAGACAGCAGTCTCTGAAATATAGTACTTTTCTCTCTACATTTTGGTGGTTTTTGTTTTTATGGGCTCCTTTTATTAGATGGAATTCTGTTGTTACAGAACATTTTTACCAGTCATATAATATATATATATATATATATATATATATATATATAGTGTGTGTGTATGCAAGTTTGTATATATATATATATATATATATATATATAATATATGTGTGTGTGTGTGTGTGTGTGTGTGTGTGTGTGTGTGTGTAGATCAGTTATTATTTTTACCTATTTTCTAAAGTTTTTTCTCTCACTTAATTCTTTTGCCACCGTTCTACCAAATTGTAAATCCTCTTTTCTACCATTTCAGTATCATATCCTCCTACTTTTCACTCCTAACAAGCAAAGTGGTATACGATCCTTAAATCTCACGTATAAGGTCATTGACGGGACTGAAGACATCTCTCTTTTGATCTCCTAATGGATTTTACTTTTTTTTTTCTTCTTCTTTTTTAGTGATCTAAATTTTGTTTTGTTTTCTACTGTGGTGCCACCCAATAGCGGAAATTCTCAAGTGGTATTTTGGAAAGTCATCAAAATTACTTTGGAATGTGGTATTTCAGTCATAATTTTTAACCATCTATTAATTGGCCTTTAAGAGTGCTCATGGAAAAACCAGAAGTGCCATAAGAGTTTATTAATACGATCACCTAAAGAGACTATTAAGCTTATATTCCCTTTCGTGGACTCCACAAATAAAGACTCCATTGTAGGCCTCCCCCATAAAGCCACACAACGAGGTACAAACGGGCGGATATTGTTTTCACTTTGCCTTTATTGCGGGATAGCCAGAGTTTTCCAAAGCAGATGCTAATCCAGCTGGCATTTCCGTCTTTCCGGATTAAGAGAGGAAGTTTAGAACCTCGGAACACATTCAGAGAAGAACGTTAATGTGCTTATGCAGGCTTCCACGGAATAGACTGCCCTTATGTAGGAAGAGAATAAGCCAACATAAGACGTATATAATAAAATAAAAATTAAAATAACGATTAAACATAAATTGGGCATGCATACGAATAAAGTATGTAAAAAGGAAAAAATAATTGTGAAAGTGTATATTTGACTTGGACGAATAAACTCGAAAGTCTTAAATAAAACACTCAATTACACTCCATCTCTTAAAGTGCAGCTAAATTTTATGCTTGTAGGACTTCAGTTTTCTGTTCTTAGCTGTGAAAACTTCATAATATGTATATGCATCTTTATATCATGTTTTTGTGCAAGGATAGAAAATTATTCTAGAAAGAGCTTTACAACATAGACAACGTAATCTTCCAAACTTCATGTAAAAACGTTGGCAGAAAACAGTTGAAAAGAAGTATGAATATGAGAAAATGAATAAATAAATGTAGATATATCTATTACCTGAGCGAAAGAAGAGGAAAAAAGACGGAAATGATGAACATGAGAACTTAAAATGGATATAGTAAGCATCATGACCTCAAAGACTGCCTACATCAAAGACTCGTCATAACGCAGCTAATTATTGGAATGATGCTTTTCTGGCTGATTCTCCGAACTGGACCAACGTCCTTTTGCATTGTTACAAAAATGTAATCATTGCTGAACATAAAAATACTCTTGGCCTTCTAAGGGCCTGTACGAGTAGCAATGGGTTTCGAGGTCAGTGAGCAACCTGAGCAAGTGAGAGCTGATGAGTGCTGTGGTAAACAAGACACTTTGCAGACGTTGAACTAATTTTCATTAGTATATTAGGAAGTGAAGCATGACTTAAGAGAACTAGATAGGTAATGGAGAAAAAAGAAAGAGGAATGCTTTACACAGACGATTAGATGATACAGATAAAATGAAGAGATGGTGTCATAAAAAACTGAGATGGCAAAGTAGGCGGTGGATGAGGATCAAGAATGAAATTAAGAGGAGAAAGAGGTGAAGAGAGAGAGAAGACTTATAGACAACTGGTAGAGAGAGGAAGGTAAGGAGTGAACAATGAGTAGGAGGAATGTTGTGAAAAAACAACACAAAGGCAGACGTGTTTTTCTTACAATCCACCAAATAATATTCACATGTAATAGTATCAAGTTCTATTGATTGTTCTGTAATCGATAGAGTAGCCATAAAGACACTTTGGGTACTGGAGATATTGTGAAGCAGCTCTTGGTGAATCGACAAATTACTATTTGATAATCGGTTCATAAATCATTTCAGGTGGTTTTGGCCAAATAGTGCTTGGAGTGATATTGCTTTAACCCTTGAAATCTCGTATGCAATGTGGTTGTAGCTTGTATAGTCACGTCCTTTCTACATATACGTAATCAGGAATTTATTTTGCGGTGAAGATCGCTACAATAAATAACCTAATGTGAAAAAAGAATATAAGTATGATGAAAAAACAGCCTAAATACACAGCAGAGCAGAGACAATACAAACTGCTTGCCCCTTCAACCTCCTGCGACTTCAACTCTGATGTTTGTCCGGAATTCTTGAAGAGTGTACACAGTCAGACATTTACATTCTCCTCTCTCGAAAGTGTGGGGCAAAGTTTCGAAAGGCAACACGAGAAATCCTTCCAGATCAATGTCGGCAAGGTGAACCAAATCCAAGAAAAATAACAGGACGATTTTTGTCTTTTCCGTGATGAAACCAAAGACTTCTCCAAGAACAGAAGGGCTGAGGGTAGTTAAAAGATATGGACTTTTATTTCAAAGTAGGTCAAAATTAAATATAGCAAAATGAAAACGACTTCCGTGAAAGGCCAGAGGAAGAAGAAGAAGAAGAAGACTTTTTCAATTGCATGAGCAGTGAGAGAAGCCTCGGTTGGATCAAGTAGGTCAATGCTAAATATAGAACATCACTTACTGGCGCTGGTAATATGACTGACTCTTTCCATACCTCAAAGAGATCCCGGTTGGAGGGTGTCATGTCACCAAAGGGAACTCAGTGGGTATCATAGTCTTAATGATGCAAGATAATGGTCATCTTTTGTGAATGCAGAGACCTTGTCCGACGGGCAGAAAATCGGCCAAACCCTTTTGACATGAAACATCTCGGAGTAAAGTATGGTATCCCGGATATCATAGAGAACTAATGATGCGAGCTAATGGTTCTCTCTCGACGAATATAGTTTCATCAATGACTGATGGCGCAGGATTTTCCGAGAGTGGAAAATGTGATATTTATGCGGTGATGGTCTAATGTATGGCAGTGGTTGAATTGACATCGTTTTTTCTAAGGTTTATATAAAACTACTGGAAACGGTTCTTGTAGGAACATGCCATACAATACAAAACCATATTCAGTCCTGTATTTCATGTCATTAAGGTTTTCCTTGAATGTTCATGCCAGTTGTTGTAACTTATTACTAGTCAACTGTTATGGTAGATATAGGTTGACAACGATTCCAAGTACAGATACTAAATTCGACAGGAATGTGTACAACAGAGCCAGTATCAACTTAAATCTCTTTCTTGATAGCCGAATGGTCACGTCGACCGTATATCACTGTATCTAACCCTGTGGCCCAGGTTCGAATCCAGGGCAAGTCAGGTGCATTTATGTTATAATTGCCTTTGGGTGTAAGTCATGATTCATAATGAATTCAATATTAAGTGATATTTATGGCCTTATATATATATATATATATAATATATATATATATATATATATATATATATATATATATTATGTATGTATTATTTTTGTGTGTGTACCGTTATTCATACTTGATTAACCGTTTGTGAGTAAATTCGTCATTTATAACAGATTAACAATAGAGTTTGGTAAACTAAGCTCCAGATTACCCGTTATCCTGTATTCCCTAAGTAAAATAGTCATTTCTAGATATTACCCAAGTGGGGAGTGGAAGAGTGGCTCTTGAGGAGAAGAAATTTCTGGCCAATTAGAGAACCCTGAATAACACGACAAGATCTGACTGGCACTGTCAATTAAGGAATTTTGGGCCAATTAGGGAAAGACCGAAAAACACGTTGGTCTGAAAACCACCACTTTATGTTTATGTATATATATGTATATATATATGTATATATATATATATATATATATATATATAATATATATATATATATATATATATATATAGTTAATCTGTGCTCTCTCGTACACGACATTATCATGGTATTAAGATATTGTATATGTATTTCCGCAAACCGTAGTTCAGATTCCGAGCGTCCATTCTCTGCGTTTTTTGTATATCGTACCGTTAACGTTGGCAAGTTACTTCTTTGATTTCTAGCATTGGGTTTTTGATTGACTGTGCCTGAGTGGTTACAAGGTTTCAAGTCAGTTGGGAAGGCTAAAGAAGCCACTGGGTTATCAAAGGCCACAGAATAGGGAACAGGTCCTGGAGACTTGACGCTTATCACTAGAAATAATGTTAGCTCAACTGGATTTTGACACCGTGAAGCAACAAAGTAACTTCAAAGGAATTACCGATTTTTGTCTAGATGCATAATTGATAAACGAACCGTGATAGACAGACCGCGTGTCTATTACAGAACAATGAATATAACAAACCCTCTTTTTTTTTCATTGACATTCATAAGATAAGATATTCATATTTGTCCCTAAGAAAACAGTCCTCGAATAAATCTTCATAAGAAAATAACTAGAGAACTCAGACTAAATCACCATAAGAAATATGAGAAATAAAACTCATAAGAAAGTGCTTAATGAAAGTAGTAAAACTGACAGACGATGACTCCAGTTCAAAGCATCGAGAGATGATGGATCAAAACTCCGGGAAGGAAGGTTGGTTGAAGTTCACTCAATTCACGGCTGCCACTTCGTCCTGCCCACAACAGCACGAACTGTCGCGCCTTTCACATATGCAAAATAGGTTGTAATGGGAAACGGGGTCTTGTTGAAGGCTCGAGCGCGCACGCACATACGCACACACGCCCACATACAGAAAGAGAGAGAGAGAGAGAGAGAGAGAGAGAGAGAGAGAGAGAGAGAGAGATTCTTAGATACAACAGATAAATGCAGTAATGGAAACAATAACTTCTTAAAAGCTACAACACACACACATACACACACACACACACGCCCGCGCTCGCCCGCGCACTGTTTTTTCTAGCATATCTTAATGACTACTAACTTCTTGGTGGCCCGAGCAGAAAGAGAGAGTACTTGATGGCGGAACTTAAGAACTACAATATGGAAAACAAACTTCTTGGTGGCTCGAGCACTGAGAGAGAGAGAGAGAGAGAGAGAGAGAGAGAGAGAGAGAGAGAGAGAGAGAGAGAGAGAGAGGCTGCTTTATATGCATATGTTAAGTACTACAGTATGGGAAACAAACTTCCATATATATATATATATATATATATATATATATATATATATATATATATATATATATATAGAGAGAGAGAGAGAGAGAGAGAGAGAGAGAGAGAGAGAGAGAGAGAGTGAAAAAAAAAAATCTGCAGTCAGTCGTATGCTGATGTCTCCGATCCCGCCCCGATTTATAAAATAAGCTGTATAATAGTCGTGACATTTACTGCACTTAAGCTACTCCACAGATTAGCGAAACCAACGACCAGTAGGTGCCGATAATAGTAATAATGGTGTAGTCAAGTTTTATATTCATAACTTAGGTCCGTTAATCATTAATAACGTAGAAAGAATTACTCTCGAATGTTTTAGAAGAAACAGGACACTGATTGAGGATAAGTAACACCAAGAACACTATTGCAATGAAGAAATGGATGAATGGACAAATTAACAAATAAGTCATCTGCATAGACTATAGAAACTCAGTTGATGTTATCTGAAAAAAAATTGCTTTATTAAACATTCTGCAGCATCACCAAACACTGATCATAAAAACCTCAGAGCAACATTGCAGTAACTACGGCTTTACTCTAAGAATATCAGTTGACGACTTTCAGTACGAAATAAATAGGACACGAAATAAGAATGTAAATTACTAAAATAGTGTATCGTAATGGTACAATCACAGGGTACTACAATTATCCTTACCTTTGGCATTGGCGATACGTGGTGTTGTGTGTTGTTTATCCCGTTATCGTTTTCTTCTACTTCCTCTTCATTTCGGCGAGGTTCATCCACTTCCGTAGGTCGTTAGGTGCAAAAGAGACGGAAATCTTCTTTAGGATAACTATGGCAGTGCAATTCTGTCTTCTTCGTAGTACCGTTGGTAGTGGTAAGTTCCTTCTAGATGGTCTGCTTCTTCTCCTTCTTCTTCTTCTTCTTCTTCATTGTTTTTCTCGGCTCGAATCAGAAAGGACGTAACTCGAGTTCGATCCCCGAACTCTCATTCTTGCCGGTTCGTGCCCATTCTTCTTGGAGTTCTCGAACCTCATTCTTTTCTATTCCTTATTTCTCATTTATTTTTTAACAATTTAGGTGTAAATCCATAAATAAGTTTGGCTAAAACGTGCAATGATTGGAAATAGGGGGCAGGAAGTAGATGGACGAGAAGAGAGAGAGAGAGAGAGAGAGAGAGAGAGAGAAGGAAGGATTCGAAGGCTGTGTTACTGAAGGAGAGGGAAATGACGAGTCGCGTCATTGCGAAGAAACAGGTCTAAAAAGACTTGGAAAGAGGACTTGACTTACAGTAATAACAATATCTATATATCGATACTCAAAAAAGGTAATTGAGAATGATAAAAAAACGCTTTAACAACAGTCGCTATCACATTTGGAAGATGAAAAAGAGAGATCTAATGTACAATAATATACAAGGAGAGAATGATAAGTATCTCGGCTGTGTCTTTGTTAGTTTGTTATTCTCTTTTTTATTTTTCTTTGCAAACAAATACTACTCTTGTGACTAGGTTATGAAAATGCAAAATACACCCTTTATAAATGCATAGATTACATTAATACGAAAGAATTCAAAGTGGATTTAAAACGTAATTTCTACTAAGAGCTAATTTTCAAAAGATTCTTGTTTTTTCTTTTTTATTTCCTTTTGAGGTGAAGGGTGTGATGAGGGGTAAAGGAGGAGGAGGAGGAGGAGAAGATTTCGGAGTGGGCTGGGACAGAGGAATCGGGCTTGTTGAGTCTAATGGGCCAGTTGATACTAATGGGCCGGGAGTTGAGGGCTTATGGGGAGGGGAGTGATTCTAATGGGAGTGGTGATAAGAGGCGAAATTCGGACTCTCCGGTGGGCTCTGCAATGGAAGAGAAAAATACAAAATTGAAGCAAAACTTCTTTCAAAATTTAAAAGGAAAAAAAAAAGGCTGTTAACAGCATGAAAAAATACCAAGGCAAAAAAAAAAAATGTTATTAAAATATTGACTGTTAGGAGTATTCAAAACAATGTTACATCATTTTGTGAAAACTGAGATATCACTTTGACAAAAGTTTACCAAAATGTAATTCTTTGTAAGATTGAAAATGTTCTCTTTTTTTTTCTTTCCATCAAATGTCTTTATTTAAAAGAGTGCCTTAATATGTGGTGTTAGTTACAAAAAAAAATCTTAGCTTAGTATAAAGGGAATCTATCTTCTAGATTTGGAAAACTGGTGCATGTTATAGACCATTCAGCTGGGTAGAAAAAGGACAAGTGAATAAGGAATTTGTCAATGGAAGTAATGGAATCACTGTCTTATTAATATATCGTTAATTTCATAGAGAATTATATGCATTTAAGTGAATGGGAAAATCGTTTAGAAAAAAGAATCACGTGCAAAAAAATAAAACGAAAAAATCTGATGGACACAAGTCTAACAAGAGAAAACCAGAAAGCTTCCGCATTTTCCTTCGAGCTAATTGATGCTGGACTAAAATGCATTTACCAAAGAAGATCTACGGTAATCAGACAGGCTAAAAGCAGCGCCAATCCTAATGTTGCTAACAATCAGCCCAACTTATTTGCGACGAAATACATGTAAGTGATTCAAAACTAATTGACACCCAGGGAAATGCGAGTCATAACGACAGAGCAAGTCTACTTCTACGACGAAGAGCTGTCTTCCCCTAATTCTTATAATTATTTATACGCTATATGTATATATATATATATATAATATATTATATAGTATAATATAATATTTATATATAATTATATATATATATAATATACTAATATTATATAAATAATCTATATATATCTAATAATATATAATATATTATATAATATAATATAAAATGAAAATAAACGTTATTCAGACGTGTTTGTGGCGTGAGGCAGTGGATATTTTCGAACGGGAACTTGTTTTTTCAGTAGCGAAGTCCGATGGAATGACAACCTTTTGCCCCGTTTCTAGCCCAGGCCCGAAGGAGAAAAAAGGTTAACGAAGGAAAATGGGTAGATCTTAAGCACAAAGGAATCTATGACTAATAGGCTTAAGGTTCATCCATTTTTAGATTTACTGCAATTCATTCACGCAGAGGACGTATTTCAGCACCATTCAGAACACCGTTATTACTCCGTTCTGCGGGAATACAGAGAGCTCCCAATCACCTCGGAAAGTATTAGAGCAACATCAGCAAGTTGATCGGTTTACCTCACAAACATGAGATCTGGGTTAATTGGCATACGGCCGGTGTGTTAAGTGGCTTCGAGAGTTCTGCTCGAAGGCAGTTGCTTCAAACTCCTCCTTAGATTTTCGACGTAATTTATCTGTTTCGCGATTTTAACTTAATTGACTTTTCTACTGTGTACTTATAAAATCACAATATGTATTTGTCCAACGCTGTCCGTTTCTTTCCCTGCTACTGTACGTCCCTCCTGGGGCTGTTAGTTTTAAATAATTTCCCTTGAACCAACATCGTGTTCAGTGTTCTGAAGTGGAAAGCTGTAGGCGGCAATAAAGATATTTTTTTTTTCTTTTTTTGCAACGACCTCTTGGCCCCATAGGAATCGCTTCCTTCCTTTTACTTTTTATTCGTTCTCTCTGTCCTTTCCTATATAGCTGTCCAACTTCTTTAACCTTGCTATGAATTAATCGTCATATATTTCAGAATTCTTTAGGGGAGACTATTAGTCCAAAGATGTGACGCCGTGGTCTCAGTAAGCTAAAAAATATTAATAATAACAAACTCAAGTGTCTATAAATACGAGTTAGTAGTCCTGCTACTTGCTAAACTGCTTTATATCAATATTAGAAACAAGAATATATAGCCCTTTTCATATCATATAAGAGACTGCATCCCCGGCACTGGCAGGAGTCTGGGGTCGAAGTTAACTCGCCGTAATGTATTTGTCCCTATCTACCTTATATTTATTGCTCATAACGTGACAGTATACTCATTCGACATAGGAAATTCCCCTAAAAGCCACGATGTCACCTCTCTTGCGTTATATATTTCTGGTACGACGACGTGTCTGTTTTCCACTTCCATGTCGACATAGAACACTTACTTTTGCGAATGGTTGTACGCTAGGGTCTTCTTCCTTGATAATTGTAAGTTAATCAACCAAATATGGGTTACCTCTTATTCTGACACTACACACAGCCATTATATATATATATATAAATATATATATATTCTATATATATATATATATATATCATATATATATATATATATATATATAGATAATATATTATATATAATATAATATATAGCAATGATAATGACAATGAAATCAAATTAAACAAGTGGAACAGATGAAAATCGACACTGAATAAGGACTAGTACGCCTCGAGACACACAAAATATAAAGGGCCAAAGTCTGAAACATCAAGGTATACGATGTCTTGAGGGAAGCGATTCTTATGAGAATGTATATTATCTATATATATATATATATATATATATATATATATATATATATATATATATATAGACAGATAGATAGATATACGAACGATTATTTATTGATAAAACACCTGCATCGCCATAAACTTGCAAAACAAGCAACATCAATAAAGCATAATTATATTGCCTCCTGATTATGCTACACCACGCCATTTTGTGACCAATTTCACTCAACCGAATATGAATGGATACAGTAGCTTGATTTGTTCCATAAATGAAAACGAAACATTGACATTCGCGATTCGAAACAATACGAAACTAAATAATGTACCCAAATTTTGAGTCGATACTAAGATTAGCAGGAGCCTTTACTCTTTCCCAGTAGAGGTAATGTTTCTTTCTCCTGCGCAAAATAAAGTAAGCCTTGCCGAAACTCGTCCTAGATCTCGAAAGTCTAGTATAAGTGGTAACTAGAAACAGCGAGGGTCGAGAAGCTAAGATTTTGTGCAAATGAGGAAATAAGTCGAGTACCTTAAAGTGAAACATGTTCTCATTCGATATTTTGCAAAAGTCATTATCCATCTCTCCTCCTCCGTCACTCGTTCGTCGTCGAGCGAGGTCGTTGCTCTCTGGAGAGCTTACATCTCTTTTAGATGTGAGAGTTCGGATTCAAACGCCTAGTCTAAAATCCATGGCAGCGAGTTCATTGGAAATCGATGTGTTAATTTATTCATGTTTGTAAGAGTTCGTAACAAATTGCGAAACAAATACAACTGTCATTACTACGAATAAATCAAATGTAGATTAAGACCGGTGATAGATCCAGGTGGTAGAGGGACAACGTCCTGAAAAGCCTGGTAGTTGAACAGTACGACTTGAATGAGATTGTGCAATAATGGGAGTCGTCCGGTATGAGTGACAATGAGTCTACCGAGAACCAGTGCCTAACAGATTGTGTAAAGTCCCCAGTAGACTTACACTAAAAGGTAAAACCTCTCACCTGAAAGAATCCTCACTTCAATAAAGAAATGTGTCTTTGAAATGCGAGTCTCCTCTTCAAGTAGGCGGCTTTAACGTTCTCTGCCTATTGATTGTCCGATGCCAGGCATGCGACATGTCACGAAAGTTTAGGACGTTTTCTTGGGAAAGCTACGATAACCTTGTCTGCTGCACCATCTTGGATATTTTGATTTTTTACCGTTGCGCTCAGTTGAAAATTATAGCTTATTAGTGAATCTGTTTTAAGTATATTCTCACATAAACAAGTATATATTTATATGTGTGTGTGCGTGTGTGCGTGTGTGTGTGTGTGTGTGTGTGTGTGTGTATGTGTGTGTGTGCATGCGTGTGTGTTTATGTATATATCGTGTTTGTGTGTGAGAATGTACTTAATCAGATGCCCCAAGAAATTCTCCAGATTCACCAATAAGCTATATGTGAACGCGCATTCAAGTAGTACTGTAATCTCCCAGTATAGCACTGTATTGATTAAAATAAGTTCTGTGCATGAAATGATGGTAGATAAATGTATCCATGTAAAGGGCTCTCACGCTATATTTACTGAAGTTACCCACTTAGAAATCACAAATAAAGAAAACAGTGATAACCAGAGAAAACGAGGCCTTTTGTAGGGGTAAACTCATATGTTTTTAGATTCATGGTTCTATCTCTGCTAAAACAAAGCTATAAAGTGTTATGAGTTTGGAATTAGGGCACAGGTAAACGGGAAACTTTGCAAAATATATAAATAACACATTTTATCTGTAATTTTATGGCGATGAAGATAGATTTAACCTAATCCATTCTAATTTTCCACACTTCATTAATCAGCATTGAAAGAATAGTTTACAGCTGCTTTTACGAAGGCAGAAAAAAAAGTTACGATTCAGGAATAGTGGAACGCTTTCTTTAACATGAAATGAATCCTCCTAAAAGTGCCGTTGTCCTACTCCATGGCCAAACCAACTTAATCAACAATACTCTAAAACAAGAAAGTTTCGCCGAAGTTGCCAGAGGACAGGGAACCGTTATAGTTTGAAAAGGACACGCGGACAACTCTCGCTTTGTCTTTAACTTCAGCCGGGCTGCTTCACAAAAGTAGGAGAACTCTATTGTTACCAGAAAACATTAAATATTAATTTGAAACTTTTTCGCTCCCCGACTTTTCTTAGAGAATTTTCCCTTCTTGAATTGTTATGTGGCTATTACATTATTCATCGTTATGAAAACGAGTATTTTGTGATAGAAAGGTACTCGCTCATGAGGTAATAATGCTTTTATTTTTTTACGTAACCAGAAAAATCTTAATAATTAATGGCCGATTGATCCATGATAGAAGCTTCAAATGGCCTTCAGTTAAGCTAGGCTGCAGTATTTTTTTCCAAGTGATTTAGGAAGACGCAAATGTTTTAGAGGCACTGGTTAAATTTCACGGAATTAGTTGACACCTCGCGATGAACTGATAAATAATAATAGAATTGGTTCATGATGTACGAAGGATAGAGACAAAAATTTTGTGAGACAATTCAACCGTCATTACAGTATATTGATATTTGATAGTATATTTACAACTTATAAAGAAACCTTGTCATTATCTAAAATAGAAGTTTTCAAGAAAATGCGAAAAATTTAGCGTGAAGTAGAAATGACTACTGGAAGTTAAATGGAAGTCCTAGAGAAGGTGAATAGCGAGCTGACCTTTACTTTAAAGACATTAGTTGATAGTCGAGAGGAGGGATTTGCGAACACCTTTATAACTGGGCTCATAGTTGGCAAAGTAATGTGCTGATAATCTGATCCAGTGGGCAAATAATTTGAAGCCAGTGTTGGGAGCATACAAAGTAATGATTCATGGACAGTTTAGAAGATTGTCAAGTAATAAGCCGCAAGAATAACTCCACAAATGCAAGTACTTTACAGAGTTGGCTGTAACATGCAGAATAGAGTCGATGTTTTTCAACAATGAGTCAATAACTGATGAAACAATCGATCTTCCCGGTAGTGAAGTTACACAATAGCCAGATGCATGACTTTAGATAAGATATTGTGTAAGCATTAGGTTTAGAAGGGGAAGTGAATCCTTAGATCCGTGAATTTATAAATCACAAAAGCAAACCTTATTTCGTATGGCAAGGGCATGAAATGTTTGAATGATTAATATCACTGCTTCAGGTGTAATTTACTTAACCAAGATAATGAATGTCTCTTTCTGTGCGTATATCAAGCGCGCAATCAACGACTTAGTACCGTGAACTCTGCGGTGAGGCTTTCCCAATTTCAATTAATATATATATATATTAGCATATATATATGCATATACATATACGTACATATACATATATATATATATATATATAATATATATATATATATATATATATATATATACTATATTATACATACACATACATATATATTTCAAAATTAAAACTATTGAGATATGACAAGTTTCTTTTCAAGGCAATCAGGCGATTTCAACAGCTTAAGAGCAGCATAATCTAAGATAAACAGCTCAAGTTTTAACAACAATATATACAATAACAATACTAGCAAAGGCTTAGATTATCTAATGATTTTCCTCAACAAAATCTCGATCTTCAGTGCTCTGAATTCTGGCAGAAGGTTTCGGTTATGAACACGCGAATTTCAGTGTTGGTGAGTGATAGCAACCACACCTTTTGGGACAGCGGAAAAAAAAAAAAAAAATTCCTGGAATCTAGATACAAGTGCGAGTGGTAGCAGACCGGCTTTGCGTGACTTCGTGGAATGCAGGTGTCGAGATTATTGAGTTTGCCGAGCACATTACGTCATCCTGTCATCCATTTTCGTTGGTTGGGCAGAATCGAGAGGGCCAAATCTGGCATTGTGTCCTTTTCCTCACAATAGCACACTCAAGGCTAGAGCCTTCATGCAAACTAGCCAACTAACCACTATGCGTCCTGTCATAGGAAATATAGTTGCACCTCATTCCTTATATTTCATGATGACAGTCGCGCTGGTTACTGGGTAGCGATTCAAGGGATATTTTTCCGTATTAGCATATTAAAGCATACATTTGTATATTGAAGTTATGATGATGAATGAATCACGTTCATAATTATGTTTATCGCACAATAACAGTTAAATGAAAAGCTTGAATTTCTATAACATACTGATCACTAAGTAAAGTTCTTTATATCAACAGTTTAAAAGGCAGTGACTAACAGGTTATATATTTCGAACAGATTCGTAGATAATTGATGTGTTCTTAACTTAGGTATTCACGGATTAAAGTATCCATGAAAAAATTGGTTTCTGAGGCAACTTTCCTGGTTGAGAATGATTTCACTAACAGTAAGAGACATATGTTCCAAGAATATATATGTACATAATTTTAGGCTTCATATATATATATATCTATATCTATATATATATTTATATATATATATATATATATATATATATATATATGTATGTATGTATGTATGTATGTATGTATGTATGTATATTTATATTGGATATGACGCTTTTGCTGTAAATAAGTTATGTTCTACAAAACCGCCCACCAAAGTGGCCTAATCCATGAAATTTTCCAAACTGATTCTCGAGATCTTTTGCGTAAGGAATACCCTTCTGTATAATGTCATCATTCCAGGCACAACTTCAAGGAAACGCAAAATTTAAAGCTAACACTTCGTCATCTAAAGGTGTTTACAGAGATCTATATCTGAATGCCAAAGTACTAAGCCTTAAATAACAAAGTCTAACAATCAACAATCACAAAACGTAGCCATGCTTCTTTAAGAACGTCTAAGTCTTCGTTTGCACTAGGAAACTTACTCTTGTTATAGAGTCGTCTAATAGCGATTATTCTGATGTAGAAAAGGAGAGAAAAAAGAGAAATTACGATCAAAACATGAGGATTGGAAGTATCAAACTGAATCAAGGGCATTAGCAAGTCCTACCTTTGTCTACACTCCTCCTCTATGTCTGTAAAATGACCTAATGAGATTCAAGATACCTGGTGAGATAGACGACCAACTCTAGGTTAAATTAGACAATAGCATAAGATAATTCCCTAAGTGAATTCATGGTAGGGGAGAGAGAGAGAGAGGAGAGAGAGAGAGAGAGAGAGAGAGAGAGGAGAGAGAGAGAGAAGGGGGATGGAAATGGAAATCGGAGGATGGCGGTCAGTTTAGATTAGGCCGACCTCATGTCAGCACGACATGTGGCCCCAAAGGTGGATCTCCGAACGGGGATCCGACCACCAGCTGAGAAAACGAAATCGGAGGAAGAGGAGTCCGAATATGATGCAATAATGACGAGAGGTGGGGACGATTTGAAAATTAGAGAATCAGAATAAAGAATGACAAGTGAAGAACGAAGGAAAGAGACTCAAAATAAAAAATGACAAGTGAAGAACGAAGGAAAGAGGATAGTGGGATTAGATTATACGGTCATACAAGAAAATGTCAACAGAAAATGCAAGATCATTGCCAAACATATGTCAGACATAAAAGGAAAAAAGGAACGAAGGACCCGAACAATTTCAGCAAAGCATGAGGATATCTTATGTTTGCTATTAGGATTATTGGAGAATGGTGTCATCAAAGGGACGGGCAGTATGTATAATGCTCTTACTTATTCCTTGTCCTATGAAAATAGAAAATGAAGTAAGTTGGACGAAAACTAGGGGAATGATGGATAAAAATCACCGTTAGATTTAGTGATACGAAAAGAGGAGGACATATTTAAATAGTTGGAATAAACAGACTTTAGGTACACTTTGAAATTGACCTTTCACTTTTAATGGTTCGGCGATCACCTGCTAAGGAAATTCTCTTGAAGAGGAAAAAGGAATTTTGGTGAAATAGTATTGTCGCTTACGAAGAATATGGAAGAAGGCGTATATTGATTTCCCAGCAGATCTAATGTCAATAAACAGGAGGACCATAACACTTAATTTGTTCTTTTTCTTATTGTTGATCAAATCAGGCCTATAACAATTCATTAGACCTGGAAACAGAACCAAACGGATTTAGGGAAGTTTCAGTGATATAAAGAGAGAGAGAGAGAGAGAGAGAGAGAGAGAGAGAGAGAGAGAGAGAGAGAGAGAGAGAGAGAAATTTTCAGATGTGAATAGAATCATCTACTTTACGTTGCTACTGCCACCAACGCATCAGCTGAGGAAGACTATACAACTTTATAAAATTCAACAGAAGTTCTGACATTACATGCACATACTTGCGTATAAATGAATAGGCATTAGTATGTACCCACACATACAACAGTTTCTATATGAATCCATACTTATAGGAATAATTGTGAAAACTGCATTTGTAAATATGATGATGAATGAAAACATTAATCCAGATGACATAAGAAAACGCTTTCTCATGTGAAAAACGCGACCTCTTATAAAGGGGTCATTCCTAGAGCTTCGTATGGCCAAGGAAGTAATACCAAGTATTATGACAGTGGAAAAAAAGGATAAAGAATGTTAGTGAGACGTCGGATTTGGGGGTTATAGGGGCTGGTTGGGTGGACGTGAAAACCGGTGTGGTGGGGTGGCGGTATTTTGGAATAGAGGTCTAGGATCCTTTTGACAGTAGTTGGGGGGGTTGTGTATGCGGTGTGATTATCTAGGAGGCTTTGGGAGGACAGGGGTGCTCTACGGAAACACTAATGTCATCCCTTCTCTCTGGGAGGGTGTGAGGGTGCTTGTGAACACCAAGAACTGATACCTTTTTTTGTTTCTTTATTTTTACGGGGAATCTTTATTCAGCCTCTGCAAAAAGGAAAACCAGAATAACCGTATCGTCAGTGTGAACATGAATCCATTTGTAGTCATCAGTGCGCCTAGATGCTAAAGACTTTCCTTTAACTGACCAATGCATCAAAAGCAAAATTTAGAGAAGGTAAATATATACACAGTACATGAGAATCTACAGTAACTTGTCCTAACCTTACAGGGAAACATTAGCCTATGAAGGCAATTAAATGAGCACAGTTGCAGATGATATTGAATTCTCTGTAGAGGTAATCTAAGTAAATTAATGTGCAGTCAAAGGGTTATATTATGTCAGAAATCAACAACAGGAAACAAAACGGAAAGGAATTTATCGCTATTTTAATAATCTATGAGTTATTTACAGATGCGTTCAAAGTTTAAACAGTGAAATAGTTACAAGGGATGCACTTGCCAGGTTTATAAAACTGGTCTAACCAAAGTGAATGTTACATCATTTTCAGAATAAAACACACTTGCACACACACACATGAGGGACATTACGGAAAACATAGACATAAACCTATCCTTAGGCCTCATTCACACTCAACATTATACAATTTTCTTTTATCTTTTTATAAAAAGGCAGTTTCTGAAATGCAAAATGAACAACATTTTATTAAGAGCTTTTATAACAGCAAGAGAAACGTTATTTTTTAACTTTTAAATAATATACACTTGAGAGGTGACAGCAGTAGATTCTGTTGCTCTGTTGGAGATGAGAAGAGAAAAGGACTTTTTCCACATTTCATTCAGTTTTTATGGTCATTGATTCTAGTCAAATGTCAAGACTTACATACATCGACCAATAAAAAAAAAAAAAAAAAAACTGAAACTATCTCAAGTTTCACACTTAAAACAAAATGCTACGTATGCCATCATTGTCTTTTACAATTTTTTTTCTTTTCGGTTTACAGCCAGAATAATAAACAGATTTCTTTTTGTAAGGTTTGCACGTACGTCACCAGGTATGAGTTGAATTGAATATAGAATTTGGGTCAGAAGGCCAAGCACTGGGACCTATTAGATCACTCGGCACTGAAACAGAAATTAACAGCAAAAGGCTTGAAAGGTGTAACGGGAAGATGAGTATGAGGATGAGTATTTATATCTTTTGTGCAGGAGGTTCTTACACTCTGTGGTTTGTTTTCATTTATCTTCATGGGTAATGGACGTGAAAATCGTTATATTTTTATCTTGATCGACGAGGTTAACATTTTCTTTACTGAAGTTAAAGCCCAAGATACGTCCAGAAGTTTCTTCGATACAAAAGCATGTTGTTCTTTGAATTTCTTCAAGGAAGTAAGGCCTTTGGACGTATTGATAGTTTTTAGGTCTTTGAGGGACGTGAAATCAAACTTAACTGACAGCATTTTCTCTTCTTTTGGCGCCCTTTTCTTATGCTTGTTTTTTTATGTCGTGCTATAGATTGGTAAGAAAAGTATATGTATCTCATCTTTGGATCCAAAAGCGAATTACGAATGAAGAAATATGCGTGAAAGAGACTGCTACGTTTCCTCTAATTTTTCAATCGTGTGCACAGACATCAGCTTTCTTATATATGTGTGTGTGTGTGTGTGTGTGTGTCTTTTATGAGGGTAATAACAAGGTGACATAGGATTCAAAAAAAGAATATAACGACAAAATCAAGCTTGTTGATAAAACTTGCGTGTGTTATTTCATTTTGCTCTATAAGCTGCCTCCCTGAATTGCTTCAAAGTTCATTCCACGTCTCCTCCAGTATCAGTCATACCCTTATAATATATATACTATATAGATAGATATATATATATTATATATATATATATAGGTATATAAGATATATATATATATATATACATATATTATACATATACTACATAGATATACATATATATTCATGCACATATATATACACATATATACATATAATGTATATATATACATACATACATACATACATACATACATACATATATATATATATATATATATATATATAGTATATATATATATATGTATGTATAAAGTGTATATACTATAAATTGTAATGACACTTATTTGTATTAATCTCTTCACAATCATCCAATATTCGGACTACCCTACACATTCAAACTACGTCAGAGGATACTGGCAGCCATAAACCTCTCAACATCACTCATCCAAAACTAGAAAAGAAAAAGAACAAAAACAACATCACAGACAAAGGACCAACATGTCAAAGGAGACTACTTCATCCCACAGGTTAAGGGTAAGGGCAAGGGTTGCTTTTCTACCCACCTGGTCTTGAGAGACGACTGAACTCCTGTTGCTCCTGACGCCTAGGTCCATCCCGAACGGATTGAGCTGCTGGTGGCCCGAGTGCCCTCTGTGTGATTCGTGATGGTGTCTACTATAATAGTCGGCCTCTCTAGGGGAACCTCCCTCAGCTGAAGAATCACTGTGTATGCACGAGAGGATGGCATCTCTTTAATATGGTGAATCGTGGGGCATAACACCTTCATTTTACAGTACTAGGAGATAAAGGCTTTATGCGTCCATAAGGGGACACTGATTAGGTTGTAAGTACGTATATGCAGTGTGGCGTAAGTGTTTACAAGAATACAGACACAAATACACAGTATATTATTTGCATATAATATATATGTATATATATTATATATATGCATATATATATATATATATATGCATATATATATATATATATAATATATACTATATATATCTATATATGTATATATATATATATATATATATATGTATATATAATATATATATATATATATATATATATATATCTATATATATTATATATTATATATATATATAATATATATATATATATATATATATATATTAATATATATATATAGTTTGCATGTTTGTGCTTGTGAATTGTGAATGCAAGTAAGTATAGTAAGCATAAAGTAAAATAATTAACTAGTAGGAAGTTTGTTAATAATGAAGTATAAACATCAAGACAAGTTGGTTTTTACTACAGATAAATAATAATGGTAATAAAAACAAAATGCTAATTAATAATAACGGTAATAATAGTAATAATAATATTGATAATAGTACTTCGTAAGGAAACCCTCTTTGAAAAAAGTGTCATAAATAAATTTCACATCAACAAAGTTATTTTATACACCAATAGAAAAGGAACAACAACAATAATAACGATAGAAAACTAAAATTTTTGTAATCCTAAGTTATCTTCAGAGACCAAAACTATTTGTACAAAAATTTCCAATGAATTTCCTTTTGATGTATAATACACCACTGACTGAAAACAAAATATTTAACAATGAGAATATATAACAAACTCGGTTAAACACTTTTCTCACAGAGATGAATAAGTTTCGAAGTAACAATTCCATGTCGGCAGAGGCGCTGACAGTACAAACCAAAGACTTAGAAATTTCCACAATATCATGATTAATCTAGTAACTAACTTGGTGTATATATTTTGGGTATTTTCATATTGTTTTCTTATTTTAAAGAAGGTCCTTATAACTGTTCATATTTAAATGTCAAGTTATCTCCAAAAGATCTGATTGCCCATTAGTGAAATATTAATTAAAGATTTGGTATTCCACTTGACCTTATCTTAATATCATAATAACTCTCGCATAATGTTTTTGTTTAATCACATACGTATATTTACCCTCATATATGAATATAGTTACCATAGGAAAGACATTATAGAATGCTATGTTAGTTTTACATTCATGTCGCTAATTATCCCCAGTATCTGAACAAAAATAATTCATAACAAATAGGGAAATAACAAAATGGTAAAACATGGAGAGAAGGAATAAGATATAGTTAATGAATCACTGTCGCCACATACTTTCTTTACGCGGGTTACTTTTAAAGGATTTATGATGTGTTGTATCTCCTGTGTATTTAGAATGAGTGCTGTTCTTTATGGCATTTTCATCCTGGATCATTTCAAATTTGACAGAAACTCTCAGTAATAACAATTAACGACCAAATAAGAACAAAGATATTCTCAGTTACAACTAGAGCTCTCTTTCAAAAACTTAAATTTTTTGTTAGGTACTTCCTACAAAGAAAGCGCGCTCTTTTTCCGAATTACATCGTCTTAACCAAAAACATTTGAAATTACTGTACTGAGACTATTGATTTTAGAGATGGCCTTATGAACACTGCTATTGATATAAGAAGAACAAAATAAGCTTTATGTGATAAGACACTAGCAGGGGAACTAAAGTGGTACTTGGTGGAAGATTTCCAACGTATACCACGTCTTATAATAATAATTACAAATGTTGATCATAGGCCGAGGAAGACGACCATTCCACCTACAGAGGAAAAACATCATCAGTGACTTTTTATATCCTGCAGATCATAAGCAAATTCTTAAAGATAAAGGGTGGCGTGAAATTAGCCAAAACTCCTAGCACAATAGGGTTGATATAGTAGTCTGACAAGAAGGTAAAACTTGCTAGTAAACTAATTTCATCTTTGCTTAAAGTTCTCAGATTTAAAAGGGTGAAGTTGGGAGGGAGGGGGAAGTTCTCTCATGGCTTTTAAATAAGTGAGAAGAAACTCTTCACATCTAGTGATGAAACTAAAATGACACAGTACTCGGCAATATCACTTCTACCCTAAAAAAAAGTCGAATTTGTAGGAGGCTCATGGCAGTTGCTTATACTTTTCCAGCTTTATCATTGGGTTATTTTTTTTAATATCGCACAAGAAAATTTTTTTGGTGAATGTAAGTTTAAATTTAATGCGAACTTTTAATAAGAAAGTGAGACTAGTTATTTAGCCTTCTCGCATACTATTTGCAAAAAATATTATTTTCATTTTAACATCAAGCTAATGTCATAATATAACAGTCATATGTTATGTACATTAAAAGTCACGACACGTACAAACAGCTTCACAGAAAAAGCGCTTAGTGGGAGCTCTTGTGACACAACTACACAAAAAACAGACATTTGACAATCCACGACATTGCGAGTTATGAGGACAACACGAGTAATCGAGGTTTAAGTTATGAACATGAATTAGATCTGCAGAGAGAGAGAGAGAGAGAGAGAGAGAGAGAGAGAGAGAGAGAGAGAGAGAGAGATTGAAATACTGTAGGTCTGTTGAGAGAGGGAGATAAAGTTAAAGTGATAAGTTGAAAAAAGTTTCAAGATGAAGAGATAGAGACGAAGAAGCTAGTCGAGAAGGGTGCAGGGAGGGCCGTTGCAAAGGTAATAGCTGTCGTAGTAGTTGAGGGTATCTCCATTCATAAGCGAAGCAAGAGATTGTAAACACCACACGAAGACCACATTTAGACCACTGCCCTGGCCCCGTTCATTGTAGATAAAAGGGACTTCTATGTTAATTGAAAACTAAGGTAAGGTTCATCATGATAACATCATTATCATGCCTTAGTAGGTTTTAATTACGTGACTCACGTCATCAACTTTAAAAGGAGCTTTGTATGATTTGTTCTTATCACGCTTTGTAAGTCTGATCAAAGCGAACGAGTATCTTTTAAGTTGTTACTTTGTTAATTCAAATTTACATAAGGCTATTCTAGAGGCAATGGGGATACTTAGCTACTGATTAATTAATATCTTTTAAGATAGAGGGATTGATGCTGCTCAGATTATTTACACAGGCCTACGTCGAATGAAAGGATACGTGGCAAATTGACACTAGTACAGTTAGAAAAAGTCAGGTGACAAATACCCACAAAACCTAATACCGTCTTGAAAATGTTGATAGTTGCCAAATTGCTTTTTAATAATTGTATTATGATTTATCTGTGGCGTTTTGTATCGCATATTAATAAGTGAACGATAGATCAAGTACAAATATATGTTAACTGAAGAATACAAAGCACAATATTTTCAAGTTTACCTAGAGAGGGCTAACCTTGGCACTGATCTGTCTACCGGGCATCTTTAATAACTGATATCTATATATCAACGAGGGTTTAAATTATACTAGTATTTTCAGAAACTTTCATTGTTAAACCAGAGATATGGTAGAAACAGCCTTTGTTCTATGAATTTTGAAGATAATTTAGCATCTAAAGCGATAGTTATAGTAGGTTGGCAAGCTTCCAGCCTTATCTACTTTTGTTGCCGTAGAAACAAGCTGCTAAGAATTAGGTTGATCTGCTTATTTACAGTAACTCTCATTTTGTTGAGCTAATAAACCTTACCTTAATATAGAGGTTCTGTCGGGGCAGGGGAGGTGGTTTGGGGAATGGAGAGGGTCCCGGGTAGTGAAGGTACTAAAGTCGCCAAGTGATATCCCACTTAATTTCCTAGCGACGGCAATGGGGACATCGGGCTCGGCTGCTGCAGGATCATCAATCGGTGCTGACCCACAGAAGGACGTCTCTAATAACATACAAGATGGCGATGGTGACCGGCCAGTGCCGCCAGCGATTGATCCTGTTTCTGAGCCCAAAGAAGACAGCCGACTCCTTCTTCCAGGTTGAGGTGGGAGCAAGAAGTCAGCCCAATTGTCTGGAATGGGTGATTTGCGTTCTAGCATCCCTGGTTCGGAAGATAAAGAGGACAGACGATTGATGCAATCATTCACAGGGGCCAGTAGTCTTTCAAGGTCAGAATTCTCGTAATCATCTCCTGTTTTGCCCTCCTTCTTTATTTCCTCAAGTTTCTCTCTTACTGTAGTTAGGTCCTCACTTGAAGAGGGGCTGGTTGGTTTGTCACTATCAGAGGAATGATCAAAACTATCAGCTTTGTCAGGTGTTGAAACTTCTGAATGAGCCTGGCCACCATCAGAATCTTGAGCAGCATCGTGATTGATGGTAGCGGATAATGGAGGTGGATGTTTCCGAACTGGAGGACCCTCATGTAAATGCACTATCTCCTTCTGAAGTTTTTGTTCCTCTTGTACAAACCTAGAATCTTGGTCACTTTGGGGTCTTCGTTGTTCTTGACTTCTGTGCTGGCTCTGATGTCTAGTGGGGGCAGTTTTAATTTGACGGACTGGCTTTAGGACCACATCTGGTAATTCATCAAAGTTTATCCAGGACTTTACTACTGGTTCTTGTACACCTGTCTGTGCTGGTGGTGTTGGTGGCGCTGGTGGTGGTGCTACAGGAGACCTGGCAGGTGACCGAGATTTAGGAGGTAAAGGCGGAGGCTTGTCATCATCATCTTGACTCTTTAAACTGTTTTCTCTATATTGTTTTCTTAACTGTCTTGGGCTTCTTAGACCTTCTTGGCAAAAATCCTCCCAACTCTTTGAAGCTTGTCTTTTCGGACTCTTTGTAGGCAGCACTTTGACTGGACCAGTCTGAGGAATATTAATCATCATTTTGTCACTGTCTGAATCAGGAGTGGGGGCAACCTGTTTGTACTCCTCTAGGCGACCTGGAGTCATTGGTGTCGTGCTACGAGGCCTATCGATGGATTGAGTATGCCGCATCTCAGGGTGCCGCTCTTTCACTGGAACCATAGGAGCTGCTAGGGGTCGCTCAAATGGTAAGCTTGTTGGTACATAAGGTAATTCTCCTTCTTCTGCTGAGTCCTGAGAAACGAGGCCTTTGTTTTCAATTTCTGGAGACTCAATTGCTCCAGGTCCCTTTTGCTGGATTTTCTCTTTTGTCTTTAGGTAATCAATTTCTGAATCTCGCTCTGATTCAGAACGAGAGTCAGCATCAGCATTGGGATCAAGTGCTGAAAGTTCTGATACTGCATCAGCATCACTTGTGCGTTCTTTCTGTTTGGGCGGTAAAGTAGGCTTGTCTATTTTATCTACATCTGGTTCCCTTTCTTTTTTCTCAGGTTGAACACTTTGTGGCACTGGAGACTGACTAGGCTTATCAAATACATCATCTTCTAGCGTTTGTCTCTTTTCATTATCAGCAATTATTTTGGACTCATCTGCTGGGATTTTTTCTTTTTTACTTTCAGCTGAGTTCATGATTGAGGAAAGTTCATTATAGGAGCTGTCCCTTGACTGAATCATAGATTCAGTCTGTTGCTGCTGTGTTTCACTTTCACTTCCTGGTGTTCTAGTGCCTCTCAGTGGTTCTTTAATTGCTCGGTTCAATTCACTTTCCTGTCTGATTAGTCCAAATGTTGAAGACTGGTACTTTCCATCATCATTGAAGGTAAATTCTACATTGGTGATGGCCTCATTAACTTTGGTTTCAGAAGATGTAGAACCTTTCTCACTTCCTTTGCTCTTCTCAGAGTCTTTCTGTTTTTTAGATTTAGGTTTAAAAATTGAAAGAACGCTTCTTCTGTCGTGTGTATCATCATCTAAATCTCTTTCTCTGCTCTTACTCCGGCTTCGAGACCGACTTCTTGATCTAAATTCTTTCTTAGCTGACTTAATGAACTGACTAAATGGACTCTTTCGACCGCTTGAACCTGGAGAATCTGGAGTGACAGGACTCATAAGATTATCAGATTTACGGAACAGGTTTGTAAAAGAACTTTTTCTTGACACAGAAGGTGATGATGAAGCACTTTCCACCTCATCTCTTGTTCTTCGCCTCCTTGATGCTCGTGGAGATGCAGATGGAGTAGTAGAGGTAGTGCGTGCTCCATGGTGATCTGGTGTTGTAGTTGTTGGCGATGGTGAAGCTTTTGGGAGGTCTTTTAGGTCTGGAACTTGAGGCACAGGTACTTTTTTTGGCATTCTTGGAGACCTAGGTGATGACTGGGATGAAAGTGGCTGACGATGCTGCTGTTCAGATTCATTTTGTCTGGGAGATTTTGGTGGGTGTGTTGATTGTTGCTCAGTAAAGGAGGGAGAAATGGCAGTGGTGATGGGTAGTTCCTTTACTTCAGCATGTTTCTCCTTTCTGGTATGTAATGCCTCTTTATCTCTTGGCAGCCTGGTATCACTAATGACACCTATGGTGTGTGTTTTAACAGGCAAAATTTCTGCTTCTACAGTTGATACCCCTACAAATGACATACCATCTTGCTTTACTCTTGGCAGAGTTGCAGGTGATGAACGGAATATATCTGGAGGCTTTGCTTCCATTGGTGACTTAACTCTTTCTATCTTATCAATAGTGAAATTCATTATTTTTGTTGTAGTAACTGGTGGGTCCTCCAAATCGATGCTGGGCTGTTGTATCGGACGATTTCCACAAAAAGAGGTTTCTAGTAGCATTCGATGTGGAGATGGAGACCTTCTTGGCGAACCAATGGAACCTAACGAAGATAATCTACTGGAGTGACCACTAGTAACAGGTAGAAGGCCATCACTAATAACTGATGAGGAAGAACCTTTTCTATTCAGTTCTGATACACGTAGTGCTTCTTCTCTTCGTTCTATCTCTGCTAATTTACATGCTCTTTCTCTTCTTTTTCTGTTTTTTTCCTCCTCATCTGCATCCAACTCTTCTGTACTGGAATGTAAATCTGCTGCCATGTCTTCAAAGTAAGCAGATTTTGCATAACCAGATATTAAATCCTTTTCTGGGGTTGATTCTTTAGAATCAGTTTCGTGTGGTGAAGACGATGATGCAGCTGATACACGTATCCTCGGGGATGCTGGCACGCTGAGCTCCGTTTTAGCTACAGGCGTGATAGGTGTAGTAGCTGTGGAAGTCTCTTCGCCAATATCTGGCAAAGTATTATTGCGCTCCTCAGGGCTGGAGTCTGACGTAGTCTTGTCCATGCTGAGATCCTCAAAGGAGGCGAGGGGCGCGGGGCCCATCCGCCGCTGCCGGGACGGGAAGCTAGACAGCCGTTGCCGCCCCGCATCTGACAGACTTCGTTTGCTAGAGTCCGCACTGTCAGGTATGGGGATGCCGTAGCTGCCGGTGCTGCTAGTGGCACAGCTGCTTGGGTTACTTGTGGTGGCCATTGATAAAAGGAATGTGGGGGTGGGCTAGGGATGTGTGAGTGATGTGCAGGGGTGCAGGCGTCACGTCTTGGCAGCGGGCGGGCCGTCCCGCTTAGTTTTACAGCCTCACCTTGATGACTGTGGGCTCTCTTTTACCTGCAAAGAAAAGATGCAGTGAGTTTCGTGATAATATGATTTGTCGGAGTTTTAATCTACAAAAATGTCAGAGACTTGAAGATTAGGCAAGTTAAATAAGATGTGAAAATGAATATCATATCAGAAGAGCTACTTTTCTTTATTTGGGGTTTGTGTCAGTCATATAAGCGTTACACTGTCACAAGAAAATAGTCGGATGTTATAGAGTTGCACTTTACAATATGGATGTCTATTGTACGCAAAGATTAGTTTATGGAAAATTCAGGATTCTGGACAAACAAGGAGAACTGTCCGATTATAAAACTCGGATCACAACAAAATTACGAAACTATCTGTTTATGCAGCAGAAATTACTGTTTGTTCTTCATTAAGAGAATACAATGCTGTAAATTCTTAGGTGTACAAAATAATAATGATAATAAACAGAGTATTCATAACGTCGGACTTTTTTCTGTTCTCTGACAGTACAACCGTTTTATGGCAACATAAAAAGACAGTCATGACAATGAACCTTCTTATCAGGGGTGTCTAGCCATAGTCTACAGTCTATAAACACGGGGCGTGTCTGTCTATTTAAGTCTAACAGGTCTCTTCTACATTAAGGTTTTCATGACTCCCGTACTAAAGGAATCAACGAATACCATAGTATTCTAAAAGGTATGTTAAAGTAAGGAGTCTGCAGGTTCTAGAGCTAATCAAAAGTTCTGGGTTACTGTCAAGAGCACCATTATTTAGAGATGGTATTAACGCTAAAGACATTCAATGCCAAGAGTCAATAAATAGAGAAAAGTGTGCGATTGTGTTCTACCATTGGAATTTTCACTTCCTTCCTCTTAAGCACAAAGCAAATATCTTATCAGATGTGCTAAGACCAAAATTAAAGGATAGTTTGCCCATATGAAAATGGCTTCTTTAGTGATATTCTTTTCTAAGATAAGATTCTTAGTAATCTCTTAAGGAGTCTTTTAAAACTGATGTTGAAACCTAGTTTTTCTCATCCCACGAGGGCTCAATCAATATGTTGCTAAAAAGTGAACTGAAAGTGGCGATAACTCCGGATGCACCGTGAATAAATGTGAGATGAAGTCAAGGCCAACAAGAGAAAGCGTGTAAAAAGCTAAGAATCTCGATCATCTTTTGTCAAGGAAGATTCAGGACGCTTTTGGGTGGTGGTTTGCTTTCAATAGACAAGTTGCAAAACGCTTCTGCTTGTGCTGATGCCACATGAATGATTCAGGTGCAAAGGGCCAAGACTCACAGCTCTCCACGTAAGGTTTGGGGTACCGTATGAGTTCCCATTTTCCAGGGTATTTTATTTTATATAGTTAAAAAAGGCCACTTTATAACTCGTCAATGTGTTATGGGCATTGACAGTTTAGGATTATAATTTATTTGCAAAGGTTTCGGATTCTGTTTGGTTTTGTGAATTAAACACATTATGATATCTAATTTCATAAGCATGGCAATTGAGCATGCGAAAGAAATCTCTGCCAAGCTTACCTGTGGTACTTGAATGACAACACAAAAAGTGATCTCTGAAAACTGAAAAGTATTCGAATCTAAGATCTTAAATGCAAAACTGTGAGTAAAAGCCATCATAATACGAATAAAAATTTATTTACCAGGACAGGTCGAGCTATTCCACTCTAATATCAAAAAATCATCATGTGTATCATTCCGGAGGTAACCTACTTAAAACAAAAAACTAGGAGCTTCATCTCTACTGTTGTATATCAGGATGCAAAACAACAAGCAGGTTTTTTTTACTGTACGTTTCAACAGAGGAAAACTCCAGACTGTTTGTACTGAAAGGAAGAAAAAAGATAAATAGAAAGATTCAGAATCAGTTCATGACGACAGTGGAGGATTTTATATTCTATATTTTACTTTATCACTCATGGAGCCAAGTTAGAAGGGAGGCATTAACATCTTTTCAAGTATGTCTGTTAAAAAGATGAAAGGTAACTTAATGGTCGTGTTTATTTTGGTCAAGGGAAAATTAGAACTAGATTCATCTTTGGTTTTTGATGTGCAGTATACTCCGTGAATCTTCTCTAATCTATGGAAAGTTTAATAATTTCCGCTATCATAAATCTGTAACTAAAGACAGGATGAAGTGCATAAGTTTACTAAATAGTTATACATCTCTATATACAGTAAAACAAATATTCATTACATGGTTTTTATTTTTATAAAAGAAGCAGTCCAAGTGACTTTGGGACTGTATTATATAATACAAAATTTCTCTGTTTCTTGTCACTCTGTCATTCTCTCGCTCCCAACCCCCACCACTCTCTCTCTCTCCCCTCACTCTGCTGAATTTTCTCCCTCACCCGCTTTCTCTATGTTCTTCTGTACTCATCTGGTGCAGCCTCTCTCTCTCTCTCTCTCTCTCTCTCTCTCTCTCTCTCTCTCTCTCTCTCTCTCTCTCTGGAAAGTGATGGCCCATTTCAGTAATAGTCGTCCAAAAGAGCCCCTCGCATTCTCTCCCAATTGTTCTCTGGGGATCTCATTTCCCTATTCACCTTCTCTTCGGCGAGAGTTTATTCTCACTCTTACGAGGGGCATGGCTCTTGAAAGTACACTTTCTAACTGTGCCTGTCTTCCTAGGTCTGGGCGACTCGCTTCTCAGGCATCTGATAGTCTGGAGATGAAGGGCCGGTGTAGCGTTTGATATACACTCCCCGGAATATGTACTCCCCAGTCATTATTATACGTATGAGTTGCACTCCCCCAATCATTATTATACATGTAGTTCCTATTCTCCTCCCACCCTTTAATGCTATACATTATTATGTACTCTGCATTCTATAGTTGCTTTCATACATAGGGTTTAGACATAATTGTATAATTGTTTCTATATTATATTTAGAGTGCTTGGCATGGCATGGTTTGGTTTGGCTTGGCTTGGCTTGGCTTTAGGAGTTCTTTGTATGGCATGACTTAGCTTGTCTTGGCTTGGCTTGGCTTGGCTTGACTTTTAGAGTGCTTCGCATGGCATGGCTTGGCTCAGCTTGGCCTTGCTTGGCTTTTAGATATTTGGCTTGGCTTGGCTTGGCTTGGCTTGGCTTTTAGAGTGCTTGGCTTGGCATGGCATGACTTGGCTTAGATTGTCTTGGTTTGGCTTGGCTTGGCTTTTAGTGCTTGGCATGGCATGTTTTGGCTTTGTTTGGCTTTTAGAGTGTTTGGCTTGGCATGGCATGACTTGGCTTGGCTTGGCTTGTAGAGTGCATGGCATGGCATAGCTTGGCTTGGCTTGGATTTTAGAGTTCTTTACATATCATGGCTTGGCTTGGCCTTTCGAGTGCTTGGCATGGCATGACTTGGTTTAGCTTGGCTTGGCTTGGCTTGGCTTGGCTTTTAGAGTTCTTGGCATGGCATGAATTGGCTTAGCTTCTTTGGCTTTGGCTTTTGGCTTTTAAGGTGGTTATTGGCTCACCTTGGGACTACTTGGCTTGGTTTGCGGGTTCTTAGAGTTTCTTGGTTCCTTTTATCTGATTGGCTTGGCTTTTTTGAGAGCTTGGCTTGGCTTATGATGCTTTAGGGCTTGCTTTGGCTTGGCTTAGAGTTTCTGGCACGAGATTAGCTTTTGGCTGGTTTGGTTTCTAGAGTTCTTGACATATCATGGATTAGCTTGGCTTTTAGGGTTCTTGGCATGTCATGTTTGGGCTTGGCTTGCCTTTGCTTGGCTTTTAGTGTTTGGCATGGCTTGGCTTGGCTTACCTTGGCTTAGCTTTACTTTGCTTTGCTTGCCTTTTAGAGAGCTTGGCATGGCGTGGCTTGACTTGACTTGACTTGACTTGGCTTTTAGGGTGTTTGGCATAGTATGGCTTGGTTTGGCTTTTAGAGTGCTTGGCATGGCATGGTTTGGCTTGGCTTGGCTTGGCTTTGAGAGTTCTTGCCATATCATGGCTTGGTTTGCCTTGGCTTTTAGTGTTTGCATGGCTTGGGTTTGCTTGGCTTTTAGAGTTTTGGCATATCATGGCTTGACTTGGTTTGGCTTGGCTTTTAGAGTTCTTGACATGGCATAGCTTAGCTTGGCTTGGCTTTTAGAGTTTTTGGCATGGGATGACTTGGCTTGGCTTGGCTTTTAGAGTTCTTGATATATCTTGGCTTGGCTTGGCTTTTTGAGTTCTTGGCATGGCTTGGCTTGGTTTGGCTTTTAGAGTTCTTGGCATGGCATGACTTGGCTTGGCTTGGCTTTCTTTCGTTTGGCTTGGCTTGACTTGGCTTGGCTTGGCTTTGCTTTTTGTGTTTACATGGCTTTGCTTTGCTTGGCTTTTAGACTGCTTGACGTATCATGGCTTGACTTGGCTTGGCTTGTCTTGGCTTGGCTTGGCTTTTAGAGTTCTTGGCAGGGCATGACTTGGCTTGGCTTGGCTTTCTTAGGCTTGGCATGGATTGGCTTTTAGAGTTCTCGGGATACTTTCAATACACACAGAAACTAGGGGAGTGCTTATTATACAGAGGGAGTGTTTATTGCACCTATAATATGCACTGGGGGGGTTGCAAATATACGTTTAATAACTAATGGGAGTTACTTTTATGCGTATAATAATGACTGAGGAGTCCAAATTCAAGGGAGTGCCAATTATATGTGGCACCGAAGTAGACTTTCAAGGGGTTCTAAATTCATTAATCGTACAAGTCTGTCTACAGAAGTCATCTCTCTCTCATTTTCTCAGTTGATGTTCTTGTAGGCTTCGTTAGCATTCGGGCTTATGTCTGCACCGTTGTGGCTTGCATACAGCGGAAAATGTTGCTGCAAGTTGCGATAGCAAGTTTTACAAGGCTTGGGTATTAACTGTATACTCATTTTAATAAGTCAGGAAGGCGGTGAACTGAAAAGGATACAAATTATAACGTATTATGTTACTTCGTTAGCTAGTAAGTAAGTAAGGTTGGGATCTGTAAAACCCCGTTGAAATAATGATAAAATCAATGCTGAAATATCAGGATCTTAGTGTTAAAGACTTTTTCATATCTGAAAAAGGTCAAAGGGAAATTGATGGAGGAGTAAAGAGAAGCAAAACTGGACGTCTTGGGAAATGGGAAAATGTACCTTTATATATGTCTGAAGTCTTAGTTCATCACAGGTGAGCTTGAAGTATGATTATGTCTGGCAGTGAAGGTAAAATGAGTTTTACATTTACGTCGTGCAGCACATTCTCTCTCTCTCTCTCTCTCTCTCTCTCTCTCTCTCTCTCTCTCTCTCTCTCTCTCTCTCTCTCTCTCTGTATATATACGTATAATATATATATATATATATATATATATATATATATATATATATATATATATATATATATATATATATATATATAATATATATATATATATATGTGTATATTGACCAATGGGGATCAGTTGCAATGATTTTCATCTTTGCCTTTGCAGTTTTAGCCTGAAGGATAAAAAAAAGAAAGTAGGAAAGTTTGGTACTGTAGTATTTAGTAAGATCATTATATATATATATATATACTATATATATATATATATATATATATATATATATATATGTGTGTGTGTGTGTGTGTGTATGTAGATATACATACATATAGAGATATATGCTATGTGCGTGTATGCGTGAATGTCTTTCAGTGGTAACACTGATCTTAACGAGTTGATTTCTATACAGTTTTTAGATATGTACGTTCCTCAGAAATCTTGGGACCCGATGAGAAAGTGAATGAAGACCCGGCTTCCCTGTTCCCTGGTGTAGTTCAAACTTAGATATGGTGGAAAATTGAAAGGCGTTGTGCGTTCGAGGTGTTCGAATTTCTTAAAGATGGCCGAGTGTCCTGCTCAACGTTCCAAGACTTATGTGCACAACGCTCCAAGACGCATGCGTCAGATGAAGACGCGCGATACAAGCAATCCAGGACAGTCGGTTTCATATATAAAAGCCTCTCAGGAATAGACGTTCGGTCCCGTATATTTTCTTTATAAATACTGAAGCCCCCAGTTGAGATTTTTCTATCTGGCTCGTATTCCCGGAACAAGGAAAGACTGGAAGTTAGTATTCCAGTACAATATTTCAACAAACTGGCATCCGTGTCTCCAGTGAATTATTGCTTACTAAGCTTAACTCAAAATGGTAAATCAATGGATTGATGGAACTAGGCCAATTCTGTCCGTCTGTCTGTCTATTTGTATCTCGTAAAATATTGAATAGCTGATAAGTTCCGGCTATTTGCCACGCAACTCTCTCTCTCTCTCTCTCTCTCTCTCTCTCTCTCTCTCTCTCTCTCTCTCTCTCTCTCTCTCTCTCTCTCTCTCTCTCTCATGTGATACACTGAATAGGTGATTAAGTAGAGAGACAGAGAAAGAGACTTAATCACCTATTCAGTGTATCATATGAGAGAGAGACAGAGGAGAGAGAGAGAGAGAGAGAGAAAATAGACTTAATCGCCTATTCAGAGAGAGAGGGAGAAAAAAACTTAATCCCATATTCAGTGCATCACATGAAAGAGAGACAGATAGAGATAGAGAGAAAATAAACTTAATCACCTATTCAGTGTATCACATGAAAGAGAGAGAGAGAGAAAAAAACAGACTTAATCCCGTATTCAGTGTATCACATGAGAGAGAGACAGAGATAGCGAGAAAATAGCCTTAATCGCCTATTCAGTGTATCACATGAGAGAGAGGAGAGAGAGAGAGAGAGAAAGAGAGAGAGAGAGAGAGAGAGGAGAGAGAAATAACCTTAATCACCTGTTCGTGTATGACATCGAGAGAGAGAGAGTGAGAGAAATAACCTTAACCACCTGTTCAGGTGGTGGACAGAGAGGAGAAGGAGAAGAGAGAATTAAGTTCATCTGCAAAAGCTGTGCTATTGAACCGCGAGCATGAAGTTCCTTGTGATAAAATCTTGCATCAAACAGCTCGAATGGAAGAGCTTTAAAAAAAAAGGGGTGGGGGGGAGGGGGGAGCTCCAATTCGAAGGGAATATTCGGAGTTCAGTGAGAGCATCATATTGGAAATTCAGGAAACCGCTGTAGGAATGAAACATTCAAAGGCCAACTTTTGCCACCCAGTTTTCGGGCACCAATGTAGACCGGGATGACAGGAAGAGAAGAGGAAGTGAATAAAATGATTTGGTATCATTTCCCGAAGTGACGTAGTTGTAACTGGATGGAACGCCACAATTGGAAAGAATTACAAAATAACGAAGTTCACGAAGTTCGATCTGTTGTGGATGATTTTTTTTTCCAGGGAAGTCGTCACTTTTCGAGTCGCTCAAAATTGTCATTATTGATTTCAGCCAATGATACAAAGGAAATATTTATGTGAGACTTAAGAGCAATGAAATAAGTGTTTTCCTTCAGTCATCGGTGATACTAACTCTCTCTCTCTCTCTCTCTCTCTCTCTCTCTCTCTCTCTCTCTCTCTCTCTGTAGCCATCGTTGAGCATGGAATACGTCGTGAGTGGTAAACTGCAAATCTGATGTGTGAATTGCAATATTCTGAAATTGGTACTACTACGAAAACTGCGTTCGTGTATGAGAGAGAGAGAGAGAGAGAGAGAGAGAGAGAGAGAGAGAGAGCGGGGTGGGTAGGTGGAATAAGATTTCAGAATGGTTGAGTTACCAAATTTACCGTTTTCTGTTAACAGAGACTTCTTACAGTCCCCCATTGACATAACCCATCTCCCACCCACCCCCACGTCACACCCTCAACGTAATCGAAATCAATACAAGGTGAAGTTCAAAGGATCCACATCTCACAAAAAAAAAAAAAAAAAAACGTATAGCTAAGGATGGCACTCCAAATGCTCCATCAATATCACTCGTGTACAGCTAGAGACAATAGTCAAAGAGAACCGATACCCAGTAATTTCACGGAAGTTCTCATGTTCGATTTTTTTTTTTCTTCTTTATACTACATGGCAATTTATATGGAATTAGATAGATAAACTACAAATCTGTTGGAATACTTCTTTCCCTAAAGTTGTGACTCGACAGTCTCGACTCCATTCTTACTTGCTGTAGATTAAGTAACGCAAAGTCTTCGGGAGAAAACAACTTGCAAAGTAGTTCCCGGCCGGAACTGGAGTG